>NC_044351.1:647000-970500 GCF_007364275.1 Archocentrus centrarchus
TTCCCTTGTTCTCATCCATGTAAGAAGAAATCCACAGGACCACTTGTAAATGTTTAAAACATTTACTTAAACTAAAAACACAAAAATGGTGGTACAGAACATTTGCACAATTGTTCATTAATCTTCCTTTATTTGTATGTATATATAATGTATATGTATATATGTATGTATATGTATGTGTATGTATGTGTATAAATAAAAATATTTTATTCTTCAATTTCAGCATTCGATGGATTAATCTGTGATGAGTATAAGGCCTCATAGAAGTCTTTAAAAGAGTTATTTATTTGTTGTGGGTCATGAGTAATATTACCAGTCGAGTCTTTAATAGAATAAATGGCTGTTTTTTCTTTATTTAGTTTTAACTGGTTAGCCAAGAATTTTCCAGATTTATTTCCATGTTCGAAGTTTTCTAAACGCAACCTCTGCAACATGAATTGTGTCCTTTTATCAATTATTTCATTTAACTCCAGTTTTAGTTTCCTCAGGTTGTTAATTATATGTTCTTGTGGCGAAGCAGCATAGGCAGTTTCTAAAGATTTAATTTTCTGTTCTAATTCTAACACAAGTGTGTTTTCTTTATTTTTCTTATGTGAGCAGTAAGAGATTATTTTGCCCCGCATTACTGCCTTTCCTGCTTCCCAAAGAACACATGGTGATATTCCAGGTAGATCATTATGTTCTAAATATGCTGACCACTCCTTTTTGAAATAATTAATGAAATCTTGTTCTTTAAGTAATGATGTATTAAATCTCCAGTTCCTGTCCCATTCTACTCTTAAGTATCCTAGGAACCACAAGTAAGCCAGCAGTCTGAGAGCGAAGTGCTCTGTTGGGGTGATATGGGACTATGAGGTCTTTGAGCACAGCAATTCAAAAGCAAGTGGCTGAGGAAGAACTGCTGAGTCAAAAATGCCAAAACTGTAATAAACATCACTGAGATCTGTGATCGGCATCACTGTGATAAGACCTGAGACAGCTGAGATTTTTATCACTTTGAACATCCTAGGTCACATCTTTCTCGAGTTATAGTGTTCACATTATTTTCAGAAAACTTGACCCCTGACCTTGACAGACCTTGAGGTCAGGGACCTTGAGTCTTGTCTCAGCTGGCCTGGAAGCATCAGTTTAAACTGAAAATGGATGAATGGTTGAATTTATTCCATGAGCCTCTGTGGCCACAGCGGTGAAGAAGAAGTGGGCCACCAACCCGGTGGAGGACAGAGCTTAGCACCACTGATGCTGCTACTTTAAAAATCTGAATACAGGCAGTTGTCTCAGCTCTGTAGGGTGTTGACTCTGTACCAGAGGTCTCTCTGGTGGATGCAGGTCTATCTCCTCAGAGCTGATGATTCAGTGAGGTGGGTGATCTGTGAACTCAGGGTCACGTATGAGATCCTGAAGAAGCTTCGTAGGTCAGCAGCATGTTCACAGCTTTTACACATTTTTACACCTCAGTGGCACAAAAATGATAAAGACTGGAAATTTTACTTTGCTGCCATCTTGACGGTCCGTAATTAGATGTTCAAGCTTCTCGCGACGGCTCCTGTGCCGTACGTAAATGCATCAAACGAGGTCTTTTTCTGTCTCCGTTCAGTCTCATTGGAAACAAAGCCTACTGTGGTATTGTATGAAAAGAGGCTGTGTTCCTTATTTTAGGCCAGGTTTAAAAGCCTGGCATCGTCATGTTTCAGTAGCCAATAATTCATCTTTGTTTCCTTTTTGTTTGGGAGATTTTTACCTTTTTGGCTCATTTTTTCCTCCTCAAAGATGAGTGAGAAGAGAAATCCTGTTTTGGTGGGGTGGCTGTAGCTCAGTAGGTAGAGCAGATCACCTACTGATCGGAAGGTAAATGGTAAGTGGACTAGCTCTTACATAGCGCTTTTCTACTCAGTCAGAGCACTCAAAGCGCTTACGCAACATGTTTACATTTACCCATGCACACACATTCATACAAGCACTTCCATGTTTCTACTAAGCTAAGTGCTTTTAATTAACTAACATTCACACACATTCATACTCCGACGGTCAGAGAGCAACTTGGGGTTAAGTACCTTGCCAAGGATACATCGGCATGTAGCCTGGAGTAGCCAGGAATCGAACCGCTGACCTTCCAATCAGTAGGTGACCTGCTCTACCTACTGAGCTACAGCCACCCCAATATAGATATTCCAAGGCAGGCTTGGTTAGCATGGGGATACTTACTGAAAGTACACCTTGGTTGAGAGTCGACCCCCAAACCTCCTGCTCCAAAGACCTTAATGCTTCCACTACACTATTTTAACACATAAGGTCAGTGGTTCGATTCCAGGCTACATGCCAATGTATCCTTGGGCAAGGTACTTAACCCCAAGTTTCTCTCCGACGCAACCGTCGGAATGTGTGTGAATGTTAGATAATTAAAGCATTTAGCTTAGTTAATATTGGAAGTGCTTGTATGAATGGGTGTGCATGGGTAAATGTAAAACGTGTTGTATAAGCGCTTTGAGTGCTCTGAGTAGAAAAGCGCTATATAAGAACTAGTCCATTTATTAGGTGACCTACTCTACCTCCTGAGCCACTCCCACCCAAACCATGGACCGAGGCCCACTGTGAGACACTTGAGGATTATTTTACTCTATTAACCACGTTAAGCTGCTCTCCATTACTTCGCCTCCTACACACACTGACATGGTGAACATGCTCCACGCACACGTGCAAAAATATAGTAGCAAAGAGTTATTACACACACACACAGACCTAGAACCTTACTGATTAATCAGCCAGATTGATTTATCAGTTTTGTAGTATGTAAAGTTTCCAGGAGGATGTGAGTCAGAGCATTCATGGAGTCGGTCTGAATCCTCCCGGGGTTTCAGTGAGACTGTGCTGTTTGCTCCTGGGACGCTGATCTTCCTCAGGGGGCCGGCCCTCCCAAAGATTACCAATTCATGAAGTGTGATTACTCAGAGGCACCATGACAACAGAGCTTCTGCTTAAAGATGCAGGTCAGCAGCTTCTGAACCTGCTCGTCCTCTGAGAGCATCCTCCGTCTTCATTATGGATTCTGATATCTACCATCATCAAATGACACACACACACACACACACACACACACACACACACACACACACACACACACACACAGAGGAAGTGAGGGAGTGTTGAGCAACCGGGGCCCTCAGCGAAGCCCTTCAGAGGATGAGTAGAGATGAGGAAGAAGAGCAGAGCTGGAGGTCAAGGATTTCGGTGATAGGCGGCACTTTTGAAATTGGTTAGAAGATGAAAATGAGCTCTTATTGTCACACCTCAAAAGACGAGCTGCACAGGGGGCCAAGGACAGAAAATGACTTTCCCCTGACCAAGTGCTGCAGGATGAGATGAATCCTGCTGTTCTCGGTGCTTTGTGTCCTCCTGCTGTCACATTTTATTGGCTTTAATACGTTTAATGAGTTTGAAGTCGGTCTTTATTGGCTGCTTGGAGTCTGAGTGTAACTCCAGACATTGAAAGGAAAATTCATAATCGTTAATTTATGAAGCTGGAAATTAGAGTTTAATGAGACCATTCCTGTATGAACTGTCTCTTTAATTCAGATTTAGCTTCTGTGAAAGAAAGTGCTTCTCCTCCCTGGGTGCTGACTACGGGGATGTCGCAACAAGGTGTCTTTGATAGACACACAATCTATGCAATCATACTGCATATCCCATAGCCTGTATATAAAAGATGCATGCAGCCATTGTTACAGCGCCCCCTGGTTTTGAACTCTGAAAACTATTTGACACAATATTGGTTAATTCATTGTCTTTGAGACCTTTTCACTGAGCTGCACCCTGAGTGTGGGAAATTACCAGTTTCAGAGGAGTGATGACTGCATCTCCACTAATGCAATACCAACTTTTTTTTTAAGAATAAGTGTGAAACATATTTTTGGTCATTTTGTGCATGTCACATAGGACACTGCATCACACTAAAGGACAGAAATGGTTGTTATCGCATTAAGAAAGTAGGATTGTGTGAAGTGTTTAAACTTTGATAAAGAGACTTTTTAAAATTTCTTAACAATACTTATACAGTACTCCACACTCTCCTCCAAATACGGTCACTTCTGGCTCCAAAACCTGCTTCAAAATGTGCGGTCCAAAATCAGTAGATGACGTCATGGTAGCTCCATCCATCTTAACTGCATTAAAATGCTAAAAGGCTTCAACAGCACAAACGGAGGTCCAGTTCAGGGAGGTGAAGCCTAGCAGGCAGCTACAGCCGCCTGTGTCACCATTCACCTGTCTGTCAAAAAGACCACGCCCCTAATAATGCAAACTTTAAACTTCAAAAGTAGATTAGTTATTAAAAAAGAAAAATTCCTGTAATGTTTATTTCTGGACTGACTCACTGCTGGTGCTTCTGCTGGACTGCAGAGGAACTGCAGTCCTCCTTCAGCCTTGAGGCTGCTCTGCTGGATTTAAAACTTGATTTCATGGTGCCATCAATAATTCTCCTCTTCTCCACCTTTTCCACTGTCACTGCCTTGTATCAGCACACTCACAGCTACATGTTTCACAACATTTACATCACTGTGGTGGATGATCAGAGGCTGCAGCAGCAGCTGCAGCAGTGGACTCAGGACTTTGTGGACTGGTGCCAGCGGAACCACCTCCTGATCAACGCCGCTAAAACCAAGGAGCTGGTGGTGGATTTCCGCAGGCGCAGACCCACCACACGGACACCGGTGAACATCCAGGGAGTGGACATTGAGATAGTGGACTCTTATAAGTACCTGGGTGTTCACCTAAACAATAAACTGGACTGGACTCATAACACTGATGCGCTCTACAGGAAGGGTCAGAGCAGACTCTACCTGCTGAGAAGGCTGAGGTCTTTTGGAGTGCAGGGGACACTCCTGAAGACCTTCTATGACTCTGTGGTGGCATCAGCCATCTTCTATGCAGCAGTATGTTGGAGCAGCAGCTTGTCTACAGCTGAGAGGAAGAGGATAGACAAGCTCATCAGGAAAGCCAGCTCTGTCCTAGGATGTCCTCTCGACTCAGTGCAGGTGGTGGGAGACAGAAGGACTCTGACCAAAATAACATCACTGATGGACAAGGTCTCCCATCCCATGCATGAAACTGTTGCTGAGCTGGAGAGCTCCTTCAGTGACAGACTGCTGCATCCTAAATGCACAAAGGAGCGTTACCGCAGATCCTTCCTCCCAGCAGCTGTAAGACTTTATAACCATCACTGCTCCCAACAAAAACCACAATAACCTACACATTGTAGGATAATATATAATATACTGTAAATAGTCCGGCCTGTTAAGGTTCAACACACAGGCACATCATGTACATTGTATATAGTGTTATTATTAGTAGTATTAAGGTTAATCTTGTTTGTTGATTTTATATATATATATATTCTTTTCTTAATAGTGTAAATTATTATATTTTTATTTATATTTATAATAACTGCGGCTGCTGTTACACCCAAATTTCCCCTCTGTGGGACAATAAAGGCTGTTTCTTCTTCTTCTTCTTCTTCTTCTTCTTCTTCTTCTTCAGTATGAACAGATGCAGTTGGTGTGCATGCTTACAGGCCAAAGCCTTATGATCCTGTGTAAGATTTGTAACCAGCAGCTGAGATGATTAAGAGTTTACCTCCGTAGATCACTGAAACTGATGGAGGTTGTACCATAAGGAGTCACCCCCTGCTGGACATTAGAAGGAATGCCAGCTACATAGCTATGTCCATCTTCTGTTGCAGTTTAGCTGCTCAGAGCACGATGGACTGAATCATTTTCTCAACATAGTATAATAATCCAAAATAAAATATGAACCCCAAAAAGCTGAATTACTGCTAATCCACAGTTATAATTAAATCCCAGCCCGCCTGCAGCTCCGTGACTGCCCTCTCCTTTATCGCTCTGCCCCAAAACAAACCCGTGGCAGCTAAATGGACCCCACTATTGAGTGAACCCCTCAGCTAGGTGTGAGCGGGATCAACATGCCAAATCCACAACAGACTGCTTCTCAAACCGAAGCCAACATGGCTGCTCCAGCAGAGACTCCCGCTAAGCAGCAGAACCAATTAAAAAACTCCATTTAGCAGCTCAAAGTCCCACTGAGAGAGCGATGGTGTGGTCGAGCTGATAAGCGGCTCAGCATTCAGACGCTCTGTATTACAACAGCACCATCTCATACCACCAACGCCACCCCCCCAAAACGATTCCTCTCCTGCTGAGGCAACACCGCTCTGACCTGGGCAACAGCACCCGTGGCAACAACAGGCAGTTTGTGGAAGGTTATACAGGATAATTAACAAATGTGCTGCACATCGTGATTGTGTTTCCCTCAGGGTGTCTGCCGCATGTAGAGATGAGCTGCAGGTGGAAATGAAGACGGTTTTTATTAGATTGCTTTACAAAGGCCTGCAAACGGAGGCTTGTTGACGTGAATGCAAGTTTTACATGTTTGCTTCAAGCCAAACTGACTTCAGTAATGAGCAGACCCCACAGATGCCTGTCAGGTCAGCTTTATTTCTCACAACGTCTACAGCAGGGGTGTCAAACACTCTTTAGAAATGGTGAGAATAACAGAAGTCGTCATAAAAAGTAGTGCTGCACATGGTGTGGTAAAATAAATGGACAGGTCAAAGCATTTCTGGATGTTATGTAAATAAAAACACTGCACGTGAAACTTTAGTTAATTTGTGGATCTGCTGTGATCTGTAATTACAATCTAATTTGTATTAAGATTTATTTTTCATAGGTTCATCATCAGCTGTTTTGTGATGGTTCATTAAATGTACAGCCAGCTGGCCAACTGGAGATCACACTCCTACAATCCCAACAGCCTCTCATGTGGCTGGTGTCACTCTTTTGGGCTAAAATCAATCCTGAGCTCCTCCCCCAGACCCAACTCTAGGGTGGGGTGGCGGTAACATGGTCCTGGGATCGCTTGGGCATGCAAGCCCATCTGCTATGATAAAGTGGTGATTCACGGAGGAGGTATTCATCCACATTCAAAGGAGCCTTCTGATGGAGTTTGGGTATCTGACAAGAATGCCTGAAGTTCCAGGCAGCTTGGCGCATCCAGGACACACTGCAAAGACTATACCTCTCAACTGTTTGGGAAGACGAGGTGCACAGAGAGAAGAATTTCTAGGTGTTTCTTCTTAAGCTGCTGCTCCTGTTTATTAATATAGCACCAAACCACAACAGTCACCTCAAGCTGCTTTGTATTGTGGGTAAAGACCCTACAATAATACAGAGAAAACCACAACAGTCAAAATGACCCCCTATGAGCAGCACTTGGTGACAGTGGGAAGGAAAAACTCCCTTTGACTGGAATAACAATTAATGATTAAATGCAGAGTGGAGTATAAACAAAGTAAATAAGGTGAATGAAAAGAAACAGTGCATCATGGGAACTGTAAATGAACCTAAAAGCATTTTGCATGCGCAGTAGAGGACACAATGTCACATAGCGAGCGTGCTCAGTGTTTGCAGAAATAAGAATCATGACGTTTGTCGAGTATCGATAACGTGCAGGTTGGATGAATGCGGCCTGGACGTACACACACAGGTAACATTTAAAAAGATCGGATACGTATCGGATTTAGGGCGACATATCCAAATGGCCTGGGTCGCATTTGTAAAAATCAGATCTGTGTTGTTCAGACTGTCATGAAAAGATCAAATACAGGTCGCATAAGGGCAAAAAAAATCAGATTTGGGTCACTTCAGGCTGCAGCGTGAATGTAGCCTTGGATAAATATGATTCAAACCACTGCAGTGCAGTACCTTTAATACCTATAGCAAGCTCTAATCTCTGTAATAAAATGTTATGGTCAACAGTATCAAAGCTGCACTGAGGTCCAACAGGACAAGAACAGAGATGAGTCCACTGTCAGAGGCTCTAAGAAGATCATTGGTAACCTTCACTAATGCTGTTTCTGTACTGTGATGAATTCTGAAACCTGACTGAAACTCTTCAAATAAACCGTTCCTCTGCAGATGATCAGTTAGCTGTTTTACAACTACTCTTTCAAGAATCTTTGAGAGAAAAGGAAGGTTGGAGATTGGCCTATAATTAGCTAAGACAGCTGGGTCAGTGATGGCTTTTTAAGCAGAGGTTTAATTACAGCCACCTTGAAGGTCTGTGGTACATAGCCAACTAATAAAGACTGATTGATCACTTTTAAGATTGAAGCATCAATAATTGGAAAGACTTCTTTGAACAGTCTAGTAGGAATGGGATCTAACAAACATGTTGCTGGTTTGGAGGAAGTAACTATTGAAGTTAACTCTGAAAGATCAACTGGAGCAAAAGAGTCTAAACAAATACCAGCAGTGCTGAAAGCAGCCGAACATGAAGAATAATCTTTGAGATGGTTATGAATCATTTTTTCTCTAATGTCTAAAATTTTATTTGTAAAGAAATCTATGAAGTCACTACAGTGGTGTTTGGGCACAATAATGTTGACATATTGTATACACCATTAACTGAAGGCTGCATGTTTTCAAGAGCAGTGAACATTAACAGATTACATCGAAAAAGTAATAATAATGATAATTAAAAATAAAGAGAAAAAAAGAGGGCAGGGGTTACATTGATGCAAAAAACGTCATAAATGGTTGGCATTTAGTGTAGAATTTATACAAATTTCCACTTTTTGTATATCTAATTTTCTCCACTTTTCAAAAAGCCATGACCTCATTAATCCACTTAGTGCTAGACGGCACTGCAGCTGATTTCCAGTTACAAAGAAGGCGACGTTTAGCGATTACAGAGGTAAAGCTATTGCTTCCAACTCTCTTGCAGATTATCGACTATATTCCTCCAGAAGACCAAAAATACCAATGTGAGCTGAGGTGTCAGTGGTTCTCGAGAGTAAAGCAGACAAGATGTGAAAGTAAATTTGCCAAAAATTTGTCAGAGCAGAACAGGAGAAGAACATATAAGTAAGATTGCAGGGCGAGCTTCCACATTGGTCGCAAACATCTACTGTATTTGGGAAGATATGTGCCAGCCTGGTTTTTGAGTAATGACATCTCAGAACTACTTTGAACTGGATCAAACTCAGGCAGGCACATATAGAGGTTTTGTGAATGGTTTTCAGGGCAGTTTCCCGCCAGTGTTCATCAAAAAACAACCCTAATTCACACTCCCAAGCTTTCTTAATATTTGTAGTTAATCATCATGTGATTGAATCAAGCTATAAATCCTTGAAATTAGCGAACTTTGCGAGGGGTTCAGTTGTAAAAGTTCGCCCCACAGCTGCTCAGTTGGTAGGTGAGAGAAATTAGGAAATAAGGATTTTGCACATGCCTGGAAGTATCTAAAAAGATGAGAAGGTGGAAGATTGAATTCAGAAGCCAGATCTGTGAAGGAGCAAAGTAACGCTTCCTTATAAAGATCCTTAAAACATTTTAGTCCATTATCATGCCATATGGAGAACGTGGGGTCGGCAATGGAGGGGTAAACACTGGGTTGTTTTTTTTCAAGTGGTGCTAAGACTACGGGGGCTGTAAATTTAAACTGTTTCCTGAACTGGTACCATTTTCCATTTTACCATTTTGTTTTTTGGTGGTCTGGAAGCAGACACTGTCTCTGTGGGGATGAGGTTTTGGGGGATGGCAGGAGGAGAGAAGTTTCACATCATTTGAAAAGTGCATTTTGTATTTACTCTCTTTGTCTAAATGTGGTTGATCTGAAACCTGTAAGTGTGACAAATGCAACAAAATAAGGAAGGGGAAAGACTCACACAGGTGATCACACATTAATGTCTTGTTTCTGCTTCTAATCCCAAAAAACATTTAGTGCAGGTTTAAAGAAGGAGGCAGAGTGGAACTGAAAGCTCTGAACGCCACAGGTAATTAGAGGACATGAAGAAGAGGAGGAAGGATTTCATGGGGATTTTGAAGATAGAACCCAGAAGATCGACCCTGACTGTGCTGCTCTGATTCAAGTAGATGCCCTCTAAATCTTAAAAACAGCTGATGTGATGGAAGTGAAGGTGTGATCCCTCTAAGATGGAAAAAGAGTAATAGCTCAGGAAGTTGAGCGAGGCGTTCTCACGGTCAGGGTCAGCACCTCCTGGAGACATAAACAGAAAAATTATGTAAAGTGAAGCTGCTGCTTTGCTGTGGAGAGGCTGAGGTTAGCGAGCACACCAAACAGTCCAAGCCTCTTCAGAAGCTTCGCTGCAGGCTGCTCCTGATCTGAGCTTAAAGGAATATTCTGCTGTAGTTTCATGTTTAATGAATAACTGCTTTCAGTCCAAATCCAAAGCTGCCAGCCTCCCTGCAGGGCCAAAGACATGGAGAGACCACAGAAGAAGAAAGCAGGAAGAACTTCATATGCAACACTTTGGTTAAACTTTTACTGTAGCTGTTAGTCTTACAGAAACTGTTGTTTCCAGCAGTGGTGAAAGTGGAAGTGTCTGGGACATGAATGTATCGAGTACGAAGAGAACTGGATGCTGTTTTAAGAGATTTCATCCCATTCATTCTTTAAAAGTGAAAAGGCCTTCACAGGCTCCCATGTTTCCCTCAATACATGAATGGGATAATGGGAATGGGAGGTTTGTGGCACTCAGAAATGTGGTCACAGCTGCTGCTGCTGCGATCTGGGAAAAGGGATGAAAAAGGAAGGAAGTCGGTCAGCAGCAAAAAAGATAATAAACAAACAATCGAGGCGCCCGTGAACATTTAGATCCTTTGTTCAGAAATATGGGACTTCGATGTGACCGTGTGCAGCATTTCAAAATGGTGCTCTCAGTTAAGTCCAACAGTTTTTGTAGTTTTGTGTCTGTGACTGAAGTGCAGACTTTCAGTATGAAAATGCAAAAAATTCTCTGTGATATTTTTGATAAAGGGTTTTGTTTGTGCTTCTACGTCATTGATCCATGAAGCCTTCAGCTGATCCAAAATGCTGCAGCTAGAGTACTGACAGGGACTAGAAAGAGAGAGCAGATTTCTCCCATATTGGCTTCTCTTCATTGGCTCCCTGTTAAATCTAGAATAGAATTTAAAATCCTTCTCCTCACATACAAGGTCTGAATAATCAGGCCCCATCGTATCTCAAAGACCTCATAGTACCATATCACCCCAACAGAGCACTTCGCTCTCAGACTGCTGGCTTACTTGTGGTTCCTCGGATACTTAAGAGTAGAATGGGAGGCAGAGCCTTCAGCTTTCAGGCGCCTCTTCTGTGGAACCAGCTCCCAGCTTGGATTCAGGAGACAGACACCCTCTCTATTTTTAAGATTAGGCTTAAAACTTTCCTTTATGATCAAGCTTATAGTTAGGGCTGGATCAGGTGACCCTGAACCCTCCCTTAGTTATGCTGCAATAGGTCTAGGCTGCTGGGGGGTTCCCATGATGCACTCTGTTTATACCCCATTCTGCATTTAATCATTAGTTATTTTTAATTACTCTGTTCCACAGTATGTCTTTTGTCCCCCCCCCCCCCCCCCCCAGCAGATGACCCCCCCTTCCTGAGCCTGGTTCTGCTGGAGGTTTCTTCCTGTTAAAGGGAGTTTTTCCTTCCCACTGTTGCCAAGTGCTGCTCATTTTGACTGTTGGGGTTTCTCTGTATTATTGTAGTATATAGTATATAGTTTATAGTATAAAGCGCCTTGAGGCGACTGTTGTGATTTTAATTAGATGTTACTGACAGGTATCCGTCTGTGTGATGCTCCCATACAGTCTGTCACAGAGGCCAAAATGATAACAGTCCAGCTTCAAAATTGGGAGTTCAAAACCAATGGGTGATGTCATGGTGGTAAAATCCATCTTTTATATACAGTCTGTGTAGTCATTTCAAGGTGCATGGGTTACCCCCCCCCCCCCCCCCCCCCCCCCCCCATTGTGCCATCAGTAGCACAAGTAAGTCTCAGGGAGGGGAAGTCAGAGCAGGTGGTGGCTGTGAGGAAAGAGGAGCATAAACTGAGCTGTTGCAGCGGAACAAGCTGATTGGGAAGTCTGTCTCAGTGCTGAGAACTCTGGAGCCCCTACAGGCAGTTACTGAGCTCAGGATGCCGCACAAACTGCTGAACATACTGGACAACACCTCACATCTCCTGCACGATGTGCTGGTCAAACGGCTGGAAACATCCAGCAGCAGGAATGCGTTTCCACTCTCTGAGATATTTGAAATATTGCTGGTGTACAATAGAGCGTGCAAATTAAGAGTAGAGTGAGGACCTGAGTCAAAGTCTATTTATATTCTAGTTTTTATTAGCTACACATAAACATGCACATAAATCATATAAACTTTACACACCTCTCCATACAGGCTCGTGAATGCAGGAAAATGAAAGTCTGGCACCACCTCCTGGCAAAAACTGCTCATAATAGTCGCTGAATTAAAATGATTTTTGTTTCTGCAATAATTTTTTTTATTTGTGTGGATATGTGACCACAAATATTGGCAGCAGTTAGTTTATATGACGATGACCCATCCTTCACCACATGCTCGGCTTCCTTTACCCTTTAAACTTTTATGAGACAGATATGTGCGTCATCTCTCTCCTGCGTCGGCTCCTTCTCATCTAAAATATTTTGATCTGTGTGTTTTGATCTTAAACGAGCTGATCAGTGGTTTCATCATCATCATCATCAGTCGTTTCTGAATATCTACGTCCTCATGTGGCCTGCAGAGACGCCTCCCTGCTCTGCTTTCACTCACTGCCTTCTCTAATATGTACAGTACAGATATATTGGACAGAAGAAACGGTTTTTCTCGGGGAGCTGTGTTGGTGTGTGTGACGCTGAATTTGTGGATTAATTGTTGGTGGTAAATCCCTAAATTAGAAGGTCAGGAAGCAGACAAACTCTAACCCTGTCGCTGGGGGAATTAGTGGAGTGCCAAAACTATGAGTTACAGTAAGTAAATAACAGGCAGAACCACCATTTTTAATCCTGCGGCGACAGAAATATTAATGCGTGCCTGCTCTGTGCATGGATCTCTAAATGCGCAGCAGTAGCAGTGGGAGAAAGAGAGCCAATAATTTAACACATTTTTTCTTGTCACTGTGTCCGCTCGTTCATCTTTTAGCAGACTCGGATGTGAGGTGTTCGAATCAAACCTGAACAAATGGATTTCGGAGCAGCTGAAGATGAAAATGTATTAGTAATAATATTAGACAACAGTGTAACACGAACCTCTTGGATGGCCTTTTAATACAATTAGCAGCCATACTATTGGTCAGATAATTGCAATAAAAAGGTTCCAACAGCACAAACTGCAAAGGTGGCTACACCCGTCACCACCCACCTGTCAGTCAGAGGCCCCGCTCCCGCTGGAGCCTCTGCTGGCCGGCAGAGGAACTGCAGCTTTAGGCGTTTCATGCGCACCGGTCGGATCAGCGTTCTGGTTCCTCATCTGTCGCTGTAATGTTACAGCATCCACACTCGTTTGGCCTTTTTGTGAAGCTTCTGAAGTCCTCTAAAAATAAAATTCTCCCAAACTTACATTTTTTTATTCTTCACACGACTGCAGAGGTTCTTTAAAAGCTTCTGACTGTGAAAGCTGAGGCTCTGTGAGCTTTTAAACTGGACCTTTGTTGAGACCATTCATTTGGTGCAGTTAAATATATCTGAAATGTTAAACCCTCCATGAATGTGTATCTGTGTGAGCTTTCCTTCTAAATGTCTTCAAGCAGCTTGAACCTCACTGCCCACCTTCAGGCTGAATCCTGAACAGCTGCTGCTGCCACAAATCTCAGGCTTAAATCTGTGAAATAGAGAAACCATCGAGCGCAGCGCGAAGACTGAACTCTAGTCTCTCAGAGTAATGTGGGACCTTCTCCGGGCCTCCTGCCTCTGCTGCATCGAGAGACAGTCTTTCCAAGGTGCAAAAAAATGAATGGATGTGGCATTTGTGTCATCTTTGAAGCAGGTGTAAGTCTCTGTGTGGGAGTGAGGCTATTTTAGAAGCACAGTGGGCAGAAGATGATGCATGTAACAAGAATTCAGTAACAGGATTCAGTGTATAGAGGGTGAAGGGTTTCTTGCTGTAACAGCAGCTTTGGTGGCACCAGCAGGATGGGGGGGGGGGGGGGGGGGGCAGGTGCCTGTCAGACATGCAAAATCTGAGGGGGTGTGAACAGGTCTGTGGGGTGAAACTGTCAGTTACTGCCTGATCTTCGTTCCCACATGGCAGGAGCTTTGGGCCGTTGATTGCTGTGAGGAGCTCAGAGCCTCTGCTCCTCTTCTCCTGGATGCCTTCTAGGTGAGGTGTTTCACTGGGAGGAGGTCCCAAACCAGGACACACTGGAAAGATCTCGTGAACACCTCAGTATCTCTGCAGAGGAGCTGGATAGAGGGAGGTCTCTGTGACCCCCCGTTTGCTGTTAGTGTTTTGTAATCTGGAGGCTCCTGAGTGCAGAGATCAAACATCATCTCTGACAAGTCTGATTTCTTCATGTTTTCTTTATTAAGCAGATGTGAAGTGAGACTACACCCTGCTGGATGGGAGGTGGCCTCATTTTTCACCCCCACAGGTTTCCACCGAGGTTATCAAAAAGTCTTTAAGCCTGCAGTGTTGGAGCATATATCCACCTGCTCCTGAGTCTCAGCACAGGTCATAAGGTTATCTGCAGATATCATCCATCACCACTGCAAACAGGAAAGGGATCAGAGCGAGCTGTGGTGTAATCTCACCTCCACCTTAAACCCATTGCTCGCCTTTGGCTCGCGTTGTTGAGCTTGAAGCAGACTGAAAATTAAATTTGGTGATCTTAGTGAGTGAATTCTGGTATGAGAGGCAGTTTGACAAGAGGCAATGAACTCTGACCCATCAGCTGATGAAGGTAAAAACCATTTTACTGCCCTATAGGAATGTTTAAACTGTACCTAATATTTCATATAATAATTTATTATTATGCACATCAAATCAGCAGGTTTTTAACTTTTAAAACTATGAAAATCTTTGCAAACTTCAGAGAGCAGTAGATGAGGTCTGGACCTCAGTGCTGGGTCGTTTCTCCTCGTCGCCTCCACAGTGAGTCGTTCTGTATTTGGGACACGTTTCCAGAGACGCTGCAGACACTGAGCACACCTCCCCTCTCTGTTTCTGCCTGATATACATTTTGTGTCATAAACTGATGGAGCAGGTTGCCTGGAGTGCTTGCTTTGGCATCAAGCCTGCATCTTCTGGTCCAGCAGAGGAGGAGAGTGTCAAACCTCACCACCCCCGATGAGATGCGAAGCCATCGGTGTTAATTAACGTCTGCTGCTAACAGGAGACTCAGTGAGGCTCAGTTCACTCTGCAGCAGTCAGGCTTTGTTCTGAAAGATTAATCCAGCAGCAATAAGCTGCAGTGATGTTTCCTGTGTGGCTTCATCAGTCTGTCTCATCACTGTGGAGGAGTTTGGTCCACTCTCCTTCACAGCGTAGCTTCAGCTCAGTGAGGTTTGCAGCATTCATTCCTGCACAGCTCTCTGAAGGCCCCCCCACAGCATTCAGCAGGCTGAGGTCTGGACTCTGACTGGGCCGTTGCAGCACCTTCATTCTTGGATCATCGTCCTGTTGGTGACCCAGTTTGGTCCCAGCTTCAGCTGTGGGACAGACGGCCTCACGTGAGCCTCTACAATACTTTGGTCTACAGAGGAGTTCACGGTCCACTCAGTGACTGCAGGGAGCCCAGATCCTCCTCCACTGTGCTGACAGCTGCTCTGAGGTGTTGGTGCTGATGTTTTCTCCAAACGTGCTGCTGTGCATTCTGGACAAACATCTGCACTTTGGTCTGTTTGTTACACAAGTCTTTGTGTTTGTTCAGATGCAGCTTTGCAGACCTGAGCTGTGCTGCCATGTTCTTTCAGAGAGAAGAGGCTTTCTGCTGCAGCCCTTCCAGCCGTATGACAGGTGGAGGGAGGTGGTGTCTGTCTGTTAGCAGGATAACTCAGAAAGTCATGGAAGGATTTTGGTGAAAGTTTCTGGAGTTGTTGGGGGGCTGCAAGGAACAACTGATTACATTTTGGTAGCATAGTATCCTCACATAGATCCCCCTCAGCATTGTGAACACACACCTGTTCAGCAAGCTGCCAAAGCTTTTTTTGGAGGTGCTCACACCTGCTGATAATTAATCAGGTGCCTCTGATCAGCAACACCTGGCTGTTTCTTACCTCTGACTTCCTGTGGAAGCAGTCAGGGTGGAATTAGTTTTTCAGACCCTGTTTCTGCATTTTGGCTGAATTTTTGTTAAATAATGACACAGTGTTGTTCACGTGAGGTTAAATCCTTTTAAGACCTGATTTGTAAAAGCTCAGAGGGTAAAGAGGGTGGACTTTTCACAGCAATATAAAAGCTTGTGTTTTGATTTTGCAAAAATGCCTCCTTGTCTTTATGCGCATCTGTTAGAGGAAAGGAGATAAGAGGATGAATACAGTGAGAGGCAATAAAAAGTGAACTGGCTTTGCTGGAGAGCAGATCTATAAACGGATTTTGAGGAGAGATTTAAAAGTACACACGTAGCCTGAAGTGAAATCTTCCATCAAACAGGATGAATCTGAAGTGTGGAGTTTATTTTAAGAGCGTAATGATGTGCAGTGAAAGCAGCACCTGCTGAGGACGACTGAGATGAATCTAAAAGCTGCTGCTCTGATTAAAACTCAGCAGAGATTTAAAGTACGGCTGGTTTGCAGTAAATGGGCTGAACCGTGTCGGGTCTCTGCTGTGGGTTCACTGATGGAGGCTCCTCAGCGCCGGCGCTAATTAGCAGAGAAAAGAGAGGACATTAGAGCCGTTACACACCACAGGAAATCATTTCCCAGCTCCTACAGCGGCCCTGAGGGGGAAGCGGTCAATACAGAGAAAAATGTGTACATGAAGAGGGATTACATATAATTACTTTAGCCCTTAAATTATGCAGCCAGCAAGCTCTTCACTGCTTTACTGGTCTGTTCGGAATGATTCAATGAAGCTGCTCAGCCTCAGTTCTGCTGCTGCTGCTGCCTGATGTTCTCCTGGGAAGCACATCCTGTTATTACCACTGCCATCATTAATTCAGCTTATGTCAAATGTTTTTGTTTAATCCCTGGAAGATTTTTGATTCCTTGGGTTTGCAGCTGTTTGATTTTGCTGAAACTGGCTCCAAATCCCGTTCACTGTGGTTCTGCTCCACATTACTGTGACACGGAAGTTTGTGGTTCTGCGCTCAGTTCAGGTTCAGGTTCAGGTGCACAGCCCCAAATCACAGGTCCGGCCAACTCAGCACTCACTCCCCGACAGCAGCAGCCTCCCTCAGCAGGGCCAAAGGGCAGCGAAGGTTGATACTGGTGTTCATGTGAAGGAGGCTGGATGTGAGGTCGATAGTTGTGCTGTGTAATCGCCCCTTGAGCAGTGCTGGCTTGTTTTGTGTGTTGGTGAGCAGGTGGACAGTTCATTTTCAGGGTTTTGAAGGCAGGACGTAGATCGCCCCCAGCCCCAAGGTTTCTCCTGAATTCCAGTAAAAGTTGTTTAACATCTATTTATTGGTTAAAAATAAGGAAATAAACACGAGAAATTTAACGTTATTTCCTTTTTCTAAATGAACTTTTTAGATTTGTTTAGAAGGTTGTGCTGCTTTTTTAACATTTAAAGGAGCAGCTCCACATCAATGAAACAGCGTTCTTGTTTCATCTGTAATAAAGCGGTGTTCAGCGTCTGTGTATTTCCGTTTCCCATTTTGACTCCAGTCGGTCATATTTTGCTGACGGACCGCGCACCCTGCGCTCGGCGTGTTTTAAAGATGGCCTCGCGCGCTCCGGAGGCGCCGCTGCTCGGTGTGAGTGACGGAGAGATCGACCCCAGGAGGCACCGGAGCTCCTATCTGACCAACAAGGTCGGGGGTCGGCCCGACTGGCCGCCGGCCGTCTCCCCACGGCGCCCCCGGTGCGGCCGCTGCGGCGCTCCCTTAGCCCACGTGGTGCAGGTGTACTGCCCCTTGGACGCGTCCCCGTACCACAGGAATCTCCACCTGTTCGCGTGCTCGGGTGCGGAGTGCAGCGGCCGCTCAGAGTGCTGGACGGTGCTCCGGTCTCAGTGTCTGGAGGCGGAGGCGGCGCGGACATCCGGGCGGCCTGCCCCGGCTCGAGGGGCTGCTCCCCGGGCCACAGACTGGTGCGACGCCGCTGATGACTGGGGGATGGAGGGGGAGGAGGATGGGTGGGGAGGAGATGCGAAGGACGAAACACAGGCGGAGGAGAAGACAGCAGCTCCAGAGGGAACAGGTAGGACCGACACTGTCAATCTGCCAGTTCTGTTCTCCAGATTTGCCTTTTCTTTTCTCGGGAATTTGTTACTGACTGAAGGGACTGGTTCTTAAACAGCCGGTCTCACACAGTCATACAAGCACTCACTCTGAACTCATCAGGAACAACTCAGGGTTCGGTACGAGGATACTTTGGCACGCAGACTGGAGCAGCCGGGAATCGAACCACCAACCTTCTTGTAAATACCTTCTTGATGAGTTTATGGTCTGTTTTATTGAATAAAAGGTTTTACAAATTAAGATCCTGTTAGAGTCAGAAAGGGTGATGGGGCAGGGACTGCTTTAGGGCGGGGCTACCTCCTGCTGACCTCGCGCTGCCCCTCGTTTCCTAAGCCCAGATTATCCTCTGTGGACACAGGCGGCTGGAAACCTGAAGGCAGGTAGTCGTTGGCCACCTGGAGCGATGCTGCTGTGTTGTTATAAATGAAGCTACCCAGGAGGATATGAAGTAACTGAGCTCATCTCTGGCTGCAGCAATAAAGTGACCTACCTGACGTTATTTAAAGCCTTTTATTTTAACCACGGATGAGGCGACTCCTCAGTAAGAGCAGAGTGAGGACATCGTGTGGTGTTCTGGATCTAACCAGGCAGATATTTTCACAATGAGATGTTTCACTAATATTTTTGTATAAATCCATCTTCTGCTCTTCTCAGCAGACATCAGCAGCCACCTCCAGGATCTCAGTCTGGAGGAATTACAGGAGGATGTCGCTGCCTTCCGTCCTTTCTTCATCAGCGTGGTGGAGGAGGCGGACCTGTGTGGAGAGGACCACGACGACCTGGAGCACGCTCAGGAGCTGCTGAGGGAGTACGAGCGGCGAGAGGGGGTGGCGGTGGGAGAGATGGAGGGGAGCGGAGGAGGCGGGGAGGAGAAGTACGAGAAGACCAGAGCCAGACACGGAGACGCCATCTTCTCCAGGTTCATGAAGACGATCTCGGCGTGTCCGCAGCAGATCCTGCGCTACTGCCGCGGCGGGAAGCCGCTCTTCATCTCCGAGCCGCCGTCCAACATGGCGCAGCTGGTGCCGGCATGCAGCTCCTGCGGAGAGTCCCGCACGTTCGAGCTGCAGCTGATGCCCGCTCTGGTGAGCCTGCTGCAGTGGGAGGGCGGCAGCACAGGGGTGGAGCTGGAGTTTGGGACGGTGCTGGTTTACACCTGCACGAGCAGCTGCTGGACATCTGGGTCGGCCTTGGCTGTGGAGGAGTTCTGCTTCATTCAGACTGACCCGGACCAGCAGCTCTTTAAGTGACTAATGTGACCCTCAGAACGGGATTATCGGATTATTTATGTGTCATGATGTCTAAAATCTGAGGCGAATGTACGTTTAACAAGACCAACCAGCAGCTTTTGCTTCTCCTGTAGCTTAAAAATCTCCAATTATAGAAAAGTGCCATTCTGACCTCATCAGGTGCCTTAAACTTCCAGCATGGTGCCACCTTAATCATCGGCAGACCTAAATAATGGAGAGAAACATGAGCTGGACTTGATGTTGAGCTCAGTGTTGATGATGCAGCTTCAAAGACATCACAGGGTCAGACTCGCTCTACATGAACATTTGTAGTGAGTGAACCCGAGTATGAGAAGCCATTAAACGCTCCACTGCAGCCGTTTGTGCTCGCCAGCTTTTCTGATCTTCTGCTGTCCGTCTTTCCTGTGTAACGTCATAACCACACACACACACACACACACACGACCGTGGCAGCAGCATTTAATAATTCACCCTGCAGGGAGTCATTACCAACCATGACCTCTGACCTCCCTGTAAGGACATGCTGCTGCTGCAGGTTGTTTAATGACTCATGCAGACACACCAGAGGTTTTCCTTTAGTTTTTACTTCAACCTTTAACATATTTCTAAATGTCGCGTCACACCACAACAGTTCAGGTCGGAAAGCATGAATATCAAACTGGGTGAAGGAAATGTAAACGTGTAAAACAAAGCTATAAAAATGTAAATCAGCTGAAGGATTTCAGGTTTTCTGGATCACATCCAGAGTATGAAAATAGATGATTTTTAATTTCCTGGCCAATAAATAGAATTTCCTTATTTAACCTGTGACATTCCCAATCATTAGAATTATAAGAGTCAAATTTCAGCCCTTTATTCTTCCTGCGATTCGCTCGTGAAAAGTTAAATCTTTGGTTTGTCTGTGAGGTACGAGTCGGTTTCTCTAAAATTCCTGAGACAGACGAGGAAACGGTCATCTGACGTTTTCAGGCACTTGAAGATCAGTTTGAAGCACTTTGTGCAAACAGCAGAAGAAGAACGGCGTTCCTGAGGAAGCGGCGGAGCTACGGAGCATCTCCACAGAACGGTAAGGCGGCGGCGCCGGACGTTGGCTCCCAGTCGTACTGTTCAGGCTGGACGCCGCTGCTCAGGCCGCCGATGTCTCTGTCGATGATCTCGTTCACTGCAAACAAACCAGAAACATCAGATCGTTATCACACTGTGATTAATTAACTAGGCTTCAGTTTTTAATTGATCTAACAAATCTTCCTCTCTGTGCACACGTGTGTGTGTTTCCACAGGGAGGAGGAAACTTTGAATTGTTCGATGCCTCATCTGTCTGATAATTAGTCCACACAGGAACTTTCAGCTGATGTCTGAAAGTGGAGGCTGACTGAAATTTTATTGCACATGGCTGGTTGTGGTTTTCCCCAGTGAGTGCAGCATTAAGTGTTTGGGAGGGGCAGCCAATCAGAATAAAGTTTTTTTGTTTGTTTTTTAAAGGGGGAGGAGCTAGAACAGCTTGTGAATAAAAATATGCTTTTCTCTGTGGCTGTGTTTGCAGACAGGCTGAAGCGTGTAAGCCAAACTAAAACATCATGACACCCACTTTAGCATCAGAGCATCGTGATCGATCTGCCTCTGATGGTGCAGAAAGGATGCTCTAAAAGAGGTCATAAAGGAAGCACTGAAGCATCTTTTCTTAGTATTTAGGTGGTCAGCCTTTTCTCATTATGGCTGCAGATTCTTCCAGTTGGCTTTGCTCTGTTGGGAACCTCCCTCTGGGTGCTGTTACAGTACCAAGCATGGCCACATGATGGCGCACTTACAGCTTTAAACACCAGTCTCGTCTGTCACTGATTTACTTCATCAGGTGAGAAATTAAACCAACTTTAGTAAATCCTCTGCACTGCCCTCCTGACCAGCCCATTAAAAACTAATAGGAGTCCATGAGCAGCAGGACGCTATGAAGCATGCTGTGTGGAGCTCGTTATGATGAGCAGTAAACTGTGCAGGGCAGCAATTGGCTCCATCAGAGTCGGTCTATTCTTAGCTCTGCAGTGAAACCTGAAGCTACAAGACACACACACACACACACACACACACACACACACACACACACACACACACACACACACAGAGCAGGATCAACAACAAGGGCTGACAGAGGCACTCAGGTCCATCATGTAAGGAAAACCTAAAAAGATCCCATCACTGAATATCTCAGTCGCTCATTAAACAAATTATAGTTATTACATTACTATTACAGGTTTCATTCAGAGCTGCTCTTTTATTACTTTCATTAATTCCCCCCCAGCTGTTCACACATGTACAGTGTTTGGCCCACCAGCTGCTTACAATAAAGACATTTTTACCCAGATTATTTTAAATACATTTTATGTCCAGAAGCAGGGCGCCGCTGGCTCATTGCAAATATGTAGCATCACATTTGATTTGGCAGATTTTAAGCTAGATGCTGTTCCCGATGCAACCCGCTGAGGGATATTTGTCTCCCTTCCTGGTCTCAAACCAGGGATCTTTCACGTTAGGCAGTGTGCCGGAGACCCTAAGATTAGGGGTTAGGGTTGCCTTAAATACATGGTCAGTTCTCAAAGGCACAGTTTGAAGCAGATAACAGCTGCACAGAAACCACACCTGAAACTCTGTTTTTCTGTGCTCGTCCCTTCCAAACCATCCATGGATACTATTAGCGTATCCCACTTGTCACAGCGTGGGAGGCGGACATCCTGGACGGGCTGCCAGCCCATCGCAGAGTTAGCAGAGAGACCGAAACACCTGCAGCCTGTTTAGAGTCATCAATCAAACTAAATGAGCGGGTGGGAAGAAGGTGACACTGGCACAGGGAAAACATGGCGCCACAGCCAGCTGGTGGGTACTAACCCGGGAACCTGTGAGGCCATGCTGCTCCTACTACAGAGGTGAGCTCAGGGAGCACAGGAACCTCCTGTGGAGCTCACATGAGCTTCATTTCCAGTATGAATGCAGACCCTGAAAGCAGCGCCTCACGATCCTTTTGACTCTCAGCAGGACGTGTTGGGAAAGTTACCGCAGGGATACCTGGCTCCTTCGATGTCAGCTCTTCCCATCACTAAAGTGTTACAGTTGAATTAAAATGTAGTAAAAGTACTAAAGGTACCAAAGGTGTTCGTGCACTCAGGGAGGTTTTGGAGTAATTCATATTTTGGATTTCAGGTTTTGATGCATTTATGCATGAGAATCATTTGATTATAAAAATGAACATTTCTCCTAGAGCGTGTCTGAATCATCACACAGGAACTGTGAACAGAACACAAAGTTTTGTTTAATACGTATAAAATCTGTTTTTGAATTTTTGATTTTGTGACGGAGCGATAAAATCAAAGTCTGTGCAGCAGAAAATCTAAGTGCTTTCACACAGCATACTCGAATATGTAATTCACCTTAAGTTTTACTTTAATATATTTGAAACATTTGCTTTGTAAGGAGGCTGACGGCCCTCCTGAGGGGACAGTTTGGAGGTCACAGTGGAGCTCAAAGGCGACGAGGAGGAAGAGAGGGTGAAGATCAGAGGCCCTGAGGACAGCTGGTGCCCGTGGCAACAAATTTAACCCCACCTGCACCATTCAGACCAGCAAACGTGGCTATTATTAACCCAGATCAGAGAGAAATGCAGTGTGCACACACACACACACACCCAACATCACAGAGCAGCAGAGGGCGCACACACACACTCATTGTCTCACTGACATCATACACATCCAAAACAAGAAAAAACTGATGAGCAGTTAAGTGGACACATTTGTTTCCACCTCCATGTTTTTCTTCCTGGACTCTTAGAGAAGCTTTGCACGATTCAAAGTTCAAAATAATCCTTCTGTATCTCATCCTGGGCCTTGGTGAGGTCACCCTCTGTCAGTAACACACTCTAACAAGCCAGCTCTCTTCTGATTGGCTGCCCTGATACACAACAGGTGGGTGGGGCTTCTGTGCCTATGATGACCATATTAGGGATTTCCCCTCTATTGCACAGAAGAAACAAGAGGAGAAAGAAGCAGTTAGAAACTGGTGCGTACAGCGAGCTCATTGTTAACTTGAACATCCATCTTTGGAGCAGGAAATAAGGAAAAAGGAGATCGGTACCACAAACCCGATTTGTTCCGCACATAAAACACACACTTCATTGCCGGGATAGGTTGAGATGGAGGCAGATGATCTCCTGTGGCGCCCTCTAAAGGGAGCAGCCGGACGGAGATTTCAAATTTGTTGCTGCCTTAATGAGACATTTGATTTGTCTAATTGTATTTTATCCTGTTGCTCTACACTTTGTGCAGCAGAGCACCTTTGGGATGTGGTGATGTGAGAGAGTCACATCGTGGATGCAGCAGACACATCTGCAGCAGCTGTGTGACGTTATTGTGTCAGCATGGATCTGAGGAACCTTCTGAATCTGAAGGCAGAGAGGGTCCAACCCAATACCAGCCAAACCTAATAACGAGCGTATTTAAGCTCTTTGGGTTTTAACGTCACTTCTTGTTTTTGCAACAATCTTTGGCCTAAATAAATCACACCTTACTGCAGCTACGCTCTTATGATGACATTCATCACCAAAAAAAAAAAAAAAAAGGAGGTTAGCAGTAAAAGCTAACCAAAAGCAAACTAAAAGCTTTGTGGGAATATTCCCCACAGTCCGAGAACATCGTTTTCAAGGTCAAGGTCACCCATGTTTTTCTAAAAATCTCTCATTTTAAATTCATAATCAGTGAATTTTTCATCTATTGCGATGAACTTTGGTACTTGGGTATAAACAACAACACGTACAGTTCATGTCTCAGTCAGTCAGTGTTTTACTTTAGGGTCCACAAACTGAATCACTGTATACGCCATCATGTGGATCTCTGGAGCTTGAAAAAGGCGACTGGACTTCTTTTTGTTTCTTGAAGACGTTTCACCTCTCATCCGAAAGGCTTCTTCAGTTCTCAACCAAATGGTTCTCAACCAAACCACCTCCAGGGGACTACGCCCACAGGGGTTTAAATACCTGGGTCTCTCCACCATTTGGTTGAGAACTGAAGAAGCCTTTCGGATGAGAGGTGAAACGTCTTCAAGAAACAAAAAGAAGTCCAGTCGCCTTTTTCAAGCTCCAGAGACTACTATGACCTGGATAACTGAGAATCTACACAGACATCATGTGCATCATTTTTTTAAAAAACATAAAAGCACGTTTTACACTTTTTAAAAGCCAATAAAACACATTTCTCCTGGTTTATGATGGAGTATGAGAGCGTCTCTATCGCAGCGGCACATAGAAAATCTGGGGTGGTGGAGGAATACGCTCGGAGTGCCCTTCTAGTTTTTAATACATTAAGAAAAAAATTGTATTTTCTAATGAATTTTTTTGCTGATGAAAATTTCTCCCTCTACTACAGCAGTCACTGAGCATACATGTCAGGGCTTTATTGTGAAAGTGACAGGAAGATGCCTAGAATCTAGTTTCCTACCGTCGTCCAGCGTGATCTCCTGGAGGCCTAAAGATCCCAGGGTCGGCTGCTCCTCTGGCTCCTGCTTGATGGCCAGCACCTCCCGCAGCCCGGGTACCACAGACTCCTTCTGGGGGTCGGCGGGGGTCACAAAGGTACTCCTGGGACTCAGAGACAGTTCCCTCTGAGATCCACTGGAGGAGGTGTGGGGAGGGATGGTGAAGGTCTGAAGTGGGACAGAAGAGGCCAGAGGAGGAATCGTGCTGATCTGAGGAGCCATGACGGAGGTCTGAAGGGGAATCAAGGTGGTCTGCGAAGGCGAGGAGGCATGAAGTGGGACAGAGGAGGCCTGAGGATGCATTAATGGGGTCTGAAGGGGAGCAGAGGAGGGAGGATGGTGAAAATGGGGGGTGCTTTGGGAACCACACTGCACCAGGAGGTCACAGGAACCATAATAAGCCACGTCTGGACCGAGCGCTCCGTCGTGCGAGGGCGTCGGGCAGAAGCCGGGAGGATTCTGGGAGATGTGATCTGGCTCCCAGCGCTCCTGTTTGACTGCAGAAGCAGCAGCAGGAGGAAGGTGGTGTCTGACCCCAGGCAGGTAGGTGAAGCTCTGCATCACACTTTTTCTTCTTTTCCCATTTGAGACGTAGAACTGGACCTGGACCGGAGACGTCGTCTTCTTATTGTACGCAGGAACCTCCACCACGATGCTGGACTGGAACACAGACACACACAGTCAGGGTTCCTTTGATATCCTTTATAAAATATGAGGATCTGTTAGAAACTTTGTTTTCTGGGTGTTTGGACGTCTGAACCCTAATTATGCGGTTTAAACCACATGAAGCCATTTACCTGCACCCAGACTTACACAAGCCGTGTGCAGCACTCTTATCTGCAGCCACACTGAGTGTGTGATGCACTTAGAAAAGAAAAGTGCATTTGTGGCATTGCAAAAAAGGGGAAGCAATATTTATGTGTGTGTCTTTTATTTCTCATGCTGACTCCGGCCGTCTTGCAAACAGACTCGGACTCTGTGGTTTCAACCGGCTCTCATTAACTTCCTCTTTGCACTTCCTTTAAAGGGATTCTTGATCACCATCTCCACTGACGTTCACACGCTCACAAAAAACCAGAGCAAAGTCCTGTGAGCTCAATACTCCAGGCCGAGGGAAATGGACTAAATGGTAAATGGACTAGTTCTTATATAGCACTTTTCTACTCTGAGCACTCAAAGTGCTTATACAACACCAAACCACCAAAAACATCGGACCTCAAACACCCCGGGTTCCTCTCACGAGTCTCTGCTCACTGTGCACCACGAGGCAAACAGAGCAAAGAAAGATTAAAGCTCAAATCATTTATTTTTGGACGCCAGAGGGCAAAAAACTCTGCAACAAATGCACCGATACAGCCAAGCAAGATCACATTTAAAAATCCTGCAGTACACAGGCACCGTCATCAAGCAGGAGCTCCCAGGAAAGGCTCAGCTCCACTCATCATGAACATGAAGGTTTTGGCAATATAGGGATTCAGTTATGACACAATTATATAGCATCTTAAATTATTATGTATTAAGAGCACGATGGAGGCTCCTTCAGAGCACATTTACTGAGGAGCTCCCTTCAGTCTGGCACAGGCCTTTCATTGATCTACACACTGTACCAGAGCTTTGGAAGGACTCCATCAGAATTCCAGGTCCAAAGATCCTGTCAGCCACCAGCGCCCCCCCCCCCTCCCCCCCCCTTTAGCTGGCACGAATCCCCTGGAGGGCCATAATTCCAGGTCTCAGTGGATCTTAATGGGGTGCGTATGAGCCTCAGTCACTACAAATATGTAACCAGGAATAAGAAATGCTAAACTCATAATGAATATGAACCACTGAGAACACACCGAACAGCATCATCATGGTGAGAACTGAGCGGTCCAGGATTTTTATGGTGTGAATTTGAGCATCCTGGGTCACATCGTTCTCGAGTTATCGTGTTCGCCCAGCGGGGTGACGACATTACTCCATCAGCCTTTTTAGGCTGAGGGGTAGAGCCTGGCCCTCAGGTAAACGAGGATTATAGGCAGGTGAACCTCTAATGCTGTGAAAGGTTTGGTTTGCCTATAGAAGAAATCTCTACAATAATGCACCTGCCTGTATGTGGAGAGCCCTGCTGCAGGTGCCAGGTTTGGTTTTACTTTGGGTGAGCTAAAGGTCAATCCTTTCTTAATGAATCGAACAGGCCACACACAGTGATAAGCAGACTGTGGGCTCCCAGCCTAACCAACATGTAAAACCTTCAGACGGTCCTGATGCTTCCAGGAGAGGACGTCCTCTCTTATTTATCACGTTTGTGCTGATGAACTCCGGTAGGAGGTGCAGCCCCTCGGCAGCTGAGGTGTTAAAACCCTCCATCTTCAGCCTGACTGGATTTTATTATTATATGAATATACTTTTAATTGATTATTTTATCTATATTTGAATTGCTCTGCTGTATCATCATCATCATCATCATCATCATCATCTCGGCTATCAAATCCTATTTTTCCCCTTTTCTGTTCGATCATCTTTGTACTTACTCCGCTGCATTTTTCACACACAACTCTGGCATCTGTTTCCCACAGCGATCTTCCATCTGAGGGGACGAAACATACGAGTTTAAAGGTCATTAGGTTACCAGAACTTTAGGAGAACTTATTAAAGCTACAGTAAATTAATCTACCAGGCCCTTTCTCCATGAAAACAACCCTGGACTGAGCAGAGACGTTGGATCCGGTGATGAGCAGCTCCTCTCCTCCCTCCACAGAGCTGCTGGCCGGACTGAAACCATCTACCTGAGGGAGCTCCTGACCTGAGCGCTGGGCTGAAAGGCAACAGTTTAATTTTAATAGGTCTCTGTTACATGACACACACAGAGGAAACAGTCACGCAGAGCTAATAATGGAACGCTGACTGTTCTGTGTAAAAGTTTAACATTTTCTTCCTCTTCTGTGATCATGTTTCAGTTTTTCTGAATGCGATGCACTGTCGGTGAGACTCACAACACTCCACGGGGATCGACGCCGTCTGCAGCCACAGAATCTGGCGGTCCGGCTGAGGGACGGCGACCCTGAACACGACCCGCACCCTCGTGTTCTTCCGCCCGATATCCGTCTCTCCTTTCTTCAGCTCGATGTCAGCGTTACGCAGCTTCAGGATGCCAGCGCAGTCGATGCTACGAGAAAACAAACCCCAAACACACACCGTTTATCAGAATGCAGCGTCTCAACTTTAAACCGCTTTCCACTTTTAACTACCCGGGCAGCACTTTGATGAGAGCTAGCATCTTAGAACTGCATGCAGGTTCACATGTCACAGGCCCACATTCCTGCCAGCTGCAGAGGGCAGCAATTCACGTGTGTGCAAACTATGAAATGTTGGAGAAAGAAACCAGTGAAACAAGAAACACAGAGGAGGAACCTATCAGCTTTCTGGCATGCCTGAAAACCAGAGCACAGCCTGCTGCTCCATCAGCTGACAGCTGCTCAGAGGACGAATTCACACAAAGCAGTCTGGCAAGAAACATCAACTGCAAGGCCCCTTTTTACAGCCTTCAACCCAATACTTTCAACACTGCTATACAAGGCTGCTACAACTACTGCTGCTGCTGCTGCTATATTGAATCATTGAAGTTGCCTGCAATCTTTATGCTTTGTAAGCCCATGCTGTGGGCTGGACCACTGAAACCTCACTCAGGAGAGTGTTGCTGCACTGATGCTGCCGCCTTGACAACAGCTATTAAGTTTGGCTGGCTGTTAGTGAACAACAGAGTGCTGTTACAGGCTTATGTACATGTTACCTTCTTTAAATGTTTTAGATTACAGTGACATGCCTGCTGCCTCCTCTACCACAGTTCTTTACTTTACAGTGCTTTCTAATCTGGTTTCCTGGCCTTCGTTAAGCCTACAGAGTGGTATATTTTTATTTTCAAAACCATACTGAGTTCTTATCTGTGTGATTTCCTGCCACAACCAGCTCCTCAGGATTTTATCAGTGCTCATAAATCAGTAGACGCCTCAGTCACTGAAAACCTTTGGAACAAACTGAAGCTTCATTTTTTTGTCTTCCTGGGAGAGTGCAAAGCTCTGGTGACATGAAACTGCTGTCTCTAGTTTGGGATCTTTGTTTCTGTCATTTTCAGGATGTTGTTGTGCGTTTTGTTGGTCAGAACAAAGAAAAAAAGGTTTTCTGTCAGCGAGGCAAGTGTGAAGATCGATATCAGCCGCATCAATGATAAAAGCTGAGCTGGAGCCAGGGTGTGGTCAGCTGGCCATTAAGCATAATTACTAGGAGCAAGCATACAAGTAAACAGATATACTGTACTGTGCAAAAGTCTTGAGCCACCCTCATATCTTTATATGTTGCTGGTAAAATGGGAAATAATGCAGCAGTTTACTGAAACATGCAAACATACATGTTAATCCAGCATATGAGGCAGAAACCGTTTGTATGAGTCTAATGAGCTTGAAAGTCAGTGTCTGCTGTGACCTCCTTTACTCTGAACTCTGAGGAGCTTCCGGTTCTCCAGGCTTCCTGAAGGACATTCAGAGCTCTTCTGTGGATGTTTCTGCCTTTGGTTCTCTGTCAGGATGATCCCACACTGCTGCAGTGATGCTGAGGTCTGAGTGAGACCGATCCATGACTGATGATGCTTTTACTGCACTGCAGTGCGTTTGGGATCATCATGCTGAAAGATGAAGCTGCTGCCAATCAGAAGCTTTCCAGATGGTGCTGCATGGAGAACATCTGATGGTTCTTTTCTGTGTTTGTGATTCCATTAGTTTTGAAAAGCTCTCCAACACCACCCAAACCATGACAGAACCTCCACCGTGCGTCACAGATGGCTGTCAGTGTTGACCTGGCAGATCTCAGCATTTCCTCCCAGTTTCCCTTCCTTAACAACGACTTCCTGACCCTTCCACTGAGACCATCTCTGATGAGGCTACAGTAAATGGATCAGCTGAAGGTCCAGATGAACTCTCAGGTCTGGTCAGGTCTGTGTTTGTTCCTGTTCCTCAAGGACGTGACTTTCAGATACTGTAAATAGTTTTAGGCCTCACACTTCTTCTGTCCTCCGTGTGTCTAATTTCCTCATTTGTTAAGGACACACTGCACACGGTGCTGAGAGAAGAACAGTTTTCAGCTTAACCATTTTCTGCTGTCAGACTGAGTTATCTTTGACAGTTTTCACAGATTCAGCTAAAGAAATGGAACAAATGAGGTTTTGTGACAGACTGCTGGTAACAAAGAGCCTAAAGATCCAATTTTAAACTGGTTCTTTGCTAAGTTGTCCGTTACGTGTCGACAACACTGGTTCATCCCTGAGTTAGGAGCCTTTTTAATACTTGAAAGGTCATAGTTCAGAGGCTTAAACAAAAAACATTCCTCTGAAAAAGGTCTGAAAATGAGTGAAAAAGCAGCCAGTGTCCAAAGAAAGACCTTCAGAAAGCTGGAGAACTGTTGCTCATGAGCACTTTAAAAGACAGCCTGGCTGCTGGGAGGCAAAATATAAAGAATGAGGGGTGGCTCAAGACTTTTTCACAGTTGTTCATTAGAGGGGGAAAAAGACTAGATCCAGAAATAAAACTAATCATCTTCTTCATGCTGTTTCAAACAACCGCAGCTGAAGAAGTAGCCAGAAACACAGAGGAGGAAACGACGGTACGATCACGGGCGTGGCGCGCTCTGCTGACGGGACATCTCTGAGGAGCAGCACCTGAGTTACAGCGTACGGCTTAAATTACTGCAGACTGAACGCAGAAGCATAAAACCAGTGTGAAGGCAGGCCGGGGCCACCAAACTACTTTCAGCAAGTAGAAAAAGAAAACATCCACCAATGAAGAGCAGAGCTCTCTGAGGCACTGCAGGTAAAACCTCACCTTACCTTTGTTATCATGTTGCTTAGTCTTTACGTGCATGAACAGGAACAGGAAGAAGCCTTTTCTGCACATGTGCAGAATAAAAAAGGTTTGCTGCGCAGGTCGGTTAGTGATCGGCCGGTACTGTTGACGCCGTTACCTGGCAGACATGTTGTTCTCTGGAAGCAGAGGGATCTCCAGGACTTTGGTGGAAGCCATGATTTTCTCCTGGCACATGGTGGTGACCGTCTTCCCGGTCACCCGGTGGACCTGGTAGAAGGGGTGAGGACGAAGATATCGGTCATCCGCGGTGCCGATGAACAGCAGCAGGCTGACCGGCTGCTCGCTGTATCCGTGCAGCTGCGGGAAAGGAAAAAATGATAAGCAGCTGCGAATCCTGACAAACATCACGTCTGCCCTCTGAAAGTGTGATTACATTCAAATGTGGAGTGTGAAGCATCTCACAGTGAAGGTCATTTTCACTGTAAGAAACAGGTTTTCTGGGAAGCTGAAGCTCCTGCAGAAGTGCTCAGACTCTGTTACGAGTTGGACGGCTGATCGTTTCTTCAGTTCAGAGAAAACTGAAGTCCAACAGATTTGTGCCTAAGGTGATGCTTTGTTAAAGCTTCTCTCAGGAACTTTGGAGTCACCTCTGACTCGGCTTTCACTCTGGACGCTTATGTTAAATCTCTGGCTTTCCTCACTTAATGCTGCCGGGTTGGGTTTCACCGGTTATCCTCACCTTTATTTCATGGCTTTGGATTACTATAACTCACTGTTCAGAACGCTGCTGTGAGGCTTCTGACTGACGGTGTGACACCGGCTCTGCAGCAGCTTCACTATAAGAGCCTGGTTTAACGGTTAGAGCACTGCATGGGCAGGGACCAGCGTACATCAGAGACCTTTTGCTTCCCAGCAGATCCCTGAGCCTGCACGGTTTTTAGCACTCTGTTGTAAAGCACTTTGTGATATTTATCTTTAAAAGGTAGTGTTTCCAACACCGCTGGTTACACTTAAGAGCTGGAAACCCAGATAAGACTTCATCAGGAAGCATCTGAAAGAGCCTGCACATCTCTGAAAAAAATCTTTGGACAGAAGAAACTAGGATTAACCTGTAGATGAAAGAGGGGGAGAGAGAAGTATGGAGAAGGAGAGAAACGATGATCCGAAGCGTACCGACACCTGCGCCCGTATATCTGTGAGTGGAGCCGGGTCACTGCTGCCTGTGGATGTGAAAACAGGAAGGCCACACTCAGAAAGGGTTAGCATGCCAAAGGTGTGATCTCTGAGCCGGTCATAAATAAAGGTGGAGTGGAGCGCTGCAGCACGTTTGTGAATAAATAACAACCTGGAGAACTGAGACACAGATCTAACAGTTATTTACTGTTTTAGCGTCTCAGTGAACCTTAGAGGTGTTCTGTGTATTTCTGACCTTTGGACAGGACAGCCTAGCTTATTATAGCTCCAACTGTTGTGTGAAAGGTTCAGAGTCCAAAGCAAAAGGCCAAAAAAGACCAGGCTGTAAATAAAAACATTAGTTTTAAGTGGATGAGAGCTACAGACATGCAGACACTAAATTAGAGCTGCTTTAAAGAAACCTTTGTTTTAAACTGAATTTCCTAAAGCTTGAATAAATACGTGGATGTGGTGGGGATGAGTCACTACCATAGGGAGGTGCTCACACCCACTGTGAATTACACACCTATGAACACAGGTAAACATGCAGACTCCCTCCAAGACCAAAGCTTTGCTCTTGGAAAATGCATCAAGTTTGATTAACGTCGCAGTTCTGATGATGATTCAGGACACACAGGAGATTTCAACCCTGGGAATGGGGGTCTGGGATATTCTGGGATCTCTTACAGAAGAAGGAAATCATAAGTTTGAGGATGTGGACTTTTACAGACTTTATCTGCAGTTAAGACATCGTCAAACACTGAGAAGTGACATGGTGTGTTTTTAAAGGATTGTGACCGGTACACAGGACGTACGGTCTCAGGAGGCTAAAACTGACTTTGTGTGTTTATATGTAAACATGAGACAGGAAACAGAGGAAACGTACATGCATCTTCTGATTTCAGAGTATGAGTGAGGAGAGAATCTGAAGAGCACTCGTTGCTCTGTCATCTTTGTGGATTTCACAAATTTAAAAACAGTCATGAGTGAGTATCTGTTTCCCGTGCGACCTGCTGCTGTCCCTTTTCCCGACACTGTCAGCTTCAGCACGTCTTGTAGCAGGAAGCTTTTCTAGCTTCGGCGGCGGCCTGAGAATGTGCCACCCAGAATAGCCCCGCTGGTGTCCGTTACATACGAGGCCTTGATGGAAGCTTTATTTGTTTCAGCCCGCCTCTGTTGTCTGATCCAGAGGCTCCAAGAGGCCGTCCAATCAGCACATCAGCAAAGCACACCGGGACACAGCCTCGGCCCACCTGTGATTTTACCTCCAGTGGATCGTCTCACTGTGGGACTTTGTAGTATTTCTGCCACGTACAGTTAATGTTCACAGAGCACTGAATCATCAGGCTGAGGCATGTTGGCAGAAACCTCCACAGCTGAAAAATGAAGCCAGTTCCACATCAGAGGAACTGCAGGTTCCACATCAATAAACCTCCACACCAATGCCTCCTGTGTTGGAATTTCTATTTTATTTTAATGTTTTTTGTTAGTTATGCATACAATATCTTTTCAGTTTAGTTTATTTCTAAAGTTTATACTATAAGCTTGATCTGAGAGATCAAGTCAGAACCAAGTTAAATCAACTTAACAAAACATGACAGTGAACTGAGGGTTTCTGGAACCCTTCAGTGGGAAAACAGGTTAATGACCCACCTTAACAATAGGATGTCCTCCAGCAGCTGCCTTGATGGATCCCCTGCTGCCCTCAGTCTCATAATGTGCCCTGTGGTAGGATTTGGGCTGGACCTCCAGCTTCAGCTCACACTGGTCATACTGGCTGGGTAGAGGCCAGTCCATTGGAGGGGGCGACAAGGTCCTGCAGGCAGAGATAACAGGTGTGACCATCAGATACTCTGTCGAGCTATTCCTAACTCCATCTGTTGAATACTGATTCTAAGGCCAACCTGAACAGAGGAGGGTTTCCAGGTTTGGGTTTGTTCCAGGTGAAGTGGGAGGGCACCTGAAGGAACAGCTCAGCCAGGCCTTTTTCTCGCCCCTCTTCTGCAGGAGGATCCTGGAAGGACTCCAGATCAGCATCCACTTGACCAGCCAGGACCCCCAGCTGGCTTCCAGACGTCCTCCTGGTCTTGGAGGGCACGTCCAGCTCCTGGAATCCACACATCAGGGGGGGTCCGAGGGCACCAGCAAGGCTTCCCACCCAGGTTTCATCCGTCACACTGCCCCGAGGGGAGGCGCCTGGGGTGGGGCTGGGTGAGTATTGAGGGGAAGGAGAGCGGGCGTGAGGGTCGGCGCTGGAGTGGCGTCTCTTCCCACAGGGAGAGGCTGGCCTGGATGACGGCCTGAGAAAGGACAGATTCACACCGAACGTGCTTTAGGCAGTTTTTTCATGTATTAAACACTTTTTATGACCAACAACTGAACACAGCATAACGCAACTTCCCCGCCTCGTTACACCAGCCACACCACGTGACCATCGTGCACAAACATCTTCTGCAGCCCACCCAAACCTTTAATCTCAACTCTGATCATCACACAAGCCACAAAATCAAGTATTTCTTTTGTGTTTTCAGTCATTCCATTTAATCTTCTGCCTACTTGATTCTTTGTCAATAGCTTTACTTTCCAAATTAAGTTCTTTCCGACTAACGATGGCATACACGATGAGCTCAGGGTCAAAGATACGCCAGAAAATGAAGAAACAGGGATTTTTAAACCTCAGCTTTGTTTCATTAGTTCAGTCAAAAGTCCTTTTGCTTTGTCCTTTTCCTAAAGAAGATTTGAACTGAAAAATCTATTTGATTGTATAACCAATCCCACAGGATAATTAAACCAAAGCTATTATAATGTGCTTCACACTGTACAGTCTACTGTACAGGATTAAGTCCCATAAAAGTTTAAAAGATGCTACTTTTAAATTGCATACTCTTATTATTTACACTGTTTTTCATTTTAAGCATTTAACTGATTTTTTTTTTTTTAAAGGCATTCATTATAAATAACTTCTCTTCATTTGCAGTACCTTCACGGCCCACCAGTGGGCCACAGCCCACACTTTGGGAATCAGTTTTCATTACTTCACATACTGTAGACAGCAGTCCACAGGCTGTTAGAAGGACTTGGGTCCTGGACACAACAAGGTCTGCAGATTAACAAGCCCAACCCACTTTAACCAGGGGGTGGGGCTAATCTGATTGGGATCTACTCCTGGCCCTTAACTTTGTAGTAAAATCCGCCTAAATTACCCAGAGATAACGGACTAATAAATGCTCTTAAACATCTGGAGTACATGCACTGTTTTCCCCCCAAGAATCAAACTCACTAAAAATGTTAGTGTCACTGAGAAAAAGAAGACTGAACACACTGAAGTAGAAGGTTTTCATATGGGGTGGCTGTGGCTCAGGAGGTGGAGCAGGTCACCTACTAATCAGAAGGTTGATGGTTCAATTCCTGGCCGCTCCGGGCTGCATGCCAAAGTATCCTTGGGCAAGATACTGAATCCCAAGTATGAATGTGTGTGAATGTTAGACAATAAAAGCACTTAGCTTAGTTACATATGGAAGTGCTTGTATGAATGGGTGTGAATGGGTGAATGCAAACATGTTGTACAAGCTCAGTCAGAGTAGAAAAGCGCTATATGAGAACAAGACCATTTACCTTCTCTGCCTTAAAAACGCCTGCATTCAATTAATAATCTGTGTGATGCATTCGCAGATTTACTGATATTCTCCTGGACTGGGTCATCTGGACGTCTGCTCGTGTAACACGATTGTTTCTGTTGGTGTGTATCTGTCAGTGGATGAGCAGGAGGCATCACGGCAGGTCATGACAGCTTTGTAAATGTTATTTGTCTCTGTGGTTGGTCTGGTAGCCGTGTTGTTTGTGTCTGCTGTTGTGATTGTATCTTGAAATGTTATAAACTGTTCAAATAAACAAATGAAGCCATCTGGTCACCATGGTGATATCTACCTGGAAGTGGGCCGGCGGTTGAGCCAGCTCTCCTCTGTCACACTGGCGCGAGGGGAGTGGCAGGGCGACTGACGGGGCGACTGATGGGGCGACAGCGCCGGGCTGAAGGCCAAAGGATGTTGGTATTTCTGCTGCCAAAGCTCCACCCCAAAGGCTCCGCCCCCGCAGCCTGGAGAACCCAGAGGTGACCCGAGGGGGGAACCCAGAGCGAGGCGGGCGGCATCAGGCAGATCCCCCTCCACGTCTTCGTAGATATGTGAGAAAGACTCGCAGGAGGAGAGGTCCGACATCCAGCTCCTGGAGGAGAGGCTACTGCAGGGGCTCGGGCACAGAGCCGGATCCCGGTACCGGGGATCCAGAGAGAGGTAGAGCTGGTCTCTGGACCAGGATGCATCACTGTAACCTCCCTCTGCCCCACCCACTGCCAAAACCTCTTGGCTACTGTCGGGCTCAACATGGTTGTTTGGGGCAATGGAGGTAATCTGGATGCTGGGGCAGTCAAAGGCTCTGGGGTTCACCTGGGCGCTGTACTGGAGCCCCTGAGATTGGTATCCAACATGTGGATCTGAGGTGGGGAAACATGAGGGAGAACTCTGCAGCTCCTGGATGAAGGGCTGCTCAACCAGAGCCTGTGTGGGGGAGGGAAACGTCCTCACATTGAGATCTGGACCTGAAGTGTGAGAAACAAAACAACATGTAAATCAGACTGGAGATCATTTGCCTTGCAAACGTGTGGTTCTCTCATTATTATAGTGTAGCAGTCCTGCAGCAGATGACTGCACCTGGCAGGTAATATTCATCAATAACCAGGACAGAACCTGCAGGAAGACTCAGATACTCCACAGGTTCTCCTACAGTGTTTAAGAGGATTCCAAAAAAACAACCAGGCCACCCTCACATTCAAAAACAGTGACCTGCAGTCTGCAGATGTAAATATTTGAGGGCCATACGGGGAAATGAGAATCGCACCAAGTGTTTGGCATGACCATTTTTCCTTTACATAGAAAATATATTGACCATCCACCAGAGGAAAATCAGCAGGACTGTTTTTGCTTAGTGGGGACCAATTTACTCACTTTTTAAAATTCATGTTCATCAAATGTTCAGACTCCTCTGCTCAGCTACATACAGAACAATCATGCTTATGTGTGCAGTCAGCCTCAGAGGCTGCTGTGAACCTGAAACTCAGTTTTCATTTAATAAAAAAAATAAAATAAAAAAAAAACATAAATACTATCATATCTTAGTAAAGGAAACGAATGAATTCTAATTACAGCCGACGATTACAGCCTGTTTCAGTGACTGGCAGTAAGCTCATGTGACAGCAAAATGATTAATCTTTAGTTCTGTTCTTGCACATCTTTCCATAGATTCTGTTTCACAGGCCGAACTTGACAGCTCGATAGCGTTCATGTGGAAAATTATATTTAAAAAAAAAGATCTTTGAGTATTTAACATGCCATCTGGCTTCCTGCCATTACACCACACAACATAAAAACCCCCAAAAAGGTAACCGTCAAAGAAACAACATGCTGAAAGGTGAAACAGCAAAGATCACTATTGCAAAACAGAACAAGATAAAATAACTTCTCAGTTATCACAACTCAGATTGTTGCACAAGTCTGACATGACGCATTTCCTTCTTTGTGTTTATGTTTTGATCTTCTGTTGATTATCTTTTTGAGGTCAATTCTCCATGAACAGCTTCACTTCCTCCACCTGATAGCACTTCATTTCAATTCTCTCACTAACAAAGAGATATGTGATGATTTCAGGATCAAAAAAGGTCAAAAAATGACAACGTAGTTCGAGCAGGCGACATCCTCGGCCTCCGGGGACCATTTTTGATTACAACATGATTGCATAGGTCATCTGGTGGGAGGCAACCTGTCTCCAAACATCTGTGGTCCAACTTAGACTGACTGCAAACACTCTCAGACAGATTGGCAAAGGTTTGCAAATAACTAAAGCCTAATTTATAAATGCAAATAGACTGCCAAAACATTGCAACCAATGAGATTCAGTCTATGCCAAAAAGAACAACTCATCTGTCTCTTTTTGAAACTGGGTGCTTGACACAGCTGGTTGTATTCTGGTTAGATTCCTATATAAAAGCAAGGCTGCCGAGTGCCTATTTCATTCTGCAGTTAAATCACCATCCTGCAGCAACTACGTCACTATTTGTGCAGGAATTTCTCATTTTTATTTTCAAATCTATGAGATTCAGGCTGGACTTAAAGTAAGAAGTTAATGTGAATTTCTGTGTATGTAGACACAGAAACATAAAGAGAAACCCAGACCCAGACCTCCCTCTCCCCAGCCACCTCCTCAAGCTTAGCCAGGGGAACACCAAGGCGTTCCCAGGTCAGCTGAGAGATATAATCTCAGCTCACTTTTCACCACGACAGACCAGTGCAGTGTCCACATCACTGCAGACACAGCCCCAAATCCATCTGTCGATCTCCCGCTCCCTTCTCCTGTCACTCGTGAACAAGACCATGAGATACTTGAACTCCTCCACTTTGGGTAGCAATCTGGCCCTGAGCCAGAGAGGGCACACCACCCATTTCCAGCTGAGGACCATGGCCTCAGACTTAGAGGTGCTGATTCTCATTCCTGCCACTTCACACTCGGCTGTGAACTGTTCCACTGCGAGCTGGAGGCCTCCACCTGATGAAGCCAACAGGACTGCATCATCCACAAAGAGCAGAGATTAGATTCTGAGGCCACCAAGCTGGAAGTCTTATGCCACTTGGCTATGCCTAAAAATTCTGTCCATTAAAATTATGAACAGACTCAGTTACAAAGGGCAGCCCTGACAAAGTCCAACACCCACAGGAAACGAGTCCAACTTATGGCCGCCAAAATGGACCAAGTTCTCGCTGAGGTAGTGCGGGGACTGAATGGCTTGTAACAACAGGCCAGACACCCCATACTCTAGTAGCACCCCGAGGAACACGGTCGAATGCCTTCTCCAGGTCCTCAAGACTGTAGACTGGTCCAGCATTCCACAACCAGGATGAAAACGGCATTGTTCCTCTTGAATCTGAGGTTTGACTAACAGACAAACTCTCCTTTCCAACACCCTGGCATAGACCTTTCCGGGTAAGCTGAAGAGAGTGATCCCCCCAATAGTTGGGGCACACCTGCCGGTCCCCCTTCTTGAAGGTGGGAACCACCACCAATCTGCCAATCTAGTGACACTGTCCCAGATGTCCACACGATGTTGCCTGTCAACTGTTGGGTCGTAATTTTTAGAGCTCATGGGTTTCCCTCTGGCCAAAATGATGGGGATTCAAACCTTAAAACTCAATTAAAACCAGAAATGTAAAAAAATAAGAGCAGAATTTGGTGCAGGAGGTTTATTAAACACTCAAGATCAAACAAAAAACAAAGCATAAGCTCCGCCTGGTTGTTCGCCTCAGGCCCTGTTTACACGACACCATTTCAAAATGAAAACAGCACAGTTCTGATGCGTTTCGGCCTCCTGTTTAGACGAGAATGGAGTGAAAAGGATACTTTTTGGAAACAGGGGCACTCGCACATGCGCACTATGGTTGCAGCTCCTATAGCCACACCGCCAACTGGTGGCCTGGCAACAGGAACTGCAGTGTTTTCAGTGATGTGTGTTTCTGTGTAAATGGAGATCGTTTCTGAAATGTCTCCGTGTAAATGCATCACTTTTCAGAAACGACAACGGCAAAACTGGCAACACCGTTTCCACTGGAAACTTTGTGTAAACGGGGCCTTAAGCGCATGCAGGTTAGAAAAGCCAACAGCAAATAACGAAAAGGCGAAGGCTGACCAGGGTGTCACACACTTTGCTTATATAGAAAGTCAAGAGTGCCAAGTGTCCAAAACATCTGGCTGCCTCAGTGGCCGGGGATCAGTCTGCAACAGCCTCTGCCCTCGGGCGCAACCTGACACCCACTGCACCCGGCCCCTACGGCAACTCCTGTGGGTGGTGGGCCCATGTCTCCTGTTTGGGCTATGCCCAGCCGGTACCCACAGAATAGGACCACGACCCAGCCACCAGGCACTCCCCCTTGACCACCCTCTCCAGGCCTGGCTCCAAAGTGGGGTCCTGGAAAGCGTCTGAATCACTCTTCGCCTGGGCCCTCAATGAGAACAAATTTGCCTTGGGAGATCTTAGCAGGGGGCAAAAGCCCCCGACAACATAGCCCCCTGCTAGGATCACTGGGACACAGAAACCCTTCCACCATGATAAGGTGGCAACTTGCAGAGTTGCAAATCCACAGATTTATCAGAGTTATCACAAACTGACATCTTAACTGGCATCTTATTGCCATCGATAAAATTAAACCTGTCAATAAACATAAAGCTAGGCGGAAACCCTGCGCATGGGAACTGCAGGGAAGTCCATGAAATAAGCATCTTCTTGTGACCACAGGAAGTCCTGACTGCACTGGCGCTCTGATCTGTGGTGATTTTTACCTTTAGTTGCCCAAAAATGAGATCAATAGGGGAACTGATACTGAATGTGGTTCATAGTTTTATGAAATCCCAACCCAACCAAACAACTTCCAAAGGAGCACCACTTCCTGTGTGCTGCTGCTTGTTTACTGTTTGCTTTGTAGTGTCTGTGGCGACACATACTCAGGATGCATTATTCAGTGTATTTACAGTAACGTGATCTCGCGCCGACTCTACGAGCACTGGGGTAATTATGGCGACAGATTATCTCCAACAGTTCAGTAAATGCATTCACACAGCTGCACACACGCCCCGCCACAACACTACTATTAATACCCCTCCTTCACCCACCCACCCACACATACACATTTCAGTTTGTATGCAAAAAAGGCACAAAAGCGCCAACTAAGATCTGCTTCACTTCACCACTTGCTGTGTAGAAATAAATGAGATCTGATGCAACCGTTAACCCCCCTTCAGGGCAGACAGAGGGGGAGGAGGTGATACCCGCCAGCAGCTGGGTGTCACAGAGCGGTTAAAAAAAAAAAACCAGGAAGTAAAACCTGCCAGTAGACAGGCACAGCAGCACACTGCCTGAAACACATGCAGACAGCACGAGCACATCTGCAGTAGCCATCTGCTGACCTGTCTGTAATCCGTCTGTACATCACCCCTCCCTCTGACCATCTACCATCATCCATGTATGCATTCATTCAGCCATCATAGCTGCTGAATGCAAGGTGATTATCTGCCAGCCTTTAAAACTCAGCCTGGAGGACATTTAGAGCAGCATTTTATTTAGAAGTGCTGAAAGAAGTGACAAAAAAAAAAAGTGTACCTTCAAGTGTCTGACCAAAGAACCAAAGATTTAGTATAACGAGCACTGCTGAGTGGGTGACAATGCTCAAAGATCACGCTGAGGGTCCCTGATTAGCACAGACAAATGCCATCAGAAGACAGGAAATGGACCAAACTGCAGCCAATCAAACATCTGAGATGATCCATCCACAACACAAGGTTACTCTTTAATATGTTGGAGGGCTGCACAATTAAATGAATTGTGATACAGAACATGCATGCGTCCAATATTAGTAACACTATATTAAGAGACAGACACACAACGGATAACAGACCACTGAAACAAAAATCCAATGTGTGGCACAGCAGAAGGTAAAGACATCATCATCTATTACTTTGGATTTAGGGAAAGTGATGATAACAGAACAAATCATATGCAAACGGTGCTGTACAGTTGTGTTGTTTTGCAGTGTGTGCACTGCAAAGGCAAGCTTTGGGGAGGCCAATCCATGACTGATGGTGTTCACAGTGTGTTTGGGATCTCTGTCATGCTGAAAATTGAAGCTGCTGCCAATCAGAAGCTTTCCAGATGGTGGTGTAAGATGTGATCATAATTCCATCAATTTTAACAAGGTCTCCAACTCCACTGGCTGAAATGCAGCCTAAACCATGACAGAGCCTCCACCGTGTTTCACAGATGGCTCTCCTGACCTGGACAGCTCAGGGGTGGCTGTAGCTCAGCAGGTCATCGACTAGAGTCGGTGGGTCGATCCCTGGCTGGTTCAGTCTGCATGCCGAAGTATCCTTGGGCAAGATACTGAACCCTGATGCGTTCATCAGGTGTGAATGTGTGTGCATGTTAGATAGAAAGCACTCAGGCATAGGAGAAAGTGCTTGTATGAATGGAGGAATGAATGAGGCATGTTTTATAAAGTGCTTTGAGTGCTCAAGTAGAAAAGTGCTATTTAAGAACCAGTCCAATTACCTCCTCCAAACATATTGATGACAATTTGAACCAAACAGCCATCCCTCCATCAGACCTGCTCCACTGAGGTTCAGTGCAGTTCTTCTGTAATGAGGCAGACCTCAGCCTTTCCTCCCTGTTTCCCTTCCTTTAGAACGGCTTCCTGACAGCCGCCCTTCCACTGAGACCATCTCTGATGAGATGGATCAGCTGAAGGTCCAGATGATCTCTCAGGTCCTGTCAGCTCTTCGCTGGATTTGTCCTTGTTCCTTAACCACGTGACTTTCAGATACTGTAGACAGTTTTGTTTTAGGCCTGCCACTACTGTCCTCAGTTTCCTCTGACTTTTTAAGGACACACTGCACACATGCTGAGATATGCCAGGTTTTCAGCTAACAGCTCTTTGGGAATCACCTTGGTGCAAAAATAACATTTTATGCTGTGAAATTGTGTTTTTCATAGATTCAGCTAAAGAAATGGGAACAAATGTGACAGGCTGCTGGTAACAAAGAGCCTAAAAATTACAACTGAAACCTTCAGAAAGTCTGTACAGCTACTGCTCAAGACCACTTTAAAAAATTACAAGAGTTCAAATATTTGATGTCCAGGACACTGAGCCCATGAGCCAAAGTCACACAGGGAGGTTTTGAAAATGTAACCGAAAGACATGCTGTACATGAAGACTGCAGGGGGGGGGGGGGGGGGGGGGGGGGGTATAACCTGCCGCAGGTTAGAGACCAGAGCCCCATCCAATGCAGGAAACAGGGTCGATGCATCAGCACTGAACAAGCGGATAACGAAAGCTGTAACACAAAGGCAGCAGCTGAGCCAGCTAAAGAGGCACTTAGAAACCAAACATCAGTGCTAAAAGAAGGCTGGCCTGCTGACTGTGTGAAACTGCCTGATAAGGCGATAGAGGCAGGTTTATGTTACTGGAGTTTACTGTAATGCAAAAAATGCTGGCTAGGTGCCTTTACTAGATGATAAAAATCCAAAAAAGTACTGAATTATGGCAGAAGGCACAGATATGAGTTTGAGATGATGCTCCATGTTTGACCTACTCTGCTCCTGTCCAGCCTCATGCTTTTATTCTCAGACTCTACCAGAGTAGCTGTGCATGAAGTTCAGAATCAGCTTTTTTTTTAATGTCATTCTCTGAAAACTCACACAGGAAGCCACTTTAGTACTTTGCTGCTAAATGTGCAGTGACAGTAACTGTGATACTTCAAACTTCAATATCACCACAGACTCTCTTGATACACATAAACAAAACTAGAGATGATAAAAATGTAACTCCCCCTTTAGAACAACTTTCTTCTGATTGGCTGCCCCTCGGTAACTGAGCGTTTCAACAGCATGTGAATGCTTGTACATACACTGCCCTCATTATGCAAATCTATGTTTAATATGAATGTGCAGCATATGACATGTGACAGGAAATAAGGAAAAGCAGATTGGCTCCACTTTTAAAGAAAGGTTTAGAGGTGGGGTTCTTCATCATCATCATCATCCCACTTTCATGAATCCAGCCCTTCAAGAAGCTGGGTGACACGCTGTTATGCATATATCAGCCATCAGATACTTAACATAACGACTCTGATTCTTGGTTTCCAGGATGCTCCAATCAGCCTTCTTAGTCAGGGGTTTTCCTCGTTTAAATCGTGACTCTGGGGGACGTTGGTGTTTCTTACTTAGCAGAAGTCTGAGCATCTTCCTGTTATTTCAGATCATTTGACAAACAAAAATGTATTTTATGCATGAGTAAATTAAACCCCACCTTCAGCTAAAAATATATAGTTTTTTTAATCCCGGTGATTTTCCTTCGAGGGGAAGCTTGGAACGTCTTTGGTGGGGAGCACATTTTTTAATCAGCAGACCTCCCCCGACAGATTTAGGCTTACACACCAGACCCTTAAAGCCACAAATACACCACAGGCCTGCTGCTCCTGGTCATTCATTCAAAACTGCAACTTCCTCTTAGTGCGATTTACTTTCGAAATGTTTATTATTAAATTCCAGCTGATAAACTGGAGCCAGCGAATTTTCACTCAAATATAAAAATATCTTAATATTCAATCCACTGACTACTCTATTAATTAACTGACTGTTTAAATCTGTTTGTTTATTTTCTTTTAAACCAAGCTAAAGATTTTTATTCTAAAGTCTGTGAAACACTTCACTGTTTTCTGGTCACTTATAATCCAAACTATTAAAGTTTGGAGAAAATGTAAACAAATGAAAAAAACAGTTCAATTTAATTTTAGTCAACATCAAGAGCTTTAGCAGTGAAGGTTAGATGGGTCCAATCTTAAAATACCCGGTAATGGTTTTCAGTTCAGACAGCAATAACTAATCCAACTTGTTCAACAGGCTGCTGATTGATCAATCAGTGTAATCAATCAGTCGAGTCAGGCTCCCGAAGCCTCTCTGGAGACTGGTTTAGTCCTCTCTTTACCTCCTGATCCACATTTAAAAATCTCCTAAATTTAACAGCAAACAGCTGATGTGTCATGGGTAAAACACAAAATCACAACATCCGGGCGGAATTTTCAAAGTAAAACCCCGCAAAGCCGGGCACATTAAAGGCAAGCGTTTCTGGAGTGTTCTGGGATAATACAGTGATTACAGACCAAAATGATCATTAATCACTGTCACAGCTGCGGGTAATACAAGCAGAGTAATTGTTATTGGGCCCACAGCGGGCTGTTTACTCAGCTAAATCCCAGTTTAACAGAATATCAAATAGCTGCTTATCATCTCACAATGAAATGCTGCCCACAGAGCTATAACTGCTGCCAATCATGCTCATATTTAATTTTTTATCATTTTAATGTGCTGTATTCTAAACTAATTAGGTCTAAATGGGCTGAACATGTTTGAAGCCCTTTTTCTTCAGCCCAAACCAATGCTGATGTGTTTCAGCTGATTTTAAAGGAGTAAAACTATCAGCCAATAATTTATAAAGAAATATTGTAAAGGTTAAAAAAAATATATTTGATAGTCCAATATCTACTTGCTGCTGGTGGTACATTTATTAAATAGTTAGGCAGAAAACTAAAGATTACTTTTTATTTTGTCAGTTTACCGTATCTATAACCTGTGTATCAAACAGAGTGACCAATACGGGACCTCTGAGGGATGACTTTCAAGGAGAAGGACCAAAATCTAATATTCAAAATATCAAGCAAGAAGTAATTTAATGCCATGAATGCAGGAACTATTTGACGGGGAAACCAATAAATGAAATCTATAAACATTCCCCACAAAATACAAAGGTGCATTACTCTTTGTACTGAGTTTTTCCAGCAGCTTCAAGGTGAATTCTTATGGCGTTCCTGGCCTGTTTTATTTTGAAGGCCGGAGCCGTACTCTTCCGGCGCCGCTCCTGTTCATCTCCAGCCTGACGCGCCGACAAATTTCCAACTAACGCGCTGAAAATGCCACGTACCTGCTGCCTGCCTGCCGTCGTCCTCGAAGATGAGTCTGAAGTCCAGCTCCTCCGCGCAGTTTGCTGTGGACATTGAACTGAACGGAGCTGAAAATGTCCCCAGCGGAAGCCGCGCAGCCGACCTGCCTGTCTGCCTGCCTGTCTTTAACGCTGACCTGTCTCACTCACTCCCATCCGACTCGGAGCACAACTCCGTTTAACTGACGCGTAGGGACGTCGGGGTCCGGGCTGAGTCCGGCTGGAGATCGGCGGGCAGCCTGGGAGCGCTCAGTAAACACGGCTGCGGGCTGCGTCGCTCGCGTACCGCGGTCCCATTATCTGCGCAAACTTGCTGTCCTCGCGGCTCCTGCGCGCGCTCACTTTTTACGCTCCTCCAGCTTGATCCCGGTGCTGCCTTCGCGGCCGCCGCGGAAGGGGCAGCACTGTGTTTACGCTTGACGGGGGCCGTTTCGAACTATCCCCGCCACACGTAAAGTGGAACTGCGCGGGGTTTATTTCCTCACGTGAGTGAAAATAAAAACTTTTAAAATTTTTTATAAACCTTAGCTGTGAACACTTAGTGCGGTATGGCGTAGGTGGGTGGGGCGAGTATCAAACAGGAAGTTGATCCTGAACAAAACATGAATACAGCTCGGTGAGAGTTATAGCATCATTCTATTGTATGATGTATTTAAATAATAAATCAGTAAAGAGCTTTTTTCAAAGCTTTGATGTTTTTTCTTTGAATTTTATTTTTAATTAACTGAGGTGCTGTATGAGGAGTGGCAGAGAAGCAGTGGAGTGACTGATGGTGCAGTGGTGATGAGGTCAGACAGGAGTCTGTGGGCTATCATGTTTGTAGATAACACTGTGATCTGCAGGTGGAGGAGAGCCTGGAGAGGTGGAGGTATGCTCTGGAGAGAGGAGGAGCTAAAGTCAGTGGGAGCAAGTCAGAATACACCTGTGAATGAGAGGGAGGCAGGGGGAAAGGTGAACATGCACGGAGCAGAGGGAGTGAAGGTTTAAATACCTGGTAGTCGGGGTGATCTGTGACAGAAGGAGAGCAGCATCTGGACTGACTAAAAGTCTGTTTTTGTAAATACAGCCGTGCTCCAGAGTTTACACACCCTGGCAAAACTTGTGCTTCTTTATAGGCCATTTTCAGCAAATATGAATGATGTTTGACCTTTTTAGGTCATGATGACAGCAGAAACTACCCAAATGACCCTGATCAAAACTTTATACATACCCTGGAAGTGTTGGCATGATAACACACACACACACACACACACACACACACACACACACACACACACACACACAAGTTGACAACAACCTTACCGGCTACAAATGTATATAATGTTTTGATATCTGTAGTGTTTTGATGTGTGTATATGTACATGTGTGTATTGACATTGATATATATATTTTATGTATATAGTGCTTATGTATATGTGTATAGTTTTTTCTTTTCTATTTTAGTTCATTTGTTTTTTACTCATCCTTTTCATTTTTTCTCTATACTGAGCTGCTGTAATGCGCAAATTTCCCCGTCGTGGGATCATTACAGTTTTATCTTATCTTAATATGCCAGACAGCACAGAGACGAGCCTCCAAACGTCTGCAGCAAAGTTATTTGGAGAGAAGAGACCAAAATTAAAGTTTTGGCCACAACCATAAACGCTACATTTGGAGAGGAGTCAACAAGGCCTGTGATCACCGTCCCTGCTGTGAAACACGCAGGTGGAGCGCTGATGTTTTGGGGATGTGTGAGCTGTGCAGGGAACTCAGTCAGAATTGATGGCAAGATGAACGCAGCTTGTTATCAGAAAATACTGGAGGAAAATTTGCACTCATCAGCCTGAAAGCTGCTCATGGGACACACTTTGTTCCAACATGACAATGATCCAACACACACGGCTGAGTCAGCTTGCCGCTGGCTATGGCAGGCCGTCTCAGTCTCACTGAGCCACTTTGGGGAGATCTCAAACATGCAGCCCAGAAGTTACAGGAACTGGAGGCATGGAGAGCGGGCAGCTCAGTGCTCATCCACAGCAACCACAAAACACTTCAGGCTGTCACTGATGCTACAGGAGGCGATGCGCGGTATGTAAACTTCACACCAGAGGCATGTAGGTCATTGCTGCTGTCATTATGGTTTAAATAAAAACACAATGATAAACCACCAACTTCAAACATTTGTGTTATTATTCATATTCTCTGAAAAAGGGCCACAAAAGTCACGAGTTCTGCCAGGGTGTGTAAGCTCTGGAGCACAACTCTGTAGCCTATATTACACTTATTACTGCCTGTGTTTTATCTGCATGTCCTATAATTCATGGACAGAAGGATCATTATAGAGCATATAACCCTAAATTGAGGCGGTCTCAGCATGCAAAACTAAATTCTGTTATTAATGTTTTGGGCACAGAAATTGCTGCTCCTGTGTGCCAGCTGTTCGTGATATTGTAGTATCTCTTGCATGCACACTGCAGCTGATCTTGCACTTCCTTTTTCAGCTGTGAGACGTTAGTTTCCTGTGTGGCCTCACCCAGGTTCTTCTTGTTTTCCCCTGACAGAAAGCTGCTCGCTGCTTTTCAAACCCTCCGCAGGCTCTTCGCGTCCTTTCACAGCAGCTTCTTTCTGAATATTTAAAGACGCGCAGCTTTACGCTGCAGCTTCGGCGGCTCTTCTCTGAGCGCAGCAGGCTCCTGGTAGCCGTATTTCCCAGCGCCTCTGAAGACCTCATCAGACCGCCCCTTGTGACGTCACAGCAGGCTGTCCTCACCTCACAGGTTCAGCTCAGGACTTGATGGGACTCGTTAAACGTTTGGGAATTAAGGGGCGGTTTTATTTTAACACGTCTTTGCGTGTCGCTCTTCTGAGTCCAGACGCTCCAAGCCCCGCCCACACCGAGGCAGGAGTGAGAAAACAGGTCAAACCTAAACGGACCTGCAGGACGCTGGAACATGCAAAACTGCATGAATTCATTAGAGGCTGGGAAACCTGACGGTTCATGCCCGGACCCCGGGTCCACGCGTGGGTTAGGGTGCCCAGGTGTGCCTCATTATTAGGTGTGCACAGCACTGGTAGCCCCTGGCCTCCACATCAGTGACGTGATTACTGACAGAACAGAAGCTGAAAAAACTGCCATATGTTTAAAAAATGGGGATAATTCCTTCGCAAACTTTCGCTTTCACGTGTGCCTTTAAAATAAAAAGGTGGGAAACTCGTGCTTAAATAAATGACAGTGTATCAGAGGTCCTTCACTCCTCAGATTAAGAATGTCTTTTCTGAGGGTCCTAAAACATTAATTATGAATTAATGCAACCACTGAACTGTTGGTGCTTGATGTGCTGTTCCAGATTTATAAAAAAACAGAAAAAGGAGCAGAAGCACAGAGAAGATGGACATAACCACCCTGCCACCAGACCGAATTTTGAAGCTTCAGTCTGAACTTTTTTGGCTGCCACCGTATTTGTTAGCTGGACCCAGAAGTGATCATATTTGGACAAGCGGGAGGAGTACTAACTTCTCAACTATTAGCAACTAGCTGCATTCAGCGACTGGATCCATTACAGGGATAGAGACCTGCTAATTCATGCTAAAATAAAATTTCACTCATCTAAAGCTCCGCCTTCTTGAACAGCAGTCATGTGATTGGTCAGATCATTGCATTAAAAATGCTCCAAAAGGCTCCAACAGCACAAACATGGTCCAGAGGTCCGGTTAGCTGAGGGGGAGCCTAGCAGACAGCTAGCAGCTACAGCCACCTGTGTCACCATCCACCTGTCAGACAGAGGCCACGCCCCCAATAATGCAAACTTTAAATCTGTGTACAATGTAAACGGCCTCTCCCCCCATAGCTGTTATGAAGGAGGAAATTAGCCATAGCGACCAAACCAGTTTCTGTGTGAGGCTGTAAACACGTTTATTTCTGCTGTGAAGTTTTAACATGGGAGTCTATGGGGCTCACAGTGGAGCCCCTGCTGGATGTCAGAGGAACTGCAGGTTCAGAGGGTGCTGCCTGAGGAGGAGGTCTGAAAACACAGTCAGCTGTAAGCCCAGTCATATTTTTGAGTTTAGAAATGTTGCTGCCAGTTTATCTAATGCTGCCTTTCCTTTAGTTTTCATGCAGAGGTGAGACGGTTATGATTCCCTTTTTGAATGTGCAGAAAGTTTTGAACATGAGCGGAAATCCTGCTAAAACACAGCCCATCAAAGCTTAATGATTCATCACTGAGAGGAAAAGGAGCCACGTACACGTTAGTTCAGGAGGAAAGCTCTTTAATATCGGTGAGCATACATGAATGAAAGGAAACGTCTGGATTATTTCTGTTAGTTTTGGTGTCTTTAAGCCTGTTTGGGCGTCATTATGAACAGCTCAGCTCTTTGAGTACAGACCCACCAGCATCCTCCAGGATGCTTTCAATTAAACCTGCAGAAGAAGAAAAGCACAGGTCGTTCCTTTGGGCACGAAAATCAAACAGAGTGGATTTTAAACCTGAAAACATTTACAAAAAAGAACGAGAGGTCGATACAAGTTTACCAGTCAGAGTTTACAGTGACTGTGAAGCCAAAGACATCAGCTCGCTCTTCTTAATCAGACTGAGGCGAGCTTTAAACTTTTAAGGCTCTTCCAGAAATCAGGAATAAAAGAAAGAAGCTGCTCTTAAGGCACCGCCATAAAAACTGCTTACTGAAACACCTGAAATGAGTCACCTTTAATGGAAAAAGTTGAGTGCTGCCCTCTTGTGACTGCGAATCCACATCTGAACCTTTTTCACAGCTTTCACTTTTATTCATCACAGCACTGAGAAACCGACACGTAGATGCAGCACCGGGCCTGACGGACTCGTCTGCCGCTCTCACTTCCTGTCAGACTCTGAAAACTAAACTGGTTTAATCACCTGATTTTTGTACATCACTAAAAGCAGCTGCAGAATTATCTTTATTCCAGGATCCAGCTCACATCCTCGGCCTTTCCTACAGATCCGAGCTCTTAAAGCATCGTTCACCTGCCACAGGACGCAGGCTGGGTGATCTTTACAGGTGTGAAACGCTCGTGCTGCACTCAGGAAGTGGCCGTTTGTGCCAGCTCTGTTTTATCTCTTCACTTTCGTACTCTAACAGTTGTTTTGTTCATTGTGCCCTGCTTAGGTGTAACCCTAAGGGTCAGGGTTAGGGCGGGCAGGAGATGAGCTGCTGTAACTCATTTCCTGTGTGAAAATGTTGATTTACAGCCCCACCCTCACCTGTGGCCCAGAGCTCTGAGTAATGACGGAAAGAATGAGATCGCAGACAAAAGCAGCAGAGAAGAGTGTCCCCCGGGGGGGAAGGGGGTGCTCTGTCTCCACAGACCTGTGTGCATTAGGAGGCGTGGCTCCTCTGAGCTGGATGGCGGCCACCTTGAGGCAGCCTCCACAGGAGGATCAGAGTGCTATTATCATTAGGGCTTCATGGCTTAATGGCACACTTAATGGGACTAAAGGATGGGTGCTTTTGGAGCCGTGAGGTTGAAACGTGTGCCGTGTTACCAGGTTTCAAAAATATACTTTGAATCAGAGCAAAACAAAGTGAAACATAAAGGCAGCTCCTGCTCCTGAGGTCATTTTGGATGAAGCGTGCAGGGCAGTCCCAGCAGACTCACAAAGGAAGCACCGACGTCGTCATTGGAGACTCTCCCGCTCACTCGGAGGCGGAGCCGCCGTTCGTCACCACAGCAACCACTGAGGTTTCCTGCAGGACGTCGCCTACGTGCCGTTTCCTGCTCCTCTCTTCCTCTGCGGTGCCGTTCGCCTTCCCCTCCCTCTTCCTCTTGCAGACCAGGCCGGAGTCTTCCTCACCGATGCGACCCTCCGGTATTCCCAGGACTCGCAGGCAGACGATGGCGGCAGCTTGCTCTGCGAACTTCTTTGACTTCTCCCTGAAAGACGGTGAGAGAGGTTTACCAATAATCCCAATAATCATACAGTAACTCTGTGCTTGGATCTGAAATCATGGCTGTGTTTCCAGCTTAATTGAAATTCACCTCAATTTCCTCTTGTGTCATTTCAAAATGTCACGCGAGGACAACAGCGTCTACGTCAGGAGCCCCTATGAAAGCATCTATTTTCACACTTTCAGCTGTGCCTGCCGCGTGAAGCTAATGTGGTCAAAACTGTAGGAAGGTGGGCTCAACCACACGACACGTCATAACTGTAGGAAATGAATGAGCACAGATATTTGTGAAGAGGCGGGAACGCTCAGAGCCAGCTTATTCCACACGCTGACATTTGTCTGCTTAAAGACGACTCAGCGAGACGGAGTTTCCTCCTTTTTAAGCTCTCCTCAGCACTCCAGACTCTTCACAGCTGAGTCTGCAGGAGTCCTGTCGGCTTTAGGAACTTTGTGAAGGGGAGGACTTTACTTTGGGAGTAAAAGCGAGTAGAATCTTCATTGATGCAAGGATCAAATCAGCCAATCATATGGCAGCAATCCAATGCGTTTAGGTATGTAGACGTATTTAAGACAACCTGCCGATGTGATTTAAGTCTGAGCGTTGCAGGGTCGTTGGTGCCAGGCTGATCTGCTGACATCACAACTATCATCAGAGTTTAGAGAGAAAAGATCCAGTGAGCAGCGGGTCTCCTCTGCCTCAGAGGTCAGAGGTCAGAGCAGAAAGATCAGACTGCTTCTAGCTGACAGGAAGGAAACAGCACTCGTTACAACCAAGGTGTGCAGAAGAGCACAGCTCAGCTGCTCCTGTCAGCTAAGAACAGGAAACTGAGGCTGCAGGCTCACGGGAGGACTGGAGAAAGGTCTCCTGGTCTGAGGAGTCTCGATTTCTGCTGCAGCGGTCAGGAGGTCAGAGTTTGGTGGACACAGCATGGATCCATCCTGCCGTTCAGGCTGTTGGTGGAGTGATGGTGTGGGGGTTATTTTCCTGGCACACTCTGGGCCCCTCAGTACCAACTGAGCACCGTTTAAACCCCATAGCCTCCCTGAGTGTTGCCGCTGACCCCCCTTTATGACCCCAGTGTGCCATCATCTGATGGCTGCTTCCAGCATCTTACTGAATCTTTGTCACAAAGAATTAAGACAGTTCTGAATGCAAAGGGGTCCAACCCAATCCCAGCATGAAGCACTTTATTAGGCACATCTGTGACATTTCTTTCTTTAAGCTGCTACAATTTCGGTTTCTGGTCGCACTGATTTTACTTCAGATTCATCACTGATGAAGGTGATGGTGTACAGCAGCACAGAGCAGAGCAGGCATCAGTGACCTGAAACAGGTGGAGGCTAAAACCAGCTTAACTGGAGCAGCCAGTTGGAGATTTGGTAGTTGGACACGAAGAAGGGCCTCAGCTGTTCCCCAGCACTGTGACTAAACCCGACTCCATAACCATCTCATCCTTTTTTGAAAAGTGCCTCGTCTCTGGATTTAACCAGTCAGCATGCAGCCCTACCAGGAGACTCTCAGAGCTGCTCACAAGAACAGGAAGTACTCCTTCCCGCCCCTGAAAGACGTCCCACAGGGAGGACGAGATGCAGGCCGCCCAGAAGCAGCATTCGTGTGGAGGGAAACGGCCTCATGTGAACCTGGCTGCTGTTTTAGCACAATCGTGACCTCGCCATGACCGAACACAGATACAGAGGGCAGAAGGCCACGCCCCCTGAGCACTGACGTTTGTACTGACCACAGTGAAGATCTGTACTTCTTCTGTGCTACGGTCACCGTGGACTGAAAGGCTCGGTCCTGAGAGCGCTGCACCTGAAACACAGTACACACAAACATGTCTGACTCATTCACGTCGTCCTGCTCGGGAACCGGCCCGAAGAGCTTCCATTTTTCTCACCGTCTCGTACAGCGGCTGCTCCAGTTTCTCCTTGCGGCTCCACTCCAGCAGGAACATTTTCGGAGTGATGTGAGGGGGATACTCCCTCCTGCAACCAAACACACAGCAGTCAACGTGACACGAAAAAAAATGCTTGCATAAAGACACATTAGGTTTTATACACAGTAAAATATCAGAAGTCCCAACGAGCTTCGTGTATGACGTCAAATATCAGAATCAAATCTGAGGAGCATCCACACAGGCAGCGACCCGGCTCATCCTCGGTGTGTCGGTCAGTACCGCTGCTCCTGGCGCCCACTCACACACAGAGCGCTAAGTTTATGGAAGATGTGAGACTGACTGGGTTACTGCTATTAAGGGGAGTGTCTGAACCTACCTGAGCAGGTGTTAGTGCCTAAACATAACCTAAAGGTGAGGTGAAAGTTAAAAGTAAATGAAAAGAAAGTAATCAAACAGACTAAAGGTCTCAACAGGGCGTGAACCAGGCTGGGTGTGAACCGTCATCACACCTCCAGCCTCCTTAGTGCGGGCGTAGCACGATGCTAAAAGACATCTTACACGTAGTGGGGAGAGGACGCCTGGTTCACAGCAGAGTGTTAAGCAGCTGGCACGAGAATCAGCACCTCCATGGTCCTCAGCCGGAAAAGGGTGGAGTGCCCTCTCTGGCTCAGGGACGAATTCCTGCCCCAGGTGGAGGAGTTCAAGTATCTTGGGGTCTTGTTCACGAGTGACGAGAAGGGAGCGGGAGATCGATAGACGGATCGGGGCTGCGTCTGCAGGGATGTGGATGCTGCACCGGTCTGTGGTGGTGAAGAGGGAGCTGAGCGTAAAAGCAAGGCTCTCGATTTACCGGTCCGTCTATATCCTTACCCTCACCTATGGCCACGAGCTTTGGGTAGAGACCAAAAAAATCCATCCATCCATTCACTTCTGCTTATCCTGTTGAGGGTCGCAGGGGGGCTGGAGCCTATCCCAGCTGACCGAGGGCGAGAGGCAGCGTACACCCTGAACGGGTCGGCAGCCTGTGGCAGGGCCAACACAGAGAGACTGACAATCACCCACACTCACATTCATGCTCTCATTCACACCTCATTCACACCTAGAGTTTCCAATTAACCTAACCCCAGTAAGTGCACGTCTTTGGACTGTGGGAGGAAACCCACGCAAGCACAGGGAGAACATGCAAACTCCACACAGAGAGAGGGAGGGGCCTGGGACCTTCCAGATGGTATTCTAACTGTGAGGCAGCAGTGCTAACCACTGTGCCACCGTGCTGCCCAACCCAAAAAATGAGATCATGAACACAAGCAGCAGAAATGAGCTTCCTCTGAAGGGTGGCTGGCCTCTCCCTTAGGGATGGGTGAGGGGTGCAGCCATTTAGGAGGAGCTCAGAGTAGAGCCACTGCTCCTTCACATCGAGAGGAGCCAGTTGAGGTGGTTCAGGCATCTGATTAGGATGCCTCCTGGGTGAGGTGTTCCGGGCATGTCCTACTGTGAGGAGGCCCCGTGGCAGACCCAGGACAGGCTGGAGAGATTATATCTCTTAGCTGGTCTGGGAACATCTTGGGGTCCCCCCGGATGAGCTGGTGGAGGTGGCTGGAGAGCGGGAGGTCTGGGCTTCTCTGCAGAGGCTGCTGCCCCCGCAACCCGGCCCCAGATAAGAGAAAAAAAAAAGATGGATGGATGTGCAATAATAAATTCTGATTTTTCTGATATCAAAGTCACAAGTTTACAAAAAAGCAAAGCTGCGTTTTAGACGAGGAAGAACTCGGCTTCACTTTTTAAGGTAAAATGAAAAACCAAAGTTATCCAAACTGCTGGATTGTGTTTGTGTTATTAAAGTAGACATCGAGCCACGAGCTCGTGTTCATTCAAATGAGTCACAGCTCGATAACCACGGCTGCTTACAGAACCTCATCACTACACCTGGAAAATGTGCCCTGCCACTTTGTGTACCTGCTTTCAACGTCTTGCTGTGAGCCCCCAGTTTAAGAACCGTAAAACTCGTCTCCTGCTGTAAACGAGGAGCTGAAATGTGTATGTGAATGCGTGCGAGGATGGAGAGTCTCATTATCGTGGCAGCGTATCGTACCACATGAACCGTGCGTACTCTGAGCTCTGATGAGTTTCACATTTTGTCCTTTTGAACGCTGACGGACACAAACTCACCGTTCGAACTTGACAGCCATGGTGGTGACATCACCATCGGTGACGGGTCGCTCCGGCTGGCTGCTGCTCTGCAGGGCGTCCCTCCTGGCCCGCAGCTGTTCCTGAGTCTGCTGGTAAAACCCCTGCTGCCCGTACGCCTCGCTGCAAGATGCCAGCACCACATCACATTATATCACACCCACCTCACAGATACCAGACTCATTAAAACAAGTCCCGCACCTCAACTCGGCGTTGGTCTGAGCCGCCTGCACCTGCTTCCCCAGGGGAGACTCCACCTTGTCTCTGAGCATCTGACACAGACAGTACTTTGTGTTGAAGGCGTTGTTGTCGTACCGGATCGCCTGTGAGACATCGATATTTATGGTAATCGACACCACCTAAACACGCTCCTCCAAAGTGAGAATTTTATTCCATATCTTTATGAGCTGAATTTCAAACATCTCCCTGCAGCAACGACAGACTCACATATCTGAGGTATTCCTCCATGACCTTCTCCAAAGGAAGTGCTCCCTGGCTGCGGAACACCGATGCGTTCCACATGGCGGCGCGGGCCAGCATGACCGACGAGGCGCCCGTCGCCTTTCTGAACACCTCTATGTCGGCGCTGGTCTTCACGTGATCCAGAGAACCGCCACTGAAGGAGAGACGGGACAGCGGCTGGGTTTGGTCACTCAAGTTCTTTGTGGTGCATTTGGGGACACTGGGATCTAACAGTTTTCAGGTAACAGCTCAGTATAAATCTCTTCACAGGAAGATGGGCTTATGAGATCTTCCTTTAAATCACATCTGTTTAAAATCAAAAGACTCAGAGGAGGGGCCATTTTAATGTAACTGAGCAGAACTTATCATAAGTTAACGTGGAGTCGGAGGGAGGGACAGAATCCCACAGCAGGAAAAAGAAGCTCTCTGGTCACAACAAACACAGCCGTGCTGACTGTTACTCACTTTGCGATGACGGGGATGGAGACGGCCTGAGCGACGGCCTGAATGTAATCGCAGTGGACGGGATGTCTGGGACGCTCCTCCTTAAACCTGCACACCAACAACACGAAGACGTGAGCTGCAACCAGGAGAAATCCAGCACGAAGCAGCTCAAGCTCTGGGATCCCACATCTCCTGTAAAATCCTCCTCCTCACCCACAAATCCCTACACGGTCCAGTATTCATCCGACCTTCTCCTTCCCTGCACCCCCACAGATGAAGGCTCAATCATAGTTACTGATTGTGTCTAAGAGCTGCACGAATGGATGAAACTATTGTGTTTCTCCACGACTCTGAAGTTTTCACACTCCTGATAATCGAGCAGTTTACCTGCCGTGAACGGCGACGGCAGCAACACCGGTCTTCTCGATCCTGCGGACCAGATTGACCGTTTCCTCCAGCTGGAAGCACAAAGCAGTGAAGATAAAACATCTGTTCTTTCTGCTTCATACATGAAAACATATTTGCCCCCTTCCTGATTCTCATTTTTCTGCACATTTGTCACATGCTTCAGATCCACAGGACAGTTCCAGTAAATGAAGGTTTTGGAGCGGCCGAGTCAAAGTGTGGACTTAAATCAGACTGAGGTGCTTTGACCTTAAACAGGCCGTTCATGCTGGAAAACCCTCCAATGAGGCTGAATTTAAACAATCCTGCAAAGAAGAGTGGGCCAGAGTTCCTCCACAGAAACACTCACTGACAGGTATCACCAACACCTGACTGCAGCTCCTGCTGCTGAGGGTGGAACAGCCAGGTATCAGGTTTAGGGGTGATGACTTTCTTGTATTTGTTCAGGTTATTTATTTTTGTCTATTATTAAAATTAGTTTGATGATCTAAGACAGCTGGGACAGGCTCCAGCCCCCCCATGACCAGGACTTCTGGTTTTTATTGGCTGCAGTTTGGTGTCAGCATGTCTGCCTGCCAACCAGCACATCTTAGCCACAAATTATCTTTGTTTTTGTTCAGCCAGTGAAAGAAAACTGAAGAAAAACAGCAAAGAGAACATGATTGGGCGGGTGGGCGGCCTACAGCCCGCCTCCAACGAGTGATGAGACATCTCTGTGCATCTCTGTGAGCGAGCGCAGGGCTGCGACTGCTCGGTGCAACAAGTCAAACATGCATCTGCAGACCCTGATTCCTGTTCTTCAGCTGCTGCATGTTGCCACATGCTGCACGAGGAAACCATAGAGGAGGTGGTGAGTGTGCTAAAACAAGGCCGTGTGCAAAATCTGCAGGGCATTCATTTTAAGGATGCTCACACGAGCTTTTTAAGCATAAAAAAAATTAAAAATAAACAAGTATGTATGTTTAATGAGCTGAAACTCCTCCACAGTGCACCGGGGTGTGAGCCGATTATTGACTGGTTTAAATTAAAAGCAGAAAACACTGAAAAAAATCTAATATATGCAAACAAAACCAAAACTATAGACGTATGAATAAGATAACGGACTGAGTTTATGAGAGGCTGGAGGTAAGGAAGTGAAGCGTTCACGTCTTACTGAAGGCAGGATTCGGATTTTACACGTCACCGGGATGGAAACCCCCGTCACGAGCTTCTTCAGGATCTACGGCGAAGACCAAAGTTATTTTTAGGAGAGAAGGAATTAAAATTAAAATTCCTTTGATCCCGACACAATCACAGTTATTCTCATTTTTTAGAGAACTCACGGCTTCGATCTTCTCAGGATCCGACAGGAGAGCCGCTCCCATCCCGCCCTACAAGACAGCAGAGGTCAGAGGTCAGCCACAGGGACAGAGGGTCAGAGCTTCAGCAGGACGAGACCGGACTCACCTTAGTGGAATATTCCTTCGGACAGCCCATGTTCACATCGACAGCAGCCACATCGCTCTCCCTGTGACAAAGCAGAATAACCAGCCAAACTCAGCGTTGCATCATGTGATACTGAACAGCTTCAGATTACCTTTGACAGTGTTCTCAGTCACATTAGCCCAACCCGAGGTCATCTGCTCTGCTTTTAAAACCCATGGAAGAGTTTAAAGGTGACCTGTGATGCTCGTTTCCAGCTCCATGTTTGTATCTTTGGGCTGTGGCAGAGAAGCTGTGCCTGAGCCACAGGTGGGGTTAGGGTTAGTCCTAATCCTTACTGGGGCCCTGGTGACAACTAAAAGCAACGAGGAGAAATCAGAATGTGAACTCACACGAGTCGGGCCACTGCCAACGCCCTGTCCGGGTCAGCGGTTCCCTAAAGGACAAAGACAGACTCAGTGGCTGGAGGTAGCGCTTACATACTGTTCGTGCCTTCACAGGGAGAGGGTATTTTTTTAGGTTTTACAGCACCCACACACACTGTTCTCACTGTAGCATAAAACCAGTACACCCAAAACCATCTGAATAAATATGGAAGCAGCACCTGCACAACAGAATAAACTTCTACGTATTCTCATTTTTGTGTATTTTGGGGTAAGTCATCAAATTTTGAGCTAAAGAAAATTACATTTAAGTTTTTTGACTGTTATTTTTTGTGGAAATGGGTCCAATTTGCCCAAAACAGCACGTCAGTGTTAAATACAGGAGCACAGAGACATGAGAAAGACCTGCATTCATCCTCCTTAATGAGCATCCTCTCTCTGTTCTAGCTGTGTGAGCAGCTCCCTAAAGATGCACATCAATCGCTTGATGCTTTTGTTCTTGGAGTTTTCCTCACAAACAGACGCTCTCTGCAGAGGACCCTTCAGACTCATTAATGCCACCACGAGCAAGAAGAACAAAGCAAAGGAAGTCATCATGTTTACACAGTTTTTTCTGCACATCAGTGTTTGTTTCTAAAATCATCACGCTGCGATTCTGCTCGATTTAAAGTTTCCGGTCTCACCATCTGGAAGACGACTCGGTCCTTCTCCCTCTCGCAGGTCCTGAACATCACCCGGTCGTCCGGAGCGACGAAATCCACCGTCTCCAGCACCTCTGACATGCACGCAGGGTTATAAGACATGCTGTCTGAATGAACAGCTGCTATGAAGCATAGACATTCTTACCGTTGACCACCCTCTGACACTGGGCCATTTTGATGTCGATCAGCTCCTGGAACAGACACCAAAGGGTTAAAGGGGACCTGCTCTGCTCCCCTTATTTCCTATCATACACGTTCCTGCTAAACATGGACAAAGTTTCATCCGATTGCTCTAAACACTCAATTTTAAAGTTTTTTCCTCAAGCTTTGCTCTGTATGACGTCATGAAGGGGCTATAAGCACACAGCCAATCAAAGTTTCTGTTTATATGGGGCAGGGGCAGTGGGAGGAGCTAAAACTCCTTGTTTTAGACACAGGATGAACTGCACCAAGTCCAGCATGAGACACATGAGGATGATTTTGAATTGTAAATCATGCAAAGCTACTCTAGTCGAGTTCATTCAAAAATAACCGGACCTGTTCTGCCGGAAACGCGCAGATGGTCAGTGTTATGTATCGGAGGTGCAGCGCCTGTCCTCACCTCGCAGTAAACCACGTCAGCTCCGTAGTCCAGCGCCAGTAGCCTCATGGGCAGAGTCCCCACCCGGACCATGGGGGCCAGGGCGGTGATGTTACTGAAGCTCAGCCGGCCTGCTGCCATCGTGGCGGCTCGGTGCTCCTCCTGCCAACAGTCACAGAGACCCCTCTAAAACGCATTTCACAACACGAAACTCCCTTTAAAAAGCGGCTGACTTAAGGCGGCTTCAGTTCTACGCAAAGCGCACATAACTGAGAAAAAATACATTAAAGGTATTAATGAATTAATAACTGCTACACAATACAACACAAACAGCAGCAAACCTACGTTTTAGTGTTGCTTTCGATAAACTAGCTTCTCCTACAGCTCATCAGATTTGGTCAGATGAGCAGACCTAAAGTTAGCATTTCACTTAAATATATTCCATTATCTGCAAACTATCAATGCCGAATTCACCTTCGTAAGATGCTGTTTTGTAGAAACGTTGTATTTATGCTCACTGGCGTCTTTCCGATAGCTGACAAGCGAGAAACTCTTTAACTGCAGTTTTTCTGAATGGAGTTTGATGGCGCGGATCGAGGCTAGCTAGCTAAGCTATGTTCGCGTTAATGTCGCAGCTGCGCTCAAACAAACAGGTTCATGTATGCGTTTCATTTAATTTATTACATTTAATTTAAAGCTTTACCGGCATCAGCTGACGACAGCACCTCTCGCGCTCATATGCTGGAAAATAAAGCGTGCTTCTGTTTAAACTTCCTGTTTAGATCTCTACGTCATCACGTCGTTAGCTGTCGCAACACGTTTAGTACAATTCCGCAGCAGCGATACTTTTTCAAATTTAAAATGAAAAAATACATAAAAATAATAATAGTGGTGGGATATTCTGAGGAAAACCTAAAGAAAAAATAAATAAAATCAGAATACTCTCTGAGGTGAAAGAGGCCCAAAAATGTATGATTATTAAAAAAAAAAGATCAATTTAATAAGTAAAATGTATGCCCCATTTTATTCTTGTTGATTTACCACTCTTAATTTGAAAGATTCAGGGAGAATCACTTTCAGTCTCCTGCTCCATCATTTCCGGGCTCCACCTCTAGCATTGCGCCGAAAGATGCACACATCAGTCCGTGTCCTCTTCATTCTGGATTTATTGCGCTGCTATAGTTATTTTCTCATTTTTATAAAACAGTGCAGTAACACATGCTGTGTGATGAGCCCACTGTGAACACAGGAAGCGCGAACGTGTCTGACAGCAGCTATAGTTCCCAGTAGCCCCCTCTACTGGTGGAGCCTACCTGAAATTTCTTTTACAAGCAGATAACGGCCAGCAGGGGGCGCCTCCTCTGGCTGCAGAAACAGCTCAGATTGTGCAGAAGTCGATGGTGAAACAGCTCCCTTGCTCTGAGACCACAGTAAACATTTTCCTGATGAGGTTACGATCTTAATCGTTAGTTTTAAGTCTCATTCAGAAAAACATTAAAGTAATTTAGTAAATTATGTCTTATTAGCTTCAAAAAAGGAGCAAAAATATGGATTAATTTAGGGTGGCGCCACCTCGTGACTGGTATCCATCAGTCTGTCAGTTAGTTGCTCTACTCTCAGCTCACTTTGAGAAGAGGACCATGAGATACTCGAACTTCTCCCCAAAATCAACAGCAAGCCTCAGACTCACAATCTGAGGGATTCGAAATCTTTTGGGATTATGACTCATTAATTGCATTGACTGTTGTTTACTGGATATTGCTAAATGGTGTGCCACAAAACAAATGAGTTAAAGTCTAAAAGGGCAGTCAGAGAAAAGTTAACACTAGCTCTTAATGTTATTGTCCACAAGCAGCTGCTAGAGAGAAACAAAACTGAAGAACACAGTTATGGTAAAAAGAAAGTACTCTATTTTAATTCTAGGGTTTTATTCTATGGTAAGGATAATAATACATCAGCTGGTCCTTAGCAGGTTTTTTAAATTAGACAAATGCTTCAGATGAACAGTAATCACACACAACAGGAGCTCCATCTCAGACTCTACGGGCCTCAGTCAGCATGTTAAAGGTTAAAGGTCATGACAGCACAGTTAGAAACAGACTGAACAGGTCTGGCTGTTTGGAAGGGCTGCAGCAGAAAGCCTCTTCTCTCTGAAAGAACATGGCAGCACAGCTCAGGTCTGCAAAGCTGCATTTTTGTCCAGTTTGTCCAGAATGCACAGCAGCACGTTTGGAGGAAACATCAGCACCAACACCTCAGAGCAGCTGTCAGCACGGTGGAGGAGGATCTGGGCTCCCTGCAGTCACTGAGTGGACCGTGAACTCCTCTGTAGACCAAAGTATTCTAGAGGCTCACGTGAGGCCGTCTGTCCCACAGCTGAAGCTGGGACCAAACTGGGTCACCAACAGGACGATGATCCAAGAATGAAGGTGCTGCAACGGCCCAGTCAGAGTCCAGACCTCAGCCTGCTGAATGCTGTGGGGGGGGGCTTCAGAGAGCTGAGCAGGAATGAATGCTGCAAACCTCACTGAGCTGAAGCTACGCTGTGAAGGAGAGTGGACCAAACTCCTCCACAGTGATGAGACAGACTGATGAAGCCACACAGGAAACATCACTGCAGCTTATTGCTGCTGATGGAGGTTCTACAGCTGCTGGATCGAGCTGGACTCAGGCCCGCTCCTGCATGCTGGCTTAGTTTTCTGTGGAATATCAATAACACGGTGTGATGTGTCATGTGTTGTTGTTCATTTTAGGTTGTATCAAAATCATTTTAGAGCCTGCAAAGGATCAGAAGATTTTTTATTATACATAAAACCTACAGCTCCAACCTGACCAGCAGACATATTTGTACAAAGGGCCGATTCTGTCTCGGTAACATCCTGCATTAGCAACACTTTATATGCACTGGATTAAATGAATTCTCTGTCTGATTGCACTCGGTCACAACATCATTAAATTTAACCAAACCACGAGAGCAGCAGGTAACCTGAACTCAACTACTTTGTTAGCAACAAATTTTTCTAGGCTTTAGTTTGGCCTTGGTCGTTTGGCAGTACTTTGTGCTCCATCTGGTTTGTTTACAGCAGTTTGCTTTTTTTAGTGAGTGACATGGAAACAGACAAGAGACCAAAGCGCTTCACAGACAAGCTATGAACAAAGCAAAAGGCACTCGCAAAATATATTAAAATCTATAGCAGTGAATCAGTTAATATACCACATTTTATATACATTTTCCCCCCAAAAAGAGCTTTTCACACCAAGTCTGAAATTTACACTCAACACCTACTCTGACATCTTGCACGCAGTCTGTAATGCCATCCTTATCTAACTGTATTTTTATGCAAGTTTTATTTAATTTTAAAAAATCTGTAACATCTTCAAATGTGTGTCAAATCAAAAGATGCAGAGCCATCTGCTGTGGCAACTCCTTGGGAAAATAAGGGGGCGTTATTATTAATGTTAATCAGTTATACACAATGGATCTATTCTGCTCATTTCCAGCTCCATATTTCCATTCATGGACTCTTCTAGTGTAGCTTTTCATGATTCACAGTCCCTCAGTTCATTCACTGTCTAAAACAAGACATTAAGTTCCAAGTGGGTGGAGGTTCTGTCTACAATGACCATATTAGAGGTATCTGCAGAGCTTAGACTAGGAGAGTAGTTTTTGGCTCATAGGGGTTACTCGTACACACACTGGATCTCATTATGTGAAACTTTGGGCATGTGTACTATGAACTTCCACCACTAGAACAGCAGAAATATGACAGGACAGGAAAAGCAGAATAGGCCCACTTTCATAAAACAGCATCTGTCTCAGGAAACATACTGTGAGTGGTGAGATGATTCATGCCACTGCCAAACCCTCCTGTCTCCAAATGTTGCCTCCTTTAAAAGTGGGAAATCTTCACTTTGAATACATGGACCCAAATCAGCAGCTACAACTCAGGTAAATAAAACTAAGTGGAGTAAATATCCAAGAACTCACACAAAAAAGGAAGATTTGTGCCCAGAGACATGGATTAATATGTTACATGTCACTATTTCACAAACTGCCACAACACTGACATGAATCAGATGTCTTTGACTTCAGCCTGTGTTCTTGATTTGTTCCAGATTCCCTGTTTATCTAGACAACGCAAGAAATACCACAAAACATGATAAACTGACCTGAAAGCTGAAGTCTTGGCACAACATCTAGCCTGGATATTGTTCCAGTAGCAAACTCTCATTGAGAGTAACATTTATTGGTGCATCTGAAAAGGGCCCTGAGACGCAGTGGTGACCTGGGATGGATGGATGGATGGATGGATGGGGGTTGGCCATTTCTACTCCAGTAGCTGGTTTGAGTGACTTTAACAAACAGTGTGCAAGTTTTGTGTTCTCTATGGTTTTCTGACTATAACTTGGTTTTGGACTTGGTGTGGAAAGACCTGAAGGCAGAATAAAATACCAGCAATATTCAGAAAGAATAACAGCCACTGTCAGTCTGTCAGTCACTGTTCTGTCATGTTACCAAAGGAGGAACACATGGGTCCAAAATAAAAAGTCCTTTCACAGCCTGAAACTGTTGGCATTAGGTTGTTGTACTTGAAGACTTAGTAGAAAAGTAGATGAAAATAAACAAACAAAATAAAAAAGTGCAAGCAGCCCACACAGAACAGTGGGTGTTTCCACTCAACTGTAGGAAAAAAAACAAATCAGAGTCTTGAAGGTTCAAAGGTCAGACAGGAAGCTCCCATAACAGGAACGGGCATCTGGACTTCCATAATGATGGTGTAAAAACAGGAGAAAAGATGTTTATGTGTCCAGATAAGAGTTTTAAGAGTTGACAGACATGCTTCCCCTGCCTGATGAGCGGTCAGTCCACTCTGAAGGACTGGCGAGCTCGATGGGATCAAGCTGTGGAAAGACCACAAAACACAGCCTCTGGCCCACGTGTGTCGCCCTCTCTGCAGAAAGACAAATCTGAAGTTATTATAAATTTGTCAAATTAAACCCCACAAATTGTTTTCTTTAAAAACTCACCAATGAAGTTATAGATACACTTTGGTTTCTCTTTCCAATGCACACCCAGGAAGTAGACAGGTACACCAGTAAGCATGATTACTAGACCAACACCACAAACCACTGGCTCAGAGTAAAGACTGAATCCCAGCAGTAATGCCCAGAACATCAAGTAGCACACAGGAACCAGCAGGTTCACCTGAAGAAGACAGGAAACACGTGGTGGGAAGTGTGTAAAACCTGATGGGTTATAAACAGTTAACAAGTAACAGCTGGTAGAATTCAGTTGGTTTCACCTTGATGGGTCGGTACAGGTTGGGTTTCTTCCAGCGGTAGTACAGCAGACCTGCGATGGTAACACCGTACGACAGGTAGTTGATGAAGGAGACGTAGTTGATTAGATTGTGCGTCTCTCCAATGCAGAGTATGATGATGGTGGCACTGCACTGTAACACACAGGTAGGCATGTCTATGTGAACATGATTGAGTTGTTTTAAGTGTTTCCTGCACGCTGTAAATTAACACCCACCCAAATAAATCTGGTGACTGATTTTAACATTTTAATGCTGTGTCTTCAGAGAATGATGTTAAACTGTGTTTGAAATACTAGTGGACAATTCTTTCATTCTTAAGAGATATAAATATAGCAGTAATGTGGTTACCAGATACCATCGAATGTAGTGAAATTCAGCCACTCGAAACAACAGGTAAAAATTACTGTTAGCAATGCAAAGTAAGTGAATCCTTTTCTCAACTTTGAGGCCTCCAGTGGGAGTGAAGAATATGTTGACTTACATATAACTGAGTGGTAAATATGTTAGAGGGTTACACTCTGATGACGCCAACAGAACCACATCATCTGCAAAAAGCAGAGACGCTATTCTGAGGTTTCTCGTCTGGACTGGGAATGCCATGGGATCACCCGGGAGGTACTGGAAAGTGTGTCTGGAATACCCTACTTAGCCTTCTGCCACCGCAACCCGATTTTAGATACGTGGAAGATAATGGATGGATAGACGGCTACCTATAAGATGGGAGCCTGGAATGCCCAATAGCAGCCAACCATCAGCTATATTGTGGTAATTTATAAATGAATGGGGCTTTATTTTGAGAATTTAGTCAATGCTAACCAGCTAGCTCCAACTCTTCCTGTTTCATGTTTTCCAGTCGGCAGGATGTTGTTGTTGTGGCAGTCTTCATTATCATTCAGCTGTCTCTCCAGAGACTCTCTCCTCCCACGGTCCTGCAGTGCCACTGGTGATGGCACTTCTTATTCTGTTCTGAAGATCTGCTGGTAGTTAGATGTGCTTCATAAGCCAGGGTTATCTCATTACAAATGAAATCATAGAATAGTGGAAATTGGACAGTTTTCCATCTATTAACATCCACCAGGTCATTGATAACCAAGGCCTAGGGTTGGATTCGGTTAACATCCAACCCATTTTAAAGAATTTGCTGTAAAAGTCTGGAGCACCCTAATAGAAAATGTTTTATTTGGAAAAAACTTTAATGCCAAAATATATCCAAATTAATCTGAAATCTAACTTCTAAAAATGCATAAATAAAGGGGTTTTTAAATTTCAGACAAGGGTGCCATGATAACTGCATTCCTACCATAATTGTGATATTTAAAAATGAAATATTAGTATGTGTCAATAAGGCACATATGATATAGCAAATAAAAAATCCTAATTGTTCCTTTGTTTAGTTGTGGTTTCAAACCCTCTTGCCACCTCCATGCACTTGTTTTAGAAACTAAGCCTTGTTCTAAAGCACCAGTTTGTCACCATATTGTACCTCCCAGTTCAGCTCCTTTGGTCCCAGATGACCTGGCTTAAGGGAGTCCACACAAAAGGTTTACTTAAATAAAATATATTTTAATAAAAATAAATGAACAGAACACAGACACAGAGCGGACCAATGCCCGGACTGGGCCGGCTTTTATACCCTGAAAGGCCCACTAAGCTGCATCAGCTGATGACCGTCCCGTGGGGAGATGTCACACTTGAATTTTGACTTTAGTTAACTTGCCAAACAGACAACAGAGCAAAATATCTGTACATTAAACCTGTAACCATGAGCTTTTTTAGCAAGATAATCGTGAAGTGAAGATCTGAATGAGTAACTGCCCTAATTTCAGGTAAGTAACCTTTAGTTACCAACATGAGGGAATCTTTTCAGCTTCAGCCTGCCAGTTTTTCAGGGCTTCCAGGAGATATATGGGCCAATATTTCCTGTTTTGTGTGCCAGTCTGGTTTACAAATGCAGATAAATTTAAGGAGCCTGGAAAAAACCAAATGTGTCAGTCTATAGACTCTCACATTTGGTTCTTGAAATACGCGAAAAACGAGGTGTTTATATATCAGGCATACAAACTGAGATGACTGTAATATCAATGTGAGAGTATACATACGCAGACGAGCAGGGCAGGGATGGGCGTACATTTCTTATAGTGGATCATGGCCAGCAAGCTGGGCAGGTGACCCTCTCTGGCTCCTGAGAAACACAACCTGGTAACAGGCGCACCAGACAGAACATCAGCAGCTGCATCAGCAGTCAAAACAACACAGAAACAGGAAGTCCGGCTCACCTGGAAGAGGTGAACAGGTAGCCGTTGATTCCTCCGAAGGTGGACAGAGCCACAGAGATCGGCATGACGACGGAGAACATCCCCAGCAGCTTCTCACCAAACGTCTGGAGAGCAGAACGACAGACAGATTTACTGACATGTACAGACCACAGTGGTGCTTTTTGTAATCTGCTTCAGTCCTGCAGACACTGATTAGCTGAGCTAAGCTGACCTAGATTAACCAGCCTCACCTTCAACCAGTCTAACACACAGGAGCAGGTGTTCATGAGTCTGTAAGTCCGACTCGACCAAACCCAGGCTATGAAAACATACAGCTTATTATATTAATGCTAACAGCAGCTATTTAAACCTGAGTCATTGTTGTTTTAGTCTCAGTGAAGTCTGGGTGGTGATGCCAAATACATGGAACGGGTTTTGAACCTGACACTGAGGTAAGCATGCAGTCCTTGGTGTATAAATAGCCCCGTGTTCCCTTTGTAAGGACGTCTGTGATGATCGCCCTGATTTCGGGATTTCTGTTGGTGCTCTCCTTTTGTGGGTCCTCCCCACACCCACACCTCAACACTGATTGGTTACTGTTTGGAGGGTTTTTAGGCTATACATGCATATTTGACTATAGTAACCCATATTCTTGTGTATTTTATAGAGTATTTAATACTGTGTGCATTCGCTCAGCAACTGCAGATGGAAACTACTGAGTAAATGTTTTTGTGCACAGCCTCTGGAAAACTGAAGAATAAAAATCTACTATGATGACACTTATAGTTTGGCTCCAGCTGGTTGAAGCTTGAGCCTCTCGTCACGGCTCGGTGGGCACTTCCTTCTTCAAAGTGAAACAGGTTTAATTCAGTACAGGTAAAATACATCTTTCATGAAACTATTAAAACAAGACTCGTGGATTTTTTTATTTTTTATTTTTGGTAATTGGGCCAGGATTTCTGAAAAGAGACATTACTGATGTGTTTTTCCATTTTTTGTGTATTTTTTTTACAGTAAGTACCATAAGGCGAGTGCCACTATATTCAAGAGAAGACATACTTCTGTATGACTGGGGTCTCCTACACTGGGAGACAGCAAAATAATACAGCTGCAAAAATAGCACAACAGATCAGAGGAAACATGGATAAATGTAACTGTGGGATGCAGACTAAGAAATATTAATACAGACTTATGCAATAGTGGTTAATGTTACCTGCATCTCCAAATGCAGCTTTCTTTGTCTTCATGCTAACCCTGACTGTTCCCTTTCTACCTTTCCCTCGAGACATAATCAAGAAAGCAGTTTGTTTGTATGGAAACGTCATTTTCAGCAGGCAAGGTTGGATAATCGAGGCCATGTCTGCCACATTACTCACTACAGCCACAGCATTGGATGACAGCAGCTCCTCGGGCGACATGGAGGAGAAGTAGGCGATGTTGGTGAGCGTGTACACAAAGGTCACCAATGGAATAGAGATGTAGATGGCACGAGGTAGATTCCTGACCGAGGCCACGCACCATGCATAGACGATACAGTCAAAACCAAACAAATTACAGTCATACATGCACTGAAGTTGATCACAGGGAAAGAAATTCAAGGATGGGCACACAGCACACTTTCAATGAGCTGCTTCTGATCAGAAAACCAATGAGCCGACATCAGACAGCAGACTTTTATCAAGGTGGACCTATTCTGCTTTTCTTTATTTCCTCTCATATATCTCCTGGTCCAGTGGTGGATGTTCATGTTAACCTTCAAATAATGAGGTCAGTGTCTGCACAATAAGCCAAATGTCAGGCTTCACACAGTTTTTTTTTAACTCTTGGTTCAGTCTGATGTCACAGAGTCTCAGGCAAAGAGCTCCACCCATTTATAGTCAAATCTTTTGTCAGCCAATCAGAAGAAACCTGGTTTAAAAGAGGAGGAAACAGATTGTTTCAGACAGAGGGTGAACTGAGGGGATGCACCAGGGCCCAGTATGAGATACAGAAGGATTATTTTGAACTGTGAATCATGCAAAGCTGCTCTGAGTCCAAGAATGAAAACATGGAGTTGGAAATGAGCAGAATAGATCCACTTTAAAGTGTTTATTTTTTACCCATATATTTGGTAACACTTTATAATAATCATCATGGCACACTGACAGTGGAATAAAAATAAATAACATTAGAATTCATGTGATTCATTTATTATTTTATGTCCAAGCTGCTGCTGCCTCAGAGGCCTTTACCATTAGTCCTGTGATGTGTGTGTCAGTCATGAGCTGGCATATTTGAACCCAAACCAACTTCAAAAAAACGTCATGTGTAATACTTTTTGAAGTACCTGAACCAGACTAAAAGAAGTAGAAAGTGACTCATCACTGTGCGCTAGCTGTACGGTTTGCAAACCATTAACCAATTACTGAAAGCTTCATTAACGAGGGAACGTCGGTGTAACCCTGTGAGGTCTCAGTTTAACCTCATTTTTTCCTATTAGAGCCATTTCTTTTTCCGCAATCAGGGAGCAAAACATGAACACGTGAATCGACACACATCAAAAACTTTTTCCTTTTTTTCCTTTTTCTGTTTTTCAACAAAACATGAGGTTCGAGCTGAGGCCTCACAGAGTCAGAGTTTTTATAAAGTGTTACCATATCTTTAACGTGGTTATAGGAAATTCAATCTTACTAATGATGAGGATCATGGAGCATCCATCAGCTGAAAAAAGAAAGATGTAGAAGATGAAGCAGCTAAAAAACATTAAAGGAATAGTTAGACATCATTTTGTTTATTTGGGTAAAATTATTATTATTATTATTATTATTATTATAATATGCCAAAAAGATCTCTTTTTTTCTTTTTTTGCACCAGAAAATGCCAGTTTTTGGACCATTTTTGTGGTCTCACAAAAAAGCATAATTGATCCCAGCAGTTAGTTAGGACCTTGTGATGAGCTGGTACATGGATCTGGTGACAGGAAGCAGGGCAGGCATGGCTCTCAGTTTCCAGTCTTTATGCCAAGGTATGCTAAAAGCATTTCCCATGATGCCAAACGATTCCCTTAAAGTTTCATTTAGACAAAGTCCTATTGTCTGGGCACTTAACTTCAGGAACGCTGCCAATAATTTGTGAAAGCAGAACAAAGGTGATGAGAAGTGTGAATATTCACCGTCTGGGTTCGACCACCTCCTCTGTGACATAGTTAAGGAAGTTCCAGCCGCTGAAGGCGAAAGACGCCTGTAGGAAGGCCAGAGCGATCTGCCCAACCGACGGCGTCCTCTCCAGAGAAAAGGCCACCTGAGGAGTCAGTGCCTCGTAGTTCCCTGGTGGTTACATAAGACATCAGAGCTTTTAGCTTTCCTTCAGGGAGCCGGAAAGCTTCAGGGGTTTCCAAGGCTGGCAGAATTACCGTTGAAGATCTGGACCAAACCGACTACAATGATGAGGCCCAACGCCATCAGCTTCCCCACCGTGAAGACGTCCTGGATCCTGGTGGCCATACGGACGCTGGAGCAGTTCACCCAGGTCAGCAGCACTGAGCGGCAGCACAGAGCTTCGTTAGGGACACACTCAGGAGGCAGGAGAGGGTGCTTACAACACTGTAACTCTGGAAATATTCAATATTAAAGATGTTAAAGTTATTCTACAAAAACTATCAGCTGATTGAAAGGGGCTCAGGTGTGAGAGACAGATTTTTCCTGGAATGGGAAATTTCCCTGGACTTTGGGATTATTGCACAGAGCTCTGTGGAAAATGAAAATTTATGATATAGTGAATGCAGATGTTAATGTTATGCTGACTTTTTAGTCAGAAAAGGTGTCTGACATACCTCAAAGCAGCGTTTGTGACTCCTGGCCTTCACGTGTGGTTTACATGAGCCCAATGAAGACAGTAAAGACTGATGAAGCCCAGGGCCAAAAGGCAGCTCGCTGGTGTCTTAAAACCAGCTGCTTTGGGCAGACAGAGCTTGTTAGCCCAGAAAGGCAGCTCATCCAGGGAAAGGAAAATCCTGATTTCAAGCCTCTGCTGCTTAGAGAAAAGGCTATGGATGTAAATCCAGACAAAAACATCTGGAGTGGAACATCTAAGGCGGTTCGCTGTCATCACTGACAGTAATGCCCTGCATTCCCTTAGATATTGCTGGTGGGGCCAGGAGGAAGGGCCTCCAGTCTCACCACTGGGCGAGAGGATAACACGGACAATAGCAGTTTTGGGTCACCAGTTCCTGCTCGACTGGCACTGAGCTACCCACCACTGGAGATGGACTGAAGAGCCACAGGCAGCTGTGGAGTTGCTGGTCTGGAAGTGCAAACTATGAACAGGAGATTAACATGTAAAACAGGCGGCGTGCTCCTTTAATAGCATCAGCAGCAGTATCAGGTTCTGTCTCTACCCTGGGGTCCCTGTGCGGGTGCTCTTGCCGGCAGTGGGCGGCAGCAGCCGGTTGCCATGGGAGGCAGGAATGTGGGAAACGGCTGAGTGAGAGAGGGTGTGATTGTTTCACCTCGTCCATCACTGTCAGCGGCTTTCCCCGGCTCTCTCTCATGGTGGCCTCGCTCTCTGGCACAAAGGCAGGCTGTCAGCCCCACAAAACAAACCACTTCCGTTGCGAAGGGCGAACAAAACCGTCTGGGTCCCCCTCGGCCACCCTCTGAGGAGGCCGGGCAGAGCTCACGTTCCAGGATCCAGTTCCAAGAACAAGTGTGAAGGAGGGCGTCAAGAGTCCAGCTGTCTCACCTCCGATTTCAGGCCAGACGCTGTTTATTCATTGATCAGGCATTTGCAGCCAGTTACAAGACATCAAGCAATTAGGCAGCCTGAGGGGCCGGACTAATGAGCGCTGAGGATCTCATTGACTTCTGCTCAGGCCTTTCTGTCATCCTCACTGATGTCCTTACACCTGTAATTACACTCCTTTGTTTGAGAGTTCATTTCGTATCAAAACTGCTGGGTTCTTGTTTCTGCTGCAGTCACGTCCCATCTTTCAGGTCAATGAAGGTTTTATTTTTCCCCACTGACAGCTATTAGATCTTGAATTTAAAGCGTTTATAGTGTCAGCCTTTCCACTGACTCCTTAGTGTAGGAGGTGGCTATGGCCCAGGAGGTAGAGCAGGTCATCTACTAATCAGAAGGTTGGTGGTTCAATTCCTGGCTGCTCCAGTCTGCATGCCAAAGTATCCTTTAGCAAGATACTGAACCCCCAAGTTGCTCTCTGATGCAACCGTTGGAGTTGAATGTGTGAATGTTAGATAGAAAACACTCTGAGATAGAGAACAGTGCTTGTATGAATGTGTGTGAGTGTTTAAATGCAAACATGCTGAATAAAAAGCTCGAGTGTTCAACTGGAGTAGAAAAGCACTATATAAGAATGAGTCCATTTGTCTAACAAAAGAAAGGTTCCTGGTTCGATACCAGGAGGGTATAAAAATCTGCTGATTTGTTTGAGATCATAGGACAGAATCTAACCTCTGAGTATTTCCTGTTGTAATGTGCTGTATATAAAAACAGATGATGGGACATGCAGGGGCTAAAACTAGGAAGAAAAAAACTGCAGTTCCTCTAGTGACCACTCGAGGCTGGCACCAGCAGTGAGTCAGTCCCCATAGACTCCCATGTTGAAACGTTCCAGCAGAAATAAACGTGTTTACAGCTGATATAGAAACTGCTTTGGTCCCTGTAGCTCATTTCCTCCTTCATAACAGCTGTACGGGGGCAGGATGTTTCTATAACTCACCTGTTTACACTGTATTAAGGCTGAAAGTTTGAATTATTATGGGCTCTTACTCATAGGTGGATGGCGACACAGGTGGCTGTAGCTGCTAGCTGCCTGCTAAGCTTCACCTCAGCTAACTGAAGTGGACCTCTGGACCAGGTGTGTGCCTTTTAAAGGAAACATGGTCACTTCTAGCTCCAAAAAAACCCACACAGGGTGGCATACATGTATGCATACACACACACACACACACACACACACACTGTATAACAGAAATGCTTGACAGCCATAAGAGGGCAGGAAACCTGCAGATCTAAAGAGCTGAGAAAGCAGTCAGGTCACTTTTCTCTTTGGCTTTCTTCTCATTCTTTGCACAGCGCTCACTTCATGTGTGAACAACTGAGTTTAACAGCATGAAAGCCTTCAACAAGGGTCTGTTCAAAAGTGTGCGCCTTTATGCACATTTCTGCCATTCAGTGCACTTTGTCGCTCTCTATGAAGGAAGACTTTTGACTCTGCTTTTGAGTGCGGCCTTTCAGAGCAGCTATAAACACTCTGCTTTGTGCAAACTGTTTGCTTTCAACCAGAATGTGAAACAAACATCCCTCTGCTGCAGCTTCTTCGCTTCATTCTTACTCTAAGCACCAAACCTCTCTATAGAAACTGTAAACTGATGAGGCCACACACATATAACTGAATAGCGGACACACTGAAACACAAAATATCTCTTAAGCCATCAAATACATCAATTTCAAATGGACAACCTTTGATTCTGAAGGTTTAAAGGACTTCTTCCTCTGTTTTTTGAGAAGGGGTTTTAATCACGCTTTCCTCAGCTCTTACACACAAGAAACGTTGCATCCCTGCTCCCTGGAGCGCAGCGGGACGACGAGGATCCACCAAACGAGCAGCAGAGCAGACTGCAGTCAGCAACTCCATGCTTTTACTTTGCAGGCTGCATCAGAGCTGTAGTGGAGACGTTACAGCCTCCAAACATATTATTCATGGCTTTTCTACACACAGTTTCTGCCTTAATGATTCCTCAGACCATTCCATATAAAATCAACTAAATATGGAAAAAAATTCCCTAAAATCAGCTGATATCTTTTGTACAATAACTTTAGCATCTTTAATGAAGCCATGCAAAATTTGACCTTCATACTATGAATATTTTTACAGCTACAGGTCCTCAAAGAACACACGGGTGTCTTGAAATCTGGTGCATTTTAATTCACATATCTTTTTTTCATTACTTTGTAAGTACAGATGTCCATGTGAAATTTTCAGGGCTCAAAAACACATTCGAGCTCTGTTAAAAATGACAACCAAATCAATTTTACACCCACTCCACAATCTAAAGACCCACTCTGTTTTCATTCGGCACAAATACCAACTCTGAGCATCCGTATCATGGGATACAGCTGTGGTTGGCAGTTTCCATCCTCTCATGATGGGCACGAATGTCAGGGTCGTTTCTGAGCTGTTCTTTTCCAGGCTGGAATGACTGTTCAGCAAACGTCTTTACAAGATCTTCTTAAACAAGTTTGAATTGATTTTCTGTGATCCACACAGGCTCAAAAGTATACATACAGACTCAAACATATACACACTCACATCTTTTAATAAGTGCTGCTGAAGGTCCTACAATGTCTGTTAACTTTTCATTAGTGATCATGATCAACTCCAGCTGGTAGCTTCTCTCTGCAGCACAGAAAGCATTAGCATGGACTGACCAACACTCAGAACAATGGGAAAGTCCAAGGAACTCAGTGAAGATCTAAGAAGGAGAACTGCAGATTTACACAGCTGCAGATTCCAAGACCATCAGTTCAAACAACTGTACTTAAGTACAAGTTATTCAGATGTGTCAGCACTTTGCTAAGATCTGGAAGAAGACCCAAACTGTCACCCTCAGATGAGAGGAACATGGTTAAGATGTTCAGGAACAACCCAGGAACCACCAAGGCTCCTGGAAACTGCTGGAACACCCGCATCACATCCACAGTAAAGCCAGTTTTACATCTCCATGGACCGAGAAGGTACCGACCAAGAAAGAAGCCCCCGATCCAAAATCGACACCTTCAAGCTCGACTCACATTTGCAGCTGCCCGCATGGACGAGCCAAAAGTTTGATGGGCAGATGAGACAACGATGGAGCTGTTTGGCCTCAATGACAAGAGGGATGTTTGGAGGAGTAAAGGTCAGGCTTTCAGACCTAAGAACACTGTACCAGCTGTCAGGCATGGTGGTGGTAGCATCATGCTCTGGGGCTGTTCTGCTGTCAGTGGTACTGGTACATTGCACAAAGTGGATGGAAGAATGAAGAAGGAAGACTGCCTCCAAATTCTTCAACTTCATCTCAGATCAGCAGCTAGACGGTTGAAGCTTGGACACAGTTGGGTGTTCCAGCAGGACAATGATCCCAAACTCAATCAGGACTGGTTTAGGAATGGATAAAGCAGGCTAGCATTAAGCTTCTGGAATGGCTTCCCAAAGCTCTGAGCTCAACCCTGTTGAAAATCTGTGGACTGCACTTAAAAGCCGGGTCTGTGCAGGAAACCAACCAAATTAAATGAACTCTACCAATTGTGCTGAGAAGTGGGGTCAAAGATCCAGACAGGATTATGCCAGAAGCTTGTTGATGGCTACCAGAAGCTTCTGGTTGAGGTGCAACTTGCTAGGAGACATTTAACCAAATATTACTGGGAGTGTATGTATATATTTGAGCCTGTATGGATATTTTGACTTTCCACAAAAAATGGCCTCAAACTATGTGAACTCACCCTTTAGAAAAAGTTTCTGGGACTAAATTTTGGGTGGAAATGGGCTGTATTACTACGGTGTCAGAGGCTCTGCCTTTTCCACACATGCTGATTTGTTACTGCCCCTCCTGCTGGCCTAAACGTGCAACAACATTTGTTTTCCACAGAACTGCAGTGGAACAAATGGGCATCACACTCATCAAAGGCTGCCCTGTTTCACACTCACAGAGACAGGTGGCAGACAGCATCCGTGTCGCCATGTACGGGGGAACACAGTTTGGGAAGACGGGCTGCAGGACGTAGCTGGAGAAGGTGAGCGCGATGACGGCCAGTGTGGTCGGGTACATGATGAGGACGGCGCTCCACAACAGGAGGAACCTGGATGAGAGAAGGACCTTCAGCGAAATGACACAGACTCAAAGACTCTCTATAACTCAACAGGACATAAAAACATGAGGAAAAACCTTCACATTAGATTACACGTGTGAATATAGAAACAAATAAGTCCAGTCCTTATTTATGGGGAGGGTTCGTAACACAGTCCAGCATAAACGGGGCTCTGTGGAGCCGTTTACCTCACAAAAACATCCATTTTGTGAGCTAAATGGTTTGTTCATCATGTTTTTGACATAGGGGTTGAGGCAGGTTCCTGCTGGAGAAAATATCTTTCAGGATCATGAGCCACTTTATGGCATTGACTCCATTTGGGATTTGAGGTGCAAAATGAGCAGCAGCATCCTGATGGCATCACCTTCAACCACCACAACCAGCTGCTCCTTCTACACACATTAGAGCAGAAAGGGCTCGTTAAGAAATGTGCATCCATGCAATGAAAAATTCACATGAACATTTCTCAGTTTGGAACAATAACTCAGAAAAGCTGCAACAGTTTTACCAAACAACTTTTCTGGATTATGGCAGAAAATTTAAACCTTTGGTTGATGGTGAGACACTTCGGTCAATTGTGCAAATTCTACTGTTACCTTTACTGTCCATGCAGAGTGATCATGATCTATAAAAGTATTTATTAGCAGTCACCCTGATATAAAGTAATATTTATTTATTGTACAGTGGTGTGAAAAAGCATTTGCATCTTTCCTGATTTCTTGTGTTTTTGCATGTTTGTCACACTTAAACGTTTGTCAGACTTTAATATTAGACAAAGATAACCTGAACAGGGGACTGTTTTTGGTATGTTTGTCTGATTCATTCCAAATTTCCACAAAAGATGACCAGTGACCCCTAGTCATATTATAGGTCAAGATCAGAGGTCAGAGGTCAGTTTTACTGAAAATCTTGTGAACATGATAACTCGAGAACGTGAGGTAGGAAGTTAAAATTCACACCACAGATGCATCTACTAAAAATCTTGGATGAGGCTGAATCTAGATAACCTTGACCTCAAGATAAAGGTCAAAGGAAAATTACGGGCATGGACAGTAGGACCAATGTGTTATCTCTGTGATTCAGTGTTTGGAGAAACATGTTTGTGAGACGGTCGACGTTCAAACCAGCAAAAACATCTACCATTGGCGGGGCTTGCTGTGCCTGACACCATTTGTTAAATGATGATTTCATTCATTAAGAGAACTAAGCTATCCAAACCTGCCTGTGAGGAAGTCATCACCCCTAAACCTGATACCTGGCTGGTCCACCCTCAGCAGCAGGAGCTGCAGTCAGGTGTTGGTGATACCTGTCAGTGAGTGTTTCTCATCACTGTGGAGGAACTCTGGCCCACTCTTCTTTGCAGGATTGTTTGAATTCAGCCTCATTGGAGGGTTTTCCAGCATGAACGGCCTGTTTAAGGTCAAAGCATCTCAGTCTGATTTAAGTCCACACTTTGACTTGGCTGCTCCAAAACCTTCATTTAGTTTGAGCCATTCAGAGGTGGACCTGCTGCTGTGTGTCTGATCATCGTCCTGCTGCATAACCCGAGTGAGCTTCAGGGCTCCAACTGATGGGCGGACGTTCTCCTCCGGGATCTTCTGGTAGCAGAGTTCATGGTTCCATCAGTGACAGCAAAGCAGCCCCAGACCATCACACTCCCACCTCCATGTCTGACTGTTGGTGTTCTTTATGAAACCCTGTGTTAGTTTCTGCAGATGTAACGGGACTCAAACCTTCCAGAAAGTTCAGCTTCTGTCTCGTCAGTCCACAGAATATTTTCCCAGAAGTCTCGGGGATCATCCAGATGTTTGTTGGCAGATGTGAGACGAGCCTTTGTGTTCTTGTTGGTCAGCAGTGGTTTTCTCCTTGGAGCTCTCCCATGGAGGCCATTTTTGCCCAGTCTCTTTCTGATTGTTGAATCATGAACTTTGACCTTAGCTGAGCCAAGTGAGGCCTGCAGTTCTTTAGATGTTCTGGGTTCTTCTGTGACCTCCTGGATGAGTTCTCGATGCTCTTGGAGTAATTTTGGTAGCCGGCTGCTCCTGGGAAGGTTCCCACTGTTCCAAGTTTTCTCCATGTGTGGATAACGGCTCTCACCGTGGTTCTCTGGAGTCCCAAAGCCTCAGAAATGTCTCTGTGACCCTTTCAGACTGATGGATGTCAGAGACTTTGTTTCTCAGCTGCTTCTTCAGATCGTGGATGATGTGCTGCTTTCTGAGATCTTTCAGCTTCACTTTGTCAGACAGCTTCTATTGAAGGGATTTCTTCATTCAGCAGGTCTGCAGTGATCAGGTCTGAGTGTGGCAGTGAGGCTGAACTCAGTTTTCCAAACAATGTGTTTAATCAGAGTTAATTCATGACTGGGGGGGGGGTACTTTCTCACACAGGGCAGGTAGGTTTGGAGAGCTTTGTTCCCTTAATGAATGAAACTGCATTTTGTGTTTATTCAGGTTATCTTTGTCTGATATTAACATTTGTTTTATGATGCGTAAGTGTGACAAAAATGCAAATAAGACCCATCATTGATGGGGATCTGCTCCCATGATTAATGAAATTATAAAATAAATGTAGAAGTCAGGATATCAGTACAGCCCCAACTCATAACAGATGCCTGATTACCTTCTGCTAAACTATTCTGCCCTAAACTTCGAACCAAATATTTTTAGTGCCCGCTGGGTTAGTAAAGCTATAACACAAAATGTGTTTTCAATATTAACAATACTCATTAAATCAAAACTTTTGTAAGCATGCTGTCAGAGATAATCTGTGATTATCTTTAATAGTTCTACAAATACTTTTTGGTAACCATCCTTGAACAGACAAAAACATTTCCACTGTAAACAAATCAGAGGAAGTACTGTACTCTGTACAAGGGTGTATACTACATAATGTATTTCTATTTATATAATCTATAACAATAAGACAGACATAATGTATAGTTACAAGGTATTCACATCATATTATACTCGTGTGTGTGTGTACAGGAATATTACTACATAATCTGCTGATATCAGTGCATTATGTATGACATCACTATAATTTGAGCAATCCTGCTGAGCAGTAGGTATGGCTTTAATATTGCTCAATGATGAATCCTAGTCTGTACTATTTATGGCCATGAGTCATCCCTGACCAACATGTTAGACAATGCTCAGCCAATCACAGGCTAATCAGTGATGTTGCTCCCACTTTCTCCATTCCAGTCAATAATGGTCAAGTAGGTATAGCCAATCACACAGCACAATAGGATTGCATGGTTTGGCTAAGCCAAAAACAAACAAACAAACAAAACAAGCACATTTGCTTTGCAGCATCCATGTTATTTCCAAATTTGAACTTTGAAGTCTAAAGTTATCCACAGTTCATGAGTAAAACTGCAGCACACCCCTCAGAGAGAAAACGTCTTAGATTTAGGTCTTTATTAAGGATTGAATACTAACTGTGTAATGAGTACTGGAACATTTTTCACACAGCCACACAAAGCTTCACTCACCCCATCAGACCTCCAAATATCTCTGTGACGTAGGAGTAGTCGCCTCCGGATTTGGGAATGGTGACGCCCAGTTCAGCATAGCAGAGGGAGCCCAGAGCAGCGATGCAGCCTCCCAGCACCCAGACCACCAGAGCCACACCCACCGAGCCTGAGTGCTCCAGGACACCCTTAGGAGAGATGAAGATCCCCGAGCCGATGATGTTCCCTTAGGAGAGGAAGAAGAGGATGTAGATGCATTTAAGAAGAGCAGAGATCTTTATTATCTTCTAGTAAAACTCCGCTGAACAAATCCACGTGATGTGAAGTGGGTCTCGTGTGACTTTGTGGGGCTTTGTCGGTGAGGTTGTTGTCATGGTGCTGTCATGGTTGCCGTGGTTTCCATTTGCTTTTAGTTATTCCTTGTGTTATTTTCTTCCAGCACTTCCTGTTGTTCATCATGTTTAGCAATTTGTCTTTTTTTGGTTTCATTTCCTGCTTTTGCTGAACCTGCGATAGACGGGTAACCTGTCCAGTGAGTGCCCCGCCTCTAACCCCATGACACCTGGGAACCCAGAATTGGATAAATAGAAGAAGATGGATGGATGGATGGATGGATGGATGGATGGATGGATGGATGGATTTCTGTCTGAACCACCTTCATTATTTTCACTTGTGTTTTTTTTCCACCTGTAACTGATCACTGATTCCAGTGTGTGTGTATGAGGCCTTTCTCATGCCTCTCATTTGTACATACTCATCTCCTCTTCATATTTAAGGACTTCTCTCCCCTCTTGAGTATCTCTGGTTGGAGTGACTAACTTGAGCAGACGAGTCAAGGATGTGATATTTGTGAACACTGTACATTCATATGTATTCAAATATTCTGGTGGCACAGAGTTGGGGCTCAGGGGCCGGTGTACCTGTCTGGAAGTCAGGTGGGAGGCACCGATTGATTTTGCATGGGATGACCAAAGCATGAAACATCTTAAGCTCTAAGTTATTGTTTGAAATTTTTACCTGGGAAAAAAATAAATTCAGTTTAGCTGGTAACACCTCAGAACTCTAAGGCCTGATGAAGACCCGCAGGCTTTCTCAGATACGCTCAGAAAGCTGACAGACTGATGATTTTACTTCCACATGAACAAAATTAGAAACAAAAGGAAATAAGAGGCAGAAAACAATGTAAGCAAAGAAGCTGGAGTTAGGGTAACTGGGCTCACCTGATTGCTCTCTGTACATGTTTCTTATAGGTCACAAACCACATGCTTTCACATGTGACTTGTTTGTCACAGAACACCTCCAACATTTCTGCTGCTGCACAGTCCAAACTGCTCCCCTCTGAGTTTATATAGAGGGCATTAAAACACAAAGAGCTCCATAACAGAGTGAGTTAGAGGAGGATGTAAAGGCCATGTCTCAGGATGGGGACAATTCCTCCTGCCCAGAGCCTCAGTATGCAGCGTGGAGTACCAGCAGTTCTGACACATTCAGTCTACAGCACTACCAGTAGCGTGGCAGAAAGCAGCCAAGTGGCACACACAGCCCTTGCATAACCAGCCATAAATTATCCACTCCAGTCTGCAGAGGTGGGAAGTGACCGACTCACCTTCTGCATCAGCTCATTCCTGCAGCTTCCTCACACTGAAACATGTGAAGGGATTAAAAGCTCCAGAAAAAGATTCAGGCTTGTTTAAGTCTACAGACTGGTGACTTCAGCTGCAGAGCAGCCAGTTTGTTCCCTCCATCTCTCTGTGAATGGAAAGGTGCTTCAGCATTCTGCACACAAAACCGTTCTGTGGTTCTGGAGGAAAAAATAAAGCCAAGTGTGGAGGAGGTGTAGTTAGTCAAGACCTGCACCAACAACCACAAAGGTAGCAGGGTAGCAGTGTGGGGTTCAGTGCCTTCACAACACTTTGGTCCACTCTGTGTATTAGATAACAAACCCACTGTAGGTCAGGAGCCATGGCTGGAATCCTCATCACACACTGGAAAATTTCCCTGTGTTAAGTTAGACTACTTCCTTTTTGCTTGTGGGTGAAAACACTGAAGACCGCAGCCTGTTACAGAAGCTTTCTAAAATTTGAATTAGTTTTTAAGCCAATAAAATACATTTTAGTTACTTGTTCTGTTTTTAACTGATTCTTTTGTTTTCCAAGTCTAACTGTGGTTTTTTCCTTGTCATTAGAAACAGGGAATCTTCATCTTCTGCCTGGAGTGAAGCCTGTAATCCCACAGGAGCTACGTTGGGTTTTCAGAGCTCGAGCTGAGTCACAAACTAAGAGGAAGAAATACAAGTATCTGTTTCTGTTCTCATCGTGTGGAATGTGAGGTCCTTGGATAACAGTATGGAAGAGCTCAGTGAGCTCATTAAGACTGAGAGGGAACCCCGTGAGATATGGCTGCACTCGCTTCACGAGCCACAGCATTGGTACCTGGCATCGGGACTTTTCAGGTGGACGGGGACAGTAATCGCAGCCGGAAGAAGGACTGTGGAGGGATTGGATTAGTTGTGATTGAAAAGAGGTGAAAGCCCAGACGTGTTCCTTCTAAAGAACATTTCTGCTGCCTGAATATTGAACTTTCAGCCACAGTTTTTGGTATGGATGGAAGTTTGCTGTGGACTGAATCCAGCTTCAATCATCACTCTCTTTGGATTCCTCCATCAGCTGATGCAGACTGCCCACAGTGCTGTGGTGAATGGCTGTGGATAATGAATTGATCCTGACCATCTTCTGCATCACTTCCTCTCAGAGCTGCTGCCACAAGGACAGAGACAGAAAAACTTTTCCTTCCTCATAAAGCTCCTTATTGTTTCATATTTAGATTTTTATTCATTGGGCTCTTTTATTTTATGTCATTGCTATTTTCCATTTAATTTCTTTTAATTTCTTTTGTGTAATCTTTACCTTATTGTGGTATTTTATAATAGCTATTTTTTACTTTATTTAAGCTATGTTGTTATAGGTTATGTTTTTTTATCTTATCCTTAGCCTGAGCCTGACCACATACACAAGGTAGCATAAAGCAATACTGGACAATGGGCAATATCAAGGTGCAATACCACATCATCTGTCAGACATTTTCGATCTTCCTTTGTCTTTGTTGTATCTTTGTTTATTATTTATCCATTTATTCATTTGCTGGTATATTACTTGTATATTTCTGAGCAGTGGAACTTTCATTTCCCTGACTGAACCCTCCCAAAGGGACTAATAAAGTTTAATCTAAACTAATTTAAAAGCCAGTTTGTGTTAGAAGACACCAGGTTAAAATGAAGGGACTTTTGGCCCTGTGAGTGACGGCAGATGTACTGACTGATTAACAGCAGTCTACAGGCTGTGACGCCAACCTGTGCAGGTACCAGGACTGTCAGAACCGAACCTTGTGGGGGTTCGAGTCCAACGCTCTGGCAGCAGCATGTTGAAGCATGAATTTCAACTGAATTATTTTTCTATCCTCTCTGGTTAAAAATGATTGATTATTAGCCACACTGCCCTTTCAGTCTAATAGTGAAAACGCTCCTTGTATATCTCATCAGTGGGCTATCCACACACTGGTGTGGCTTCTACAGTGATGAGGATGCTACATGGCTCTGTTGTGATAGGGAAAGACCTGAGCATGAAGGTGGATCTGATGATTTACTGGTCGATCAGCTTTCCCACCCTCGCTCATGACCACGAGCTCTGGAGACATGCCTCTGAAGACATGCTGTGGTTGTTTCTCTCGGCTGGTCCTGTGAGGGGCTAATCTGTCCGAGGTGCAGCCCATCATTTTCTCTACATCACTGTTCAAAGGTCTTGAGCCACCTGATTTCTTTTTATTTTGCTTCCAAGGAGCTGATTTTATTTTATTTTTTAAGGGATCTTGATCAGTAGTTTTCCAGCTTCCTGAAGGTCTTTCAAAGTTCTTCTTTGGACATTGGCCGCTTTTTCACTCATTTTCAGTCCAGTTCTTGTACCTGACCATTTTCACAGGGATGTTTGGGGTTTTTTTAAAGGTAGGTAAAGTAAAAGTCTCTATGACCATGTTTTGGCCTTCCAATTTAAACCTAGAATTGGCTGAAGAGCCTGAAGGCTGAGACGTCACTCACTTGATTTGCTGCTTTGTGCCTTAAGCTCCAGCCTGACTGTATTAATATGGATTTCCATCAGTAAACAGCTGCAGCTAAATCTCAGCTTTCTCCTTTAACTTTTTTCTTTTATAGCTGCAACACAAGCAGAAAATGCCTTCTAAGATTTCTACAGCCAAAACCTGGATGTAGAATACACCACAGGTATGTGCTGATTACAGTGAGAAACAGGTGTGTGAGGTAATGATTAAAAGCTGCTCTGAGTAGTGGTTTGAATGGGAAACAAGTATTAACCACAGCCTCCTCCCCACCCTGATTCACTGACATCACTTTCTACGCTGCTCCCACGACACCATGGAAGTACCAAACCTGCCTTTCCCCTCACTCCAGCAGTGAGCCCATCCCCATAGACTCCCATGTTAAAACCTTACAGCAACTGGACAAGCCTGAAACACCTCACCTAGGAGGCCTCCAGGTGGTGTCCTGATCAGATCCTGAACCACCGCAACTGGTTGCTTTCAGTGTGGGGGTGCAGCTCCTCACCCTCTATCGGGAACCCTTCAGAGTAAGCTCATTTCCTTTCAGTCACTACTCAGAGCTTGTGGCCGTAGACGAGGGTAGGAATGTGGACGGATGGTAAATTACAGCTTTGCTCTCAGGCTCAGCTCTCCTCTTCATCACAGCACAGTGTCTGTCAGTGTCCCGCTGCAGTGAACTCCTCCCCAGTTTTTCCAGCTGAGAACCACGGCCTCAGACTTTGAGCTGCTAATTCACATCTGAGCCCCGTCACACTGGCCTGTAAACTCCCGCAGCACGAGCTGGAGGTCATTCCCTTTGAGGACACCACAGCGTGCACCCTCCACCCCCTGGCTGCAGCTAGAAACTCTGTGCATAGAGTTGGTGACACATCCAGCCAGGTACAAGTCTGACTTATGGGAAAGCCCAGATCAGGCTGTAAACACCTTTATTTCTCTATTCAGAGTTTATGCCTCAAGTGGACATTAGACCCCCCCCCCCCCCCCCAGTGCTTAAGGAACCCTGCAGCCATGTATGAGGCTCATTACAATGTTAAAGTCTCTCCCTGTGCGTCCATGCTGAGCTGCAGCAGGAACAGAAAATCCGTTTATACTAAAGAGGGGAAAAAAAGGATTCATTTTACTTCAGAAAAACTGTGAAGACGTTTCTGCGTTTGGATTTTGATTGGCTGATTGTAAGCATGCCCGAGATGAAACGGAGGACCAATAAGAGCAGGTTTGAAGCTGACAGCCGTTTTAAGACAGATCTGAGCTTGCTGCAGGCCTCCAGCCTGATGGAGCTCCTCATCGCGGCGCTTAGGTGCGCTTAAAGGTCCCGGCTTCTCCTTCTGCTCCAGCACACAATGTTCTTCTGCTTCGCCGGCAGCTTCATATATTTCAGCCACGTAAGCGCTACAACTCAGTTTGATGTGAACCCACAACAAACATGGACTCCATCATTTTCTAATGCCACAAACTGAGTTTCCTCTGCAGGTTATTAATAATCCACAGAGGAGCTGGCCTTTATTTTAGCACCAGTCTGTTAAAGAACTAGTTTGTTTTTTAAGTTGTGCGGCTCTACAACAGAAAGCAGAATTGATGCCCTTGTTTTCCAGCCTCACCTATGATGATGGTGCAGGCGCTCAGCAGCCCGATCTCCTTCTTCAGAGTCACTCTGTCGGGGATTTTCTTCTTCTTCTTGCCGTGCGTCGCGGTGCCGTGCGGCCGGGAGCAGATGCCGCCGCTGCTGCTGTTCTGTCCATCCATGTCCGCCTGCCCGGGTCCGGTCCGTCCAGTCCAGTCCACTGTGATCCTCCCAGTCCCAGTACTCCCAGTGCTCCTGTCCTCTCCTCACTCCGCATTCATGCAGACTGAATGGGCTGCGCTTGCGCAACAACCTGCCGCTGTCCAGGGTAGAATGTTAAATACCCGGGACTCACCGAGAGGCGTTCAGGGACACCGAGAGGAAAACGGGTAGACCGCTCTCACCTTCTTCAGGTCCAGTGTTCCTGCTGAAAGCTAACAGGCCACCTGTCTTTTAAGGAACCGAGTCTCCTTTTAGCCCAAATGATGGAAAGAAATTCCCAAATTCTGGAAGGAATTCGATATAATTTCATATTTTTACAAGTACTGTCATTAGCAATAAGACAAACTTATTTAAAAAGATATATAGAAGAAACATGGGGATAAGATTAAAACATTAATGTACGTGAGTATGCCCATTTCATAAAGTAAAGATTGCATTGAGAATATGACCTAACCTAGCGATACTTCCGGTAAGACACACCCCTGCGAACAGGTAATCTACACCTTTATTAGCATCCTGAGGCTGAAAGGAGCTGATCTGTTACACATAGAGAAATAATCTGCAGCTCACTTCATAATAGAGTGATTCCAGGTATTTTTCAAGCAAAAAAAAAAAAGAAAAGAAAAAAAAGGTAAAAATTTTATGCTTTTATTAAATTTTCCCAGACACAAAGTTACAGTCAAAGTCTGGAGACTGCTCTGTGCTCGGGAGGCAAACTGATTTCTGAGTCTGTCCTTTCCAACAACACCATCCACTCAGCTCAAAATAAATCACAGTAAAACCAGCATGTGGACCGAGTCAGTGAGTTCATACTCGGCTCATTGGCCAGTGACAGTTTGCATGTGCTCCCTGTGCTGAAAATCACACCAGGCTAACGCCGCCTCCGACGCTTCCTGGTTACACTGAAGGACGTGCTGTAAACTTCACAACCTTCACCTCTGATACATAAACGTGTTGGTCATTTTTGAATTTTCGTGAACACATTTTTAACTATAAGTAAAGAGCTCTTTACTTTGGGGAAGTTGCAGTCAGCCCAGCCTGACAAAAACTCACAGGGCAGCACGACCATGGAGCAGAGTTGCCACAAATCAGGCAGTTTGCAGGAAACAGTCTCCCTCAGACCTCTCAGCACACACCACCTTTGGGCTTGGACACTGGAGTCTGCCACTGAGAAGTGCTGTTTGGTGTGCAGGTCATCAAGTCCCAGCTCTTATCAGGAGTGATGATGCTGGATCATCCAGGGCCTGTTGATGGAGATCCCTCTCATTCTCAGGGTGTCAAATAATCCCGTTTTACGCCTTCACTCAACCCTGATCCACCAAGTTCTTTGTATTAGTGAGCTGGATCAGGATCATAGCTGTGAAGGGTTATTTTCCCCCAAACCTCTAATTCATCCTGACCACGTAGTGTTTAGTGTCCCAACCTAACCAGCGACTGCAAGTGAGTAAAAATGGAATGAAAACTAAAAAAAAACCAGGACTCTTCCAGCCGCCTCATGCAGACTTTGTAGGTCTCTGAAACAGGACTGCGGTCTCTCACTGTGGTCGGAGCACCGACGCCTGTTTTTGGTCACTGTGATCTAAACTGAGCCGTTCAGGTCCCGGCAGTCTGTTTGTGGAAGAAGCTGTGGATCTGCTGAGCGCTGGCCTGGCCCACGATGGACTCCAGCTCGGCAGGAGAGGCGTTGCAGAGCTGCTGGACGCTGGAGAAGTGTCGCAGCAGGACCAGAGCTTTGACCTTGCCCACCCCGGGGATCTGCTGAACCAGAGCCGGGACCAGAGGGTCCAACAGCCGGCAGGAGCTCCTCCTCCTGAAGGGGTTCTCCCTCCCCTCCCCGTGGACCTGGAGACAAAATCAGAAAAAAAGGCTAGCTTTTATTGGCTTCTTCTGTTTGTCATGCAGGGTTTAGAGTCCCATAGGTGTTTTCATCATATTTCATTATGTCTCTTCCACTCTGTAAAGCACTAACTCTGAAAGGTACCCTATCCGGCCTCTAAGTCCGACGTCATTTCCGGGTCCAAATGTTCCTGAATAAACAGCAATGGCATAACAAATGACTGTTTACTGTTAAAGTTGATTGTAACATACTTTATCAACTGCAGCCATTTCCTCTCTCTTTGTCATCGGTAAAATTACAGCTGAGTGTGTTCTCCTCGAGTCGGATCGGTTAAAACAACCAGGGAAACAGCATTGCGACATATTGATCACGTGACAGTTTGGACCCGGAAAAGGAATTCTACGTCATCACTTAACAACCGGATGAATAAACTTGCGTTGTCCTGTGGTAATACAGAGCTCTCACTGAGATGACTCATTACAGTCAATGTTATGTATGAAAGTCTGCACTTTGATAGCACCTTTGATGGTTTTGCTTTACAGAGTAAAAAAGCACTGAGGCCGTATCACAGAAACTCCAGCTGATTCTGAGGGAACGGTTTTTATGTTACGTGCAGTAATGCAGGCCTAATGACTACAACTCATTCTGGAAATCGTACCATCTGAGCGATGAGCTGCGAGGCGTCGGTCTGTTCGCCGACGGGCAGCAGAGACAGGCCGAGGTCAAACACCACAAACCTCTGCACAGCGGGGAAGTACTGCTCGCTGAGTCTGGTCTTCTCCACCAACACCACCTCCTGGAAGCTGCTTCCAGCCTGGAAAAGACAAAAACAGGAGGAGCACCCCCGATGTCTAACTGAACATCATCGAGAAGCTTCCAGGATTTCCCCCTCATCAAACTTACATTCCTGTATCGAACCAGCTTCCTCTTGTAGCTGCTTCCTGCGATGATGTCACACTCAGAGACGTAGAGGACACTGGTTTTGTTGGGCAGGAGGAAATCTGCCACTCTGAGCTCATTCTCAAAGATGATCTGCACACCTCCACCTGCAGCAGAAGCCTTTTCATGAACTTCTTCACAAAGTTTTCAGTGTTTCAAAGGATTTTTTTGGAGCTAAGAGAGATTCGTGTGGAGTATCAGAGGCTCTAAGTTAACAAAAAGTCCTTCTAGATATGAGTCCTTGCACTCTGACCATAAAATATATTTCTGTGATGACGTTTGAGGCATTTTCAGATGTGAGAACTGTTTAACTTTTCTGCCGCTGACGTTTTGCCCCTTTTGATGTGTACCCTCCTGTTTTTACCTCCTCGGACTTTCTCCAGATGTCAGCTATGGATTTTTTATTGACATAATCTATAATATTAGTCCTGAATATTTTTTTCTTCCAAATGGACAGAGGTGGTGGCTGTAGCTCAGGAGGTAGAGCAGGTCACCTACTGATCAGAAGGTTGGCAGTTTGATTCCTGGCTACTGTATCCTTGGGCAAGATACTGAACCCCGAGTTGCTCTCCGACGCAAGCGTTGGAGTGTGAATGTTAGATAATAACAGCACTTCTCTTAGTTAATGATGGAAGTGCTTGTATGAATGTAAACGTGTTATAAGCGCTCTGAGTGCTCAGACAGAGTAGAAAAGCGCTGTATAAGAACTAGTCCGTTTACCTGTTTGTAATTCAGGTTTTTAGGACAAATATCTGCCAACCAGTGAGAGATGTGTCCGAAGACCCCAGAACAACTGCCTGGACACCAGCGAACGACTGAGGACTGCAGGTAAGGTGGTCCCACAGAAGATCCCTGCACGGGAATGCGCTGCGAGGTCGCAGAGTTACTCTTCACGCTAAGGAAACGTGGAGCCGGGCTGCGATGGGCGGCTCTGGTGTGTATTTGTGTGTTTTCCTGCGTCAAAGTTGGAGAACCCGTTTCCACGGTTGTTTACCTTTCAGGCTCTGAACGAGCGGCGAGTTTCTCCATTTCTCGCTGCAGATGACGTGACCGTGAGGCGGGGCCGCGCTCAGCAGGACGGGCGCGGCGGCGTGCATGCTGCCGAGCACCGGCGCGGACCGACGTGGCCTTTATTAAACGCTTTGGTGGGATAAATGTAGGAAGTCCGCTACAGGAGCGGTTTCTGCCTCCGTGACGGGAAAATCTCTTCTTTTTCCTGCCCTGGTTCGGATGAAGGACCCGCGCCTCCACGTCGCCCCCTGCAGGACTGGAGGAAGACCGCGCAGTCTCTCGGACAGTAAAAATGTCCTAAAATATTAAATAACTGCAGATTTTCCGCGTCCCGCCGTGAAAAAGTCTGACCCTCCACAGCTGTTGGTGCTAATAGGAGAGTTTCATTTCTTTTATTGATCGACCAACCCAACCGAGCTGGTTTCTGTTTTGTTCTAATGTTGTAGTGTTTTCCCCTATAATACTTTTGAGTTTTTCAGTCATAAACTTGTGACTTTGCCTTCTTGTAAATAATTTTTTTATGTGAATTTGTTTGTTAAATCCTTTTTTTTTTCCAAATGTGTGATTTTCTTTTCATAATTCATAACTTTTTCTTAGAAATTTCTGTTGTTATTCTCATAAATTCCAAAGTTTTACTCTCCTCGTTTATTTGTGACTTTTTCCAGGTGTTTTTTGACTCTCATAAACTTGTGACTTCCTTTTTCTTGTAAATTAGAATTTTTTTCATATGGACGTCAGATTTATTTTTTCTTTTACATTTGTTAGTAGTTTTTCTTTTTTCTCATTTTTTAAAATTGTTGAGCTTTTTTCCTTGTATTTTTTTGTGTAAATCTGTGTTTTTCTCATTGGATTGAACTTTTTTTCTTAAAATCCTAGACATATATACGTAGATGCTGAACGGTGTTCCTACCTCGCTGCCATCTTTGTGGAGTCAGGAGATGGTAAAACGCCTCATACGTGTGCTGCTTGGAATTGTTCTAACCATTTAGGTATCCAAACCAAATCAACTGGAATGACCTTTTACAGGTAAGTCTTAACAATCACTCTTGATTGTATTTCAGCTAAAGTCTGCATAGTTTTCACCATTATAACAGTGTTTTCAGAGCGCAGCATTATGGAAAACAACATGGATTCCCCCGCAGAACTCATTTTTTCTTTTAATGGTATTTACTTTAGTCTGCTCATGATATTATATCCAATAATCAAAATATATACACTTAATTATATAACAACTCGGCTAACAAATCCATGGTCGGAAAGGAACTGTTAAAAGTCTGTAATGATATTGTTACCAACTTATCCCTTTTTCAGAATTATATGAATTATCTTGGTCAAACTCGCTTTTGAACTATAAAGTCATCACTTTTATTTTATGAAATTACTATAAACATTTTTTATAATAATTTTTGCTGTGTTTAGCTAACTGTACTTCTGTATAGGTTTCCAAAAGCTAGTGTTAGGAGAGCCTGGGAGGTCGCTCTGAGAAGGGTTTTCTGCCAGCTGGTCTTCAGCTCTGCAGAGAGCCTTTCAGACCTGACAGCTCAGACTGTGAGGATCACAGATGGGCTCTTCCTTCACAGCTCACCTCCAAAACATTAATACAGATTGGAAGATAAATGGATGCCATTCTATGCCACATTTTCTTTTCTGAGTGTGAAGGAATTGATTATATATTTTGCAAAGTCAAGTTAACTTTATTTGCATAGCACATTTCAGCAACAAGGCTGTTCAAAGTACTTTACATGATAAAAAAAATACAATACAATTAACAAACAAAAAAGAAACATTACATTACAGTGACAAAATAAAGTTATTATTGGTCAAAGGCAAAAACAAAGTGTTCAGTGTTGTAGAGGAACGTAGAGGGAAGTCACTCATATAATAGTATATTATAATAATAGCTGAAAGACAAGCTTGATTCGTACTCTGGTAAAATGAAAAAACCAACATGTATAAAATCTACACCAAGTGGAATTATGCTTTGCTATCTTTGATTAGACTTTCATGTCCTTTAATAATGACCTTATGCTGACTGAATTTCAGATCTTCCTGTAGACCTCCTGTCAAAAACAGCCATGAGTACACCAAAGACCAGCAGAAGAAACCAAAGAGCTGCCATCACCTTTTACAAACACTTCTGCAATTGTGCGTGACCACAGTTATCCCCCAGCTCACTTTGGTGCCCTTGTTGACAATGCCCTCGTCTACACCTCTGGGTTTGTGGTTCGGCAAATTTTAAAGAAGCTGTTGTGTGATGTGTGCCGTGGTAGCTTGGTCACTGATGCTGTACCTGCATCGCTCGATCAGAGCTACCACTTACTCCGACTAAAAAAGCAAAGGGGGGTAATGGTTCCATGTGAGGGGCCTTTGAGGGTAATCAGATCAGCTGAGTGTTTCATTCACCAGGCTGTGTGCGGGCGAGCTCTCACCTTGTCCTATTTCAACCACTTTGTACAGGCTGATGTTGGAGCTGAGGATAGGTTTGGTCTAGGTGAGCACATTCAGGAAACACTGTGTGGGACTGATCGCAGTCACTTGTTGTTTCTGTGTTCCACAAACTGAGGCTGCACCACACCGCCACACTAAAAACCATACAATTACAGAGTGGCAGTAGGAAAAAAATGTGCAAAGCCACTCTTTCTAATGGATTTTAATGGTTTTACTTAAACAGAAAAATGTCTATAGTGTGCATAACCTGTGTGTATGTGTGGTGTTTAAAATGATTTTTGTTGCCTCCAAATGGCCAAAAAATAAATGAAAATAAGATGTTTATTTCTTGTGTGTGGAGGGGGGTTGATCCACATTTATTGTTATTAATACATTATTAAAGTGTAACATACACTGTTTTTCTGCAGTAGTGATGAAACGTGAATTACTGATGTGTGGGATCAATAAAGTTATTGTACTAAACTAAGAAGCTTTAATACATTGTTTTTGGTACCTGTTTCCCATTAACTTTACTGTGTGTGAATTAAATAAGCTGGGGTATTAACGTAAAATTCACCGTTAAAATGTGCTTTAAAATCCTATTTGTATTAGTTCACAGTGCAGCTTTGCCTCCTCTAATATGGCAGACGTACAGTTACGTCACATCATCAGGCCAACCCAGTCAACGAGGCGTCTACTATAGAAGCAAACTTGTGTCATCAGGATCTGAATTTTAAATGCACTGAATTTCTAGCACTGAATTTTTTTAATGCTGAAAAAAAAGTATCTGAATTTTTTTGCCCCTGAAATTAAGTCTCTGAAATTTCACTGTCTCATTTTCATATTATTTTTCGATGGTTCAAATTTCAGGATAAGAAATTCACCATTTAAAAAATCGATGCAGATATTTTCGAGTACTCAAATTCGATAGGCCAAATTCAGCATCTAAAATTCCCCATCAAGAAATGCACAAGAAACATCCGCCACCCCCAGGGAAGAGCAATCGATGCCGTGTGAAGTGGAACCAATTTTCAGCCAATCACGCAACGCTTCTTCAGTCATGTGGTACATGGCTGGCGTCCAGCTGGAAGACAGATGAACAATGGTGGCAGCACTATCACTTTGTAAGCAAATTATTCTCTTACTTTTCTTCAGTGTCAATGCAATACTACTCATTAAATGAGTGTTGTTACAATTGTACAAATATGAAGAGGTTTTTTCTTTCTTTTAGGACACTGGCATGTTAAAAGAAAACAAGCTTCATTACAAATGTGGGTGAGCTTGGGGGGGCCCTGGTGGTCAGGGGGCCATTTGCAGCCGCATATGCCGCCTATTCCTCGGGCCAGCACTGCGGTTGTCGTTTCGATTTCCGTACTGTAGCCCGCGCACGCATGGCCATAGGGATCAAACGTGCACATAGTGAATGAAACTGCCCGTGCTCTGTGGTAGATTGCAAATTGTGGTGAAATGATACAGGTGCAAGCGGCCATAATAGCAGCGACCTAGCCGGGGCGGAGTCTGCGGGTGAACGCAGAGCTCCGAAAGTGAAGTGAAATCCTCGGCCCGGTGTGAGGGCGTCTCAGCCCGGCGCAGCGCCTGGAGATCAACTAGCTAGAACGCTATCATGTGCATAATCACATGCACCAAGCTCCAGAGATTACTATGACCTGGATGACTGAGAACCTGCACAGACTTTGAAGTCTGTTATTTTTACTCTCATATTATGAATGAGGCCTCGATTTCATAGGCACAAATTTTGGTTCACATGACATTGTATCACCTTATATTATGTTTTATTTAAATTTATGACTGTGTGCTCCCTGAAGCATGACTCAGCAGACCAACTTGTTTTTGGATAATATGAATTATTATGGGAATAAATTCTAACTAGAAAAAGCATTTCCTGAAGAAAATGCACTGTGATTGCTGCAAGCTGAAAGATTGCAGCTGAAATGCCAAGAAAGGCTTCAAAGAGCTGAAACTTTATTTGCTGAATGAGCTTCAACAGCTGAACTGCTGAACAGCTGGATAGCTGAACAACTGGATAGCTGAAAGGCTTGGCTTTATTTTAAAGCCTAAATGGTGTCTCTAGCTGAAATGCCAGGAAATGCTCCAAAGAGCTTAAATCTGGCTGAAAGAGTTTAAGCTGGTGAATGAATGCTCAATGGAAAATTTTTTAAGTGTGGGATAAAGTGGGACTTAAACCTGCCCTGTCTGCTTCTTGTGCATTCATGGTTCCTTTTTCTACCACTGAGCCAACAGTAGTGTCACACAAGCAGTGAGGTTTGCATGCATACATATTGGAGAGCTCTGCCAAGCTGAATGCTTGTAAATGCACCAATTGAAAACACCTGCCAGGTGCACTGCTTACCTGCTGAGATGCATGCACTCTGTCAAATTTGCCTCGGTGCACCTGTCAAATAACTGCTTCTAAGTCAAAAACCGTAGCTCCTATCAAAATCATTTTTGAACTGTGAGCGTCACAAGGACCTGCTCTAAACAGTGGTGTAATTTTTATTTTCCTGGGCTCAAGAGTGTGGCCGTGGGAGCAGTTTAAAAAAGGTGCTCATTTCTGCTTTGGAGAAAATCACCTCTCTGAAATTACTATGGAGGTTAATGAAGGAGTTGGAAGGTACTCCCTCTGTTTGAACGCTTACAGTTTAAAAAGTGTACATTTGACAGGGTTTAGAGACACATTGTTTGAAAGTAGAGAAGCAGCTCTACATTTTGAGCATAAAATGATGGCTGTAGGGCAAAGAGTGTGGAAACTCTGAAACGGCTGAAAAAAACACCTTAAACTTAAATGCTCACTGTGCTTAAACCATAAAAGATTTTGAAACACCAAGTAATAGCTGAATAGCTGAAAGGCTTGGCTTCATTTTAAAGCTTAAATGGTTTTTCTAGCTGAAAGTATGCTGAAGGTATTAGTTTTAAATCCTGAAAGGATTTGAAAAGGATTTGAAACTTCCCCATTCATTTTGAATAGCAAAAATGAAGATTATAAAAAGTTCAATATCTTAAAAAGTATAAAGGTTACAAAAAAGAAACGTAATAGCATAAATCTCCAGAACAGGCTGAACGTTTTGATACCAGAACGGTGCCTGTAGCCCAAACGCTGCTTGAGTTTTTAGCGACTGAAGGTTTTCGGAGTACAAGAACAATGAATGCTTTGCAGCATTCACAGTAATTAGGGCAGTATGGTGGTGCAGTGGTTAGCACTGCTGCCTCACAGTTAAAATACCATCTAGAAGGCCTGGGTTCGATTCCACCGTGGCCCAGGCCTCTCCCCCTCTCTGTGTGGAGTTTACATGTTCTCCCTGTACTTGTGTGGGTTTCTTTGGTTTCCTCCCACATTCCAAAAAACATGCACTTACTGGGGTTAGGTTAATTGGAAACCCTAAATTGCCCATAGGTGTGAGTGTGAAGTGGAATGGATGGATGGATTCTAATTAAGTGGGTTCTGTCTAAAAGTGGTGGAATAACAAACTCTTTTATTAATTGGAGGAGGATCCATTATTTACTGTGCCTGTCAGATTTGTCACAAAGCATGGGGTACTCGGTGACGTGTATTTTTAGCACACGTGAGAACGTGAATGGCACTTTGCTCAAAAGTTATTGGTCTGTGATCAGCTTTCAGAGGACAACACTATGCAAATGAGCAGTCAAAGGGCAAGTGGGCAGAGTTAGCATCCTCAGTTTACATAATGAGGCGCCTGCACTTTGTCTTGCTCTTCTTCTCGCTTCTCTTCCTGTCTCTGCATCTGTCCCTGTCTCTTTTTCCTTTTCTTTTCTTCTCTATGTGTGTATCCTTGTCTTATTTGTGCTATTGTCCCGGTCTTTGTATGTGTGTGATTCCTTGTTTAATGTGTGCCGTGGCAAATGCTCTGAGCTTTTTGCTGCCTGTATGTTGTGTAACCAGTATGTCTAATAAACGGCCTGCATCGGATCCTGCTCATCCCGGGATTTTTTGGAAGCTTTAACAGGATTGAATCCATTTCATGTCGGCTAGGCCAACGAAAGTGAATTCAAAATCTGTCTTTAAACAACCAAATATACTTCTTTACATATTCATACACATAAACATATTTTTATTAATAAAGTTATTTCAACTTAAACATGGACATGAATGATATTAATCCTGCCAGTAGCTTGCACTTCATCCTGTGCACACTTGGTTCTTCAAAGGATTGCTCGACCCCCAGGTCAAAGGTCAAACCTGCTTCTATTCCTCATTTTATCAGACCAGACAGTGAAATGTCTCGTATTTCAGTTTCATTTCATTTTTGACATTCGTGTGCAGAGTGTGATATGTGGATGACCCTGTAAGACAGTTGTTTCCTGAGGCCAGTTGTCAAGGTAATTATACAATATAATACAAGAATGACAAAATAACACTTGATGTTAGTTTTTTAATTTTTTTAATTAATTTAATATGACTTAAAAGAGTTACAACAGCTTGTTTAAACAGTAACACTATTTTAAGTATCAACCAACCAAAGAGAAAAATACAATAAGGTCAAATATTTAGTATAGCCAATTTTCCATCTGTTGCTCCTCAGTGACACTTGAATATGATGGTTACTTGTTCAAGGTCAAGATTATATCTGTTCTTTAATAGGCTTTTTTTTCTTTCAATTTCCACAAGAACCGCCCCCCCCCCCCCCCCCCCACCCCCACCCCACCCCACCCCAAGAATCAGATGATTCCCTGTGAGCAAGCTCTTGGCGACAGTGGGGAGGAAAAACTCCCTGTTGACAGGAAGAAACCTCCGGCAGAACCAGGCTCAGGGAGGGACGGCCATCTGCCGCGACCGCTTGTGGGGTGAGGGGAAATTGAAAATGAAAGAAAAAGAAACCAAAATGATATCTTCTGGAGCAACTTAATAATGGGCTGGTGTAATCATAACTGAATGAGTATTGGGTTTTCCGGTGTGGACAGTATGGCCAAATTTGATGAGAATGGATAGGCTACCAGGAAGAGGATACTGCAGTCAATGCTGTGTGGGCTTTATGATTGCCATTAGGAAGGCTGCTGAGAGAGAACGTGGCTTTGCTTTTCTGGGTTCTCCATGTCAGTACGAGGGTCTCTGGAGGAACTCTGGGAGAGGCCGAGGTCAAAGAAGGGATGCTTGAGAACCTCCAAGGGTGTGATGCGCTTAAGGGAATCCAAATGCAGCATCTGTTTAATCAGGCTCACCAACAAATCCTGACCGCTATGGTGTCCCGATCTCATTTTCATTACAACCTCAAGAGCATCAAGGTTCTTAAGCTTAACACCTCGGGTTTCTTGTACTCGGTATCCTGTCTCCAATCGAAATTCTTCTACAGACTTAAATCTCCAGCGCCGGTTGCCAGAGTCTTCCTGTACAAAGAACGTATCTGTACTAAAACCGCGATCTAGAACGTGGTCTGGTGGCTGGCCCTGAGTGAGTGTTATAAATCTGAACACATCAATCTCTGTTTTACCAGGGTACAGTGTCCGCCCTATGGCCAGCTCTGCAGCTATCAGGCCCAGAGACCACATGTCAATGGCTTCATTAAATGGAGCATGGAGCATTACCTCTGGCGCCCTGTAGCAAGTGGGTTGCACAGTGACATCTGGAGTCAATGAAGACACCAGACATGCCAGTCCAAAATCAATAATTTTGACTTTCATGGGAGACTGGTGACGGTCCACAATCATCAGATTGTCTGTTTTGAGGTCCGTGTGTACTATTCCCATGGAACTTAGATGGGCCAGGGCATTGGCCAGCTGGTGTAAAACTGGCCTCAGCTCACTAACGGGAAGAGCTTCGAAGTTGCGGTCCTTCATGTAATCAAACAGGCTCTGATCGAGCAGTTCAAAATTTAAGCAAATACGCTTCCTGTCCAGAAAATAGCCGTTCCATCTCACAATGTTGCAGCTGTCTGGATCCAAGCGTCGCAGCTGCTCGAGCATGAACATTTCCAATTTTGCCTGTTGCAAAATATTGGGGTCATTCTTGCTGACTTTCACAGCCACGGCTTTGTTGCTTTTGGTGTTTATGCATTTGGTTACAAAACCAAAGACGCCCTGTCCGAGGAATTTCTCCACTTTGTAAGAGTTCCCCAATATGGTTCCTTCACCAATGTCAAGATCATTGGGGAGGAAGGCTGGTGTGTTGACTGGCATATTGACTGGAATTTTTTCGGGTAATGGAGCTGGGTTTTTCACACTGCAGTCAATGCTGCGTGGGCTCTTTGAATGGCAACGGGAAGGCTGCTGAGACAGAACAAGGCTTTGCTTTTCTGGGTTCTCCATGTCAGTACGAGGGTCTCTGGAGGAACTCTGGGAGAGGCTGAGGTCAAAAAAGGGATGCTTGAGAACCTCCAAGGGTGTGATGCGCTTAAGGGAATCCAAATGCAGCATCTGTTTAATCAGGCTCACCAACAAATCCTGACCGCTATGGTGTACTGTTTGCATTTTCATTACATCCTCAAGAGCATCAAGGTTCTTAAGCTTAACACCTCGGGTTTCTTGTACTCGGTATCCTCTCTCCAGTCGAAATTCTTCTACAGACTTAAATCTCCAGCGCCGATTGCTGGAGTCTTCCTGTACAAAGAACGTATCTGTACTAAAACCGCGATCTAGAACTTGGTCTGGTGGCTGGCCCTGAGTGAGTGTTATAAATCTGAACACATCAATCTCTGTTTTACCAGGGTAGAGTGTCCGCCCTATGGCCAGCTCTGCAGCTATCAGGCCCAGAGACCACATGTCAATGGCTTCATTAAATGGAGCATGGAGCATTACCTCTGGCGCCCTGTAGAAAGTGGGTTGCACAGTGACATCTGGAGTCAATGAAGACACCAGACATGCCATTCCAAAATCAATAATTTTGACTTTCATGGGAGACTGGTGGCGGTCCACAATCATCAGATTGTCTGTTTTGAGGTCCGTGTGTACTATTCCCATGGAACTTAGATGGGCCAGGGCATTGGCCAGCTGGTGTAAAACTGGCCTCAGCTCACTAACGGGAAGAGCTTGGAAGTTGCGGTCCTTCATGTAATCAAACAGGTTCTGATCGAGCAGTTCAAAATTTAAGCAAATACGCTCCCTGTCCAGAAAATAGCCGTTCCATCTCACAATGTTGCAGCTGTCTGGATCCAAGCGTCGCAGCTGCTCGAGCATGAACATTTCCAGTTTTGTCTGTTGCAAAATATTGGGGTCGTTCTTGTTGACTTTCACAGCCACGGCTTTGTTGGTTTTGGTGTTTATGCATTTGGTTACAAAACCAAAGACGCCCTGTCCGAGGAATTTCTCCACTTTGTAAGAGTTCCCCAATAATGTTCCTTCACCAATGTCAAGATCATTGGGGAGGAAGGCTGGTGTGTTGACTGGCATATTGACTGGAATTTTTTTGGGTAATGGAGCTGGGTTTTTCACACTGCAGTCAATGCTGCGTGGGCTCTTTGAATGGCAACGGGAAGGTTGCTGAGACAGAACAAGGCTTTGCTTTTCTGGGTTCTCCATGTCAGTACGAGGGTCTCTGGAGGAACTCTGGGAGAGGCTGAGGTCAAAAAAGGGATGCTTGAGAACCTCCAAGGGTGTGATGCGCTTAAGGGAATCCAAATGCAGCATCTGTTTAATCAGGCTCACCAACAAATCCTGACCGCTATGGTGTCCTGTTTGCATTTTCATTACATCCTCAAGAGCATCAAGGTTCTTAAGCTTAACACCTCGGGTTTCTTGTACTCGGTATCCTGTCTCCAGTCGAAATTCTTCTACAGACTTAAATCTCCAGCGCCGATTGCTGGAGTCTTCCTGTACAAAGAACGTATCTGTACTAAAACCACGATCTAGAACGTGGTCTGGTGGCTGGCCCTGAGTGAGTGTTATAAATCTGAACACATCAATCTCTGTTTTACCAGGGTACAGTGTCCGCCCTATGGCCAGCTCTGCAGCTATCAGGCCCAGAGACCACATGTCAATGGCTTCATTAAATGGAGCATGGAGCATTACCTCTGGCGCCCTGTAGCAAGTGGGTTGCACAGTGACATCTGGAGTCAATGAAGACACCAGACATGCCAGTCCAAAATCAATAATTTTAACTTTCATGGGAGACTGGTGACGGTCCACAATCATCAGATTGTCTGTTTTGAGGTCCGTGTGTACTATTCCCATGGAACTTAGATGGGCCAGGGCATTGGCCAGCTGGTGTAAAACTGGCCTCAGCTCACTAACGAGAAGAGCTTGGAAGTTGCGGTCCTTCATGTAATCAAACAGGCTCTGATCGAGCAGTTCAAAATTTAAGCAAATACGCTCCCTGTCCAGAAAATAGCCGTTCCATCTCACAATGTTGCAGCTGTCTGGATCCAAGCGTCGCAGCTGCTCGAGCATGAACATTTCCAATTTTGCCTGTTGCAAAATATTGGGGTCGTTCTTGTTGACTTTCACAGCCACGGCTTTGTTGGTTTTGGTGTTTATGCATTTGGTTACAAAACCAAAGACGCCCTGTCCGAGGAATTTCTCCACTTTGAAGGAGTTTCCCAGTATGGTTCCTTCACCAATGTCAAGATTATTGGGGAGGAAGGCTGGTGTGTTGACTGGCATATTGACTGATGTTTGTTTAGGAAATTGTTGAGAAACAGTTCAAAAAGGTTTTCAAAATCGTGGCATTGCACTCAGGTCAAACAGCTGATTCCTACTGAAACTTTCAAAGGTGGAGCCTATTTATAGCGTTCCCTCAGAAGTTCTGTGAGGTCATCAAAGGAAGCCTCAAAACCTCAAAGAACATTCGAAGTGTGTATGTGTGCGCGCGTGCGTGCGTGCGTGCGCGCGCGCGTGCGTGCGTGCGCCCGCCCGCCCGCCCGTGTTCACAATACTGTGAATGCTTCAAAGCATTCAATCAAGTTTTCTTTCGTACGTTTTTGGTCATCAATAATTTCAGCATCATTTGTGCTACAGAAACCATTCCGGTACAGAAATGTTAAGCTTCTTCTGGAGATGTGTGCTATTACTTTTCTTGTTTGTAACTTTTATAATTTTTAAAATATTGAGCTTTTTATGAATTTTTTTGCGCCATTCAGATAAATGGGGAAAGCTCTGAATCCTCTTCAAACCCACCCTAATAACTAATAACTTGTAATAACTTCAGCATATTTTCAGCTACAGACACCATTCAAGCTTTAAAACAAAGCCAAGACTTTGAACTATTCAGTTATTACCCGGTTTGTTGATATCTTTCATGGTTTTTAAACAGTGACAGATTAAGTTTAAGGACTTTTTTCACCCTTTTTAGAGTTTATAATGCGTGTGCATTGTGTTGCTAGAGTGAGAGCTCCAGCTGTCAGCGTGGGAGACTTCAAACTGTTCATCTGAAAACGTTCTCTTTAAACTGTGTCCACAGTGTTCACTCTACCGCAGGGTGTCAAACTCAGTCATATGAAGGGCCAAAATTGAGGACACAGTCTGAGTCACCGGCCGAACAGAATTAAAAATAGTTTTATTCAGCAATATGATTTGAATGGTCAGAATACAGCAACTTTTTTTCTCAACACATTAAATAAAATATAAAATGATATTTTTCTTCAAAAATGACATCAGGAAAAACGAGAATATTTCAAGCTGATGAAAATTTTCTAATTTTTCAGGTAAAAATTGTGATTTTTTGCGCTTCATATGCGGAAAAACGCTACATAAACTGCGCACTGTGTGCAGTTTATCAGCAAAAAGCGCAGCTGCAAACAAAGCGGTGGAGACCTGCTCCATCCCTGAAGTTGCAGGGACAAAGGTGCCGCCACTTTTACTGTAATAAACTCTATGTTGGATGTGAAGCCAATTTCTCAGCTTTCAGAAACTGAATGTTTCCGATAGGACAAATTCAAAATTCCTCTGACCAGCCGGCTCTGCGGTGATAGACTCGGCGTTAAACAGCTGTTCACGCCAGGTAAGGGCACGTAACTGGTCCCTCAGCCACGATCGCCGGTACCGTCTGTGTTACGGTGCTAATGACGCGTTTCGTCTTCAGGACTTTGCTGCGCAGCGTTTCCTGCTGTGTGAGCAGTGATGCACTGCCAGCTCACCTGTGCAGGTCTCCCTCTACATCTTCTCCCATAGCAGGCGGGAAAAGAGACGCACGGTTTCCCTCCGATGTCAGCGATCAGGACCTCTGCCTCCACCTGTTTTCCACTTTTCATTTGGCTGTTTTTTGGAGGTCAGCCTAGTTTATATGTCACTGTAAAAAAGTGCTGATCAATGAATCATTGGCAACACAAATGGGTTAGCGCACAGGCCTCGGCCTGCAGAAGCTGTTGCGATGCATTGTGGGATTTGTAGTATAAGTGGGAGCGCTGTGTACCGTTGGCCATTAATAATAGCTATATGAAATCATCTTGGGGGATTTGGCCCGCGGGCCTTGAGTCTGACACATGTGCTCTACAGTCACCATTTTATCATCAACACCTAGAGCAGTTTTTAAACTGGTAGGATTCAAGCAGAGGGAGCATCCTCCAGCTGCTCCAGTGTAGTTTTAGCAGGGGTGGAAGTAGTTTTAAATTCTTGCCGGTACTATGACAAAAACACACACACACATACACACACATATATATATATATATATATATATATATGGATAAACTTTCTCAAACCCCAATCCTCTTGGCAACCACTGTGTTTTGGAGATGAAGTGTAAATGAAACCTCCGGTCATAAGCAGTGTTTCTGAGCTGTGCTGTGTTGTTGAAATTGAGCAGAACAACATGAAACACAATTAGTTAATCTCTCTTTGTTTTTAATTGAGAGAGTGTGTAAAAAGCAGACCGACATTAAACATAGCGGTGAACGTTTTAACATGTTAACTATCCGAGCCAAAATCACCTGAAAAAACCAGGCCTCTGGTTATTGTTGGCTCTGGAAAACCCGTGTATGTAGTGCATTCATAGGGAAGGCTAGACCCTCCCTTTTTGACTGACACCTCATTCGGCCAATCACATTAAGCAACAAAAAAGCAACAACAGAACACGAGTTTTTTTTTCTTCTACCACTTTTTCACGAACAATGTATCTCACTTACTAATTAGCACCACCTTGTGGCAGAAACTGTGCAGTACACATCTCACTGCCCTGTAGATTAGGGGCCATTCCTGAATTACTTGTGAACACTGGGAAGTGGAAAAACATCGGCAACTGATACATATTCAGTCACTCAACAGCAGCATACCCTTCACACATGATCAAATGAAAAAGACTGGTGGACTTTCATACCCAATATTTTAACAGAACAATGTCAAAATATTCCACATGTATGAACATTTACATCACCATATTAGCTGTCCTCTTACACACACACGGATGTAAATTCGCACACACACAAACAGCTTTGCCACAATAACAGCTGCATTATTATGAAGGTGAATATGCAGAAAAAATGGGAGAACTTGTAGGAAGATTTTTAACTTGGAAAAATGTTTCACACACTTGTTTAAATTTTAGAGCAAAATCTTCACTAATGTGCAGATTGATGTTTACACAAATATACTGAGAGCTGCAAACTGGGACTCAGATTTTATTTTATTATTTTAATACCCAGAACGACGACTCCGTGTTGTTAAAATGCCACCGTGTTTACCACAACAGCAGTCAAAGAGTGTGAGTGTGTGAGTCACAGTGAGCAGTTGTGTTGACTGATGTGAGAGGTCAGAATCACAGAGTTGTGGTTGGAAGCAGGAAAAAAATCCATCGGAGTCACATTTGAATTCCCAGTTTGCAGCTCTCAGAATATTTGTGTAAATATCGATCTGCACAATGGTGCATATTTCTCTGTGGCTCTAAAATGAAAACACAAGTGTGTGAAACATGTCTCCAAGTTAAAATGATGTGTGCACACCCTCACAGCTTCTTCTCCAGCTCTCACGTTCGGCTGCGTGTTTCCCTCCCAGCAGCAGCTCTCGGTAAGAGCCACAGATTTAATTTACTTTGGGTTGAAGTTTGTGGTGCTTCTTTTGTTTCATCCTTTATTATTGAGATTCCCAAGTATGGCACTTCCTCCTTTATGTGGATGCGATACAGTTCAAGTTTAGCCATAAATTCACATTTATTAAGATTGAGGCACAAACCATTAATGCCAACATGGATCTGGCCTTCATTTCTCAAAAAGAGTGTCGTGTCATCTGCAAGTTGTGTTAAAATTAGTTCTCTGCCAAGGAGGGAGATGCCTTCCATAGCACTATGTTATAAGCCACGAGCTGTGCCACTAACAGAAAGAGGGTAGGGGGAGGCAGGACAGCCCTGTCTCATTCCTCTAGAGAGACTGAATCTGGGGGATGTGCCACCTTGTAATTTAACAGAGCTGTTGCTGTTCTTATAAAGTGTTTTTATAGAGAAGAAAAGTAAGCACCAAAGCCAAATTCATGCAAAGACTGCAGGATAAACTGGTGCTCCACTGTATCAAAGGCCTTATAGAAATCTAAAAACACAATAAAAGCATCATCATCACCATCATCACAGTTGAATCTCCATAACTAGCCTAATATTGTTTGTTATGTATCTTTTGGACATAAAACCTCACTGTGTTCCTTCAATTATTGATTATTCATTTTCAATCTTTTTGCAAAACTTAAAGCAAATATTTTATAGTCATCATTAAGTAATGATATTGGGCGCCAATTATCAATCAGGGAAGTGTCTTTATTGGATTTATATGGTGTTGTTAATCCTTGAGTCATGTTGGAGGAAGTTGTTCATTTTCTTTACTTTCCAAATAGACCTCAAAGAGAAAGGGAGCCAGATCTGATAGGTTCAGATCATTTTAATAACTCAGAGAACAAACACACAACTCTTTTCAAACTTGCGCAAGGAGGAGAGATCCGTTCCTTGAACTCAGCTCGCGGCTGAGCGGAAGTTATCTGTCCCAAAGGACGGCTTCCTGCGCAGCGCTTTTATTCGGACTTTCACAATAAGATCACGTGGGTTACACCAAACGCAGTTTACAGCATGTAATAAACATTCTTGGCTTTTTCCTCACCATATATGGTAGTAAGTATACTGTAGAATGTGCATGTAACATGGCGTATATGAGACACGTATCCTATGTGTAACTACAACTTCCTTTGTAAAAAATGTCACCATGTGTTTCCATTTCAAACATAAAAACAACAGCATCATATGTACATAAAACAACTTATAGAAAATAAACAAACAGAAGATATGATAATTCATAATAAACAGAATGGAATTTATACCATAACTCCAACAGATCTTCTGTGAAAGATTCATAAAATTCTGAGACCAGTCCATCAGTGCCAGGTGACTTTTTATTTTTTGGCTGATTGATTGCATCTATAACTTCCTCAAGTCTAACAGGACCATCACACATCTCCATCTCATCTTCAGAGATGGTTTTAGCTGTTATGGAGTTCATAAAGGCATCAGCCGACCTCTGGCAAAATCAGAACTGTATAATTCTGAATAAAATCAGCTACAGTATATGGATATTATCTTCTGATCATCTGTAAGCACCCCATTCATGTTTAGCTTATTGCGACTGTTAATCTTGGAGTGATGTTTCTGTTATGCAGATGATACTCAGCTTTACCTATCAGTGAAGCCAGATGACACACATCAGTTAGTTAAACTGCAGGAATGTCTTAAAGATATTAAGGCCTGGATGACCTCTAATTTCCTGCTTCTAAATTCAGATAAAACTGAAATTCTTGTTCTCAGCCCCACAAATCTTAGAAACATGGTGTCTAACCAGATACTTACTCTGGATGGCATTACTTTGGCCTCCAGTAACACTGTGAGAAATCTAGGAGTCATTTTTGACCAGGATATGTCCTTCAGTGCACATATTAAACAAATATGTAGGACCGCTTTTTTGCATTTGTGCAATATTTCTAAAATTAGAAACATCCTTTCTCAGACTGATGCTGAAAAGCTAATTCATGCATTTATTACTTCTAGGCTGGACTATTGTAATTCATTATTATCAGGCTGTCCTAAAAGCTCCCTAAAAGCCTTCAGCTGATCCAAAATGCTGCAGCTAGAGTACTGACAGGGACTAGAAAGAGAGAGCATATTTCTCCCATATTGGCTTCTCTTCATTGGCTCCCTGTTAAATCTAGAATAGAATTTAAAATCCTTCTCCTCACCTACAAGGACTTGAATAATCAGGCACCATCTTATCTCAAAGACCTCATAGTACCATATCACCCCAACAGAGCACTTCTCTCTCAGACTGCTGGCTTACTTGTGGTTCCTCGGATACTTAAGAGTAGAATGGGAGGCAGAGCCTTCAGCTTTCAGGCGCCTCTTCTGTGGAACCAGCTTCCAGCTTGGATTCAGGAGACAGACACCCTCTCTATTTTTAAGATTAGGCTTAAAACTTTCCTTTATGATCAAGCTTATAGTTAGGGCTGGATCAGGTGACCCTGAACCCTCCCTTAGTTATGCTGCTATAGGCCTGGGGGGGTTCACATACTCCACTCGGCATTTAATCATTAGTTGTTATTATTAATTTCTGTCTCTCTCCCCCCCTCAGCAGATGGCCCCCCCTCCCTGAGCCTGGTTCTGATGGAGGTTTCTTCCTGTTAAAGGGAGTTTTTCCTTCCCACTGTCACCAAGTGCTGCTCATAGGGGGTCGTTTGACTGTTGGGTTTTCTCTGTATTATTGTAGGGTCTTTACCCACAATATAAAGCGCCTTGAGGCGACAGTTTGTTGTGATTTGGCGCTATATAAATAAAATTGAATTGAACTGAATGTTTCTCTGAATTGAAAAAGTAGTGAGAATTTGGTTCTCCTTCCTCCAGCCATCTTGCTCTAGATCTGACAAAGGCACCTTTAGCTTTCAGATTATACAGTTCTTCTAATTTAGTTTGCAGAATTGAGAGTTCTAGTCTTTCACCCTCCGATAATGTATCTGGGCTTTTCCTAGACAAACAGGTGATCCTTGACACCACATTTAACTCCTCAGGTTTTCTAGATTTGGCTCATTTTCTGAATAAAGTACCAAACTCAAACTTCAAAAGCTCCCAGTTCACACCGACCAATTTTAGACCAAAATTGTGAACTCAAACACATCATCTCTCTCTTTACTACCTCGTTCATTAGTACTGTGCTGTTAAGGTTCCAGTATCCTGAACGGGGGGCAGCTCATTGAGAGACGTTTAATTTTATTTTAATATATATATAGCCTTATGATCTGTAAGGGGAGTGGGGTGTATGTCCACCTCAATGTCATTTTTGTTAAAACCCTGGAAAACGAACCAAAAATCAATCCTAGATTGCTTGGACCCTGTTTTATTGCTCCATGTAAAACTGTTTTTATTACACTCTAAAATTTGACAATTCAATTCAATTCAATTCAATTCAATTTTATTTATATAGCGCCAAATCACAACAAACTGTCGCCTCAAGGCGCTTTGTATTGTGGGTAAAGACCCTACAATAATACAGAGAAAACCCAACAGTCAAAACGACCCCCTATGAGCAAGCACTTGGCGACAGTGGAAAGGAAAAACTCCCTTTTAACAGGAAGAAACCTCCAGCAGAACCAGGCTCAGGGAGGGGGGGTCATCTGCTGTGACCGGTTGGGCTGAGGGAAGAGAACTGTGGAAGAGAGCCAGAGATTAATATCAATTAATGATTAAATGCAGAGTGGAGTATAAACAAAGTAAATAAGGTGAATGAGAAACAGTGCATTATGGGAACCCCCCAGCAGACTAGGCCTATAGCAGCATAACTAAGGGATGGTTCAGGGTCACCTGATCCAGCCCTAACTATAAGCTTTATCATAAAGGAAAGTTTTAAGCCTAATCTTAAAAATAGAGAGGGTGTCTGTCTCCCGAATCCAAGCTGGAAGCTGGTTCCACAGAAGAGGGGCCTGAAAGCTGAAGGCTCTGCCTCCCATTCTACTCTTAAGTATCCTAGGAACCACAAGTAAGCCAGCAGTCTGAGAGCGAAGTGCTCTGTTGGGGTGATATGGTACTATGAGGTCTTTGAGATAAGATGGTGCCTGATTATTCAAGACCTTGTATGTGAGGAGAAGGATTTTAAATTCTATTCTAGATTTAACAGGGAGCCAATGAAGAGAAGCCAATATGGGAGAAATATGCTCTCTCTTTCTAGTCCCTGTCAGTACTCTAGCTGCAGCATTTTGGATCAGCTGAAGGCTTTTCAGGGAGCTTTTAGGACAGCCTGATAATAATGAATTACAATAGTCCAGCCTAGAAGTAATAAATGCATGAATTAGCTTTTCAGCATCACTCTGAGAAAGGATGTTTCTAATTTTAGAAATATTGCGCAAATGCAAAAAGTACATATTTGTTTAATATGTGCATTGAAGGACATATCCTGGTCAAAAATGACTCCAAGATTTCTCACAGTGTTACTGGAGGCCAAAGTAATGCCATCCAGAGTAAGTATCTGGTTAGACACCGTGTTTCTAAGATTTGTGGGGCCGAGAACAAGAATTTCAGTTTTATCTGAATTTAGAAGCAGGAAATTAGAGGTCATCCAGGCCTTAATATCTTTAAGACATTCCTGCAGTTTAACTAATTGATGTGTGTCATCTGGCTTCATTGATAGGTAAAGCTGAGTATCATCTGCATAACAATGAAAATTGATGCAGTGCTTTCTAATAATACTGCCTAAGGGAAGCATGTATAATGTAAATAAAATTGGTCCTAGCACAGAACCCTGTGGAACTCCATAATTAACCTTACTGTCTGAAGAAGACTCCCCATTTACATGAACAAATTGGAGTCTATGAGATAAATATGATTCAAACCACTGCAGTGCAGTACCTTTAATACCTATAGCAAGCTCTAATCTCTGTAATAAAATGTTATGGTCAACAGTATCAAAAGCTGCACTGAGGTCCAACAGGACAAGAACAGAGATGAGTCCACTGTCAGAGGCTGTAAGAAGATCATTTGTAACCTTCACTAATGCTGTTTCTGTAGTGTGATGAATTCTGAAACCTGACTGAAACTCTTCAAATAAACCGTTCCTCTGCAGATGATCAGTTAGCTGTTTTACAACTACTCTTTCAAGAATCTTTGAGAGAAAAGGAAGGTTGGAGATTGGCCTATAATTAGCTAAGACAGCTGGGTCAAGTGATGGCTTTTTAAGCAGAGGTTTAATTACAGCCACCTTGAAGGTCTGTGGTACATAGCCAACTAATAAAGACTGATTGATCATTTTTAAGATTGAAGCATCAATAATTGGAAAGACTTCTTTGAACAGTCTAGTAGGAATGGGATCTAATAAACATGTTGCTGGTTTGGAGGAAGTAACTATTGAAGTTAACTCTGAAAGATCAACTGGAGCAAAAGAGTCTAAACAAATACCAGCAGTGCTGAAAGCAGCCGAACATGAAGAATAATCTTTGAGATGGTTATGAATAATTTTTTCTCGAATGTCTAAAATTTTATTTGTAAAGAAATCCATGAAGTCACTACTAGTTAACGTGAAAGGAATACTCGGCTCTACAGAGCTCTGACTCTTTGTCAGCCTGGCTACAGTGCTGAAAACAAACCTGGGGTTGTTCTTATTTTCTTCAATTAATGAGGAATAGTAAGATGTCCTAGCTTTACGGAGGGCTTTTTTATAGAGCAACAAACTCTTTTTCCAGGCTAAATGAGCATCTTCTAATTTAGTGAGACGCCATTCCCTCTCCAGCTTTCGGGTTATCTGCTTTAAGCTGTGCGTTTGTGAATTATACCACGGAGTCAGGCACTTCTGATTTGAAGCTTTCCTTTTCAGAGGAGCCACAGTATCCAAAGTTATACGCAGTGAGGATGTAAAACTATTGATGAGATAATCGACCTCACTGGGAGCAGAGTTTAGGTAGCTGCTCTGCACTGTGTTGGCACTGAAGAGCATAACAATGAAGGAATTAGATCCTTAAACTTAGTTACAGCACTTTCAGAAAGACTTCTACTGTAATTAAACTTATTCCCCACTGCTGTGTAATCCATTAAAGTAAATGTAAATGTTACTAAGAAATGATCAGACAGGAGGGGGCTTTCAGGGAATACTGTTAAGTCTTCATTTTCTATGCCATATGTTAGGACAAGATCCAGAGTATGATTAAAGTGGTGGGTGGGCTCCTTTACATTTTGAGAGAAGCCAATTGCATCTAACAATAGATTAAATGCAGTGTTGAGGCTGTCATTCTCAGCATCTACATGGATGTTAAAATCACCCACTATAATTATTTTATCTGAACTGAGCACTAAATCAGATAAAAAGTCTGAGAAATCAGACAGAAACTCTGAGTAAGGACCAGGTGGACGATAGATAATAACAAATAAAACAGGTTTTTGATTTTCCCAATTAGGATGGACAAGACTAAGAGTCAGGCTTTCAAAAGAATGAAAACTTTGTCTGGGTCTCTGATTAATTAATAAGCTGGAATTGAAGATTGCAGCTAATCCTCCTCCTCGACCTGTGCTTCGAGCATTCTGACAGTTACTGTGACTCGGGGGTGTTGATTCATTTAAACTAACATATTCATCCTGCTGTAACCAGGTTTCTGTAAGGCAGAATAAATCAATACGTTGATCAATTATTAAATCATTTACTAATAGGGACTTGGAAGAGAGAGACCTAATGTTTAACAATCCACATTTAATTGTTTTATTCTTTGGTGCAGTTGATGAAGCTGTATTATTTATTGTTTTTGAATTTTTATGCTTAAATAGTTTTTTGCTGATTTTAGCTTTGGTTTTTGGTGGTCTGGGAGCAGCACCGACTCTATGGGGATGGGGTTTTGGGGGGATGGCAGGAGGAGAGAAGCTGCAGAGAGGCGTGTAAGACTGCAACTCTGCTTCCTGGTCTCAACCCTGGGTAGTCAGTTTTTAGGAGGGTTAATAAATTTGGCCAGATTTCTAGAAATGAGAGCTGCTCCATCCAAAGTGGGATGGATGCCGTCTCTCCTAACAAGACCAGGTTTTCCCCAGAAACTTTGCCAATTATCTATGAAGCCCACATCGTTTTTTGGACACCACTCAGACAGCCAGCGATTCAAGGAGAACATGCGGCTAAACATGTCGCTCCTGGTCTGATTGGGGAGGGGCCCAGAGAAAACTACAGAGTCTGACATCGTTCTTGCAAAGTTACACACCGAGTCAATATTAATTTTAGTGACCTCCGATTGGCGTAACCGGGTGTCATTACTGCCGACGTGAATAACGATCTTACCAAATCTACGATTAGCCTTAGCCAGCAGTTTCAAATTTCCATGAATGTCGCCTGCTCTGGCCCCTGGAAGACATTTGACTATGGTCGCCGGTGTCTCTAGCTTCACGTTTCTCAAAACAGAGTCGCCAATAACCAGAGTTTGTTCCTCGGCGGGTGTGTCGCCGAGTGGAGAAAAACGGTTAGAGACGTGAACAGGTTGGTGGTGTACCCGGGGCTTCTGCTTAGGACTACGCTTCCTCCTCACCGTCACCCAGCTGGCCTGTTTTCCCTGCTGCTCGGGATCTGCTGGGGGGGAGCTAACGGCGGCTAAGCTACCATGACCTTACTTTAAAAAATAATCTAGGAAACCGACTGCCTTGAAAAATTTAAGTATAACTATTAAGTCTAACATTTGTTTACTTAACATATACTTGTTCAGTGTACTTAAGACCTTGTTGTGTCAACTTAATCATGTTAAGTTAAATTAACTTAGTTTAGTGAAGTTGTTTCAAGTAAATCAACCTGTTCTTGACTCAGCTGCACCAAGTTAGTCCAACTTACATGAACAGCACAGTTTACTTAGCAGAATCCAGGAAACCGACTGCCTTAAATGAATGACGTAACTACAACAACTACCTCAGTGGAAACCAAACTTCTCAGCTGATGCTTGGAAGAAAGCCAGAGCAGGTAATGCCAGGTTTATGGAGGATGCACCCAGGTACATGACCTGCAGCACAATACAATGACACCACTAAGCATTTGGTGATTGTCACAAACATATTTATATCGGACACCTATGCTTACCTTACAGGAAAACTCATCAATGCCTCCAAAGATAACAATATTATAGCTAAAAGAAACAGCCTGCGGGTGCGACCAACAGAGCAGCGCATGCGCAGACAGTGGGTGTCGCTCACTGCCAAGTTTGTCTCCGTGGGTTCAAAGGTCACACAGCTTTTGTCGCCTTTTCTCTCTCGCTCGCTCTTTCACTAAAAATAGCGAAAAGCCTTCGTTCGGTGCCGCCATGATTGTTGTTGTTGCTCTTGCTCGTTGCCTCCAGTGTTGGTAAAGTCTGATGACTACTGCCGACCGCCCCCTACAGGTTAGAGAACGTAAGCAGATGTCATGTACAAAACCGTCTACAAACAGTTTGGAAAACTGTAATCTAAAAGTTTTAGACATTTGTAACGCGCGGATCTATTTCTGTACGTAATTTCAGAATAACAAGCCTTTAGAACACTAGTTACTGTTAGCACTACCTCCAGTGAGCAGTAGAACGGTTATAAGTGTTTATTATTATAATTTTTAATAAAAATCATTAGCAGTAACACACATGTGTAGTCTTTTACATTGTGTGTGTCAGTTACTGCACTGACACTGATACTGAAGTAAGAGAATAATTTGCTTACAAAGTGATAGTGCTGCCACCATTGTTCATCTGTCTCCCAGCTGGACGCCTGCCATGTACCACATGACTGAAGAAGCGTTGCGTGATTGGCTGAAAATTGGTTCGACTTCACACGACATCGATTGCTCTTCCCTGGGGGTGGCGGATGTTTCTTGCGCAGTTTTTGATGGCGAATTTTAGACGCTGAATTTGGCCTATCGAATTTGAGTACTCGAAAATATCTGCATCGATTTTTTAAATGGTGAATTTCTTATCCTGAAATTTGAACCATCGAAAAATAATATGAAAATGAGACAGTGAAATTTCAGAGACTTAATTTCAGAGGCAAAAAAATTCAGATACTTTTTTTTCGGCATTAAAAAAATTCAGTGCTAGAAATTCAGTGCATTTAAAATTCAGATCCTGATGACACAAGTTTGCTTCTATAGTCTACTCATTAATGTCTATGGTTAAAATAATCTTGAAAATTCAGAGTTTTGTCTGTGCCCTTAAATTACACTTTTATACCTTCTGACTGCCCGAATATAAAAATACCACAACCATATATTAGTGAATAAAACAAACAAACAAAGACACAAACATTTTTTTTCCCTCCAACTTTATCGATGACAAATGCTGCAAGTCCGGAGCGCCCTCTAACGGTGGGACCTGGAACAGCCGCACCGTGTTCGCGCCAGTAGCTGCTGCTGCGCTTTCCCAGAAACCGGTACTGGTACGTTTTACTTGTCAGTTCGACGATTAACAAGCAGAGTAACATAGGAAAAAAATGCTTGATCTAAAATTGCGAGATTTCCGCTTCTTTTAATCGCAGGTGTGGTCTAAAATTCAGCGAAGCCGGCGAGCTAACATTAGCTTTCGCGGCTCAGCGTCAGGTTCAAACGCCGATTTTGGAGAAACGTAAATCCGATAAAAACCAACTGTTTCCTTCCAGTATTGCTGCAGTGCACCGACCAACCGAAGAAATGCTGAGAATATCTCTTCTGAAGGTAAGCCAGCCGTTAGTGGTTCCGGTTTAATTGTCTAAACGTGGTTTCAGGAGGTCGAAAAACCACCAGAGGTTCATGCTTGGTGCACAACAGAAAATTTTTATATTTAAAAACCTTTTAAAATGTAACTTTTGGCTGTTTTACTGTCTGGGAAATGTGCTTCAGGTGTCATTGAGAGAAGGTAAAACAAAATTAGTGTAAGGACAGTGAGCTGAACACTATTTTCTTTTAATTTGTCACCAAGTCCCATGTACCTGCGATTTAGAAGCTCACTTTGTTAGGTACACCTGTTCACCTGCTCCTTGATGCAACTGTCTAATCAGCCAATCACATGGCAGCATGCAGACTTGCTCAGATGACCTGCTGAAGTTAAAGCTGCGCATCAAAAGCTTTTTTTTTCTTTTACAGTGGAGTGATGGGAGCAGAGGGATGATGCATTTCAAACTGAACTTCTTGTGCTCTCTGCAGGTCGAGAACCCGTCGTGCCTCTGGGGTCGGGTCATTCGGGGTCCCGACGGCGACGCAGAGAGTCCTGAACATTACAGCAAGCTGCATCTTCAGATGAACCTCTTCTACCGTGAACCCACCCTGGATGTGCACAGGCTGAAGCCCACGCCATTGGAGGAAGGACAGGTATCACACATCAGTCACATCTTCACGCCTTCGTTGGACAGGTGATGGAGTGAGTGGATTTGTGTGTGCTTCCCATCAGGTGTGCGTGGTGTACTGGGCGGCGATGAAGTCGTGGTGCCGGGCCGTGGTGGAGTCAGTCATCATGGACTCCGTCTGCTGTCAAGCTCGCTGCCTTCTGGTCGACCACGGAGAACGAATCGTCGTCCCCTCAGAGCAGTAAGACCGGAGCAGCTCAGAAAGGAGCGCTTCCACCTCACCAGCAAACACGGCAAAACAACATCAGTGTGATAATAGTGTATACAACATATCTTTAGGCTTCATGTAAGAACATTTTCAACCTGTTATCATAAACCTTTCTGGCCTTTCCCACATCAGTGCCTCCACAGTTAATTCAGCCATCAGTTAGACTTTGTTCCTGCAGCCCATTTAAAGCAGGTCAAAGTTCTTCAGAGCAGAAGCTAATGAAACAGGCAGGATTCAGTTTATGTTGAAATGTAAATGATGATACTCATTTTTTACATCATTGATGGTCGTAACCATACTGTAAGTTTGTGGGTGAGTTTTATTCCCTGAAGTGATTCCTGCCTTTTCTAATATGATGTTAGCTTGGAGAGTGTTGATGGAGAAGGTCAGAAGGAGCTTCACTGTGGATCTTTGTGGATCCAGCGAAAGCGGACGATAGTGTAACCTACCTGTGCTTTAGGACTGCACAATGGAAAATAACATGTGACTGCACGCAGAAGAAACTGTTCTTTATGGAGCCTAGATGGTGTGAACCGTGAATGACTTGACAGGACTGGGTTCAAGTGCATCCACACACGTATTAAAGAGCTGACACCAGCCAAAATAAACAACAGAAACACACAAATACAACAGATTCACCACATTGGATCCATTTTTCTTTTTTAACTTTTATTTAGAATCACTTAAGTTCATTTCAGTGGGTGCACCTTTTTAAAGTGGTTTTTCCTTTTTGGGAGGGGGGAAAGAACAAGGTCCAAATTGCAGGGTCGAAGGGAAAAGGGTAGAAACACATACCTGTGTCCCGAAGGACGCACAAAAAAATCCTGACCTGTAAACAAGGCCGTGAAATCAGTGTTGTGTCAAAGTTTTACCCATAAGCACACTTTCAACATCAATTCAACATAAAGCGTTTCCATTTGCCGTAGCCTTTCACTTCATTTTTAAATGCTCACTCCACATCATATACAAACACAGGCTGCTTCCTGTACCACAGATCTTCCACAAACAACATCAAAATACAGAGAATGAAACAAAATGCCATTTTGGCAGGATAGCTGAATTCAAAGCGGCGTGTTTTACTAATAAAGTTTGTTTCCTGTTTTAAAGGCTGGAGCATTTTGAAATGGAACAAAATTCAAGCATTAACTCCGCTAAAAACAACCACCACAAAATACCCGTTCGTAAGTAGGTTAACTCCATCAAACCAGAAGATCACTCACTGCTGAGTAATTTTGGGAACATCATGCTGCTTTGGAGAGTGGTTCCCCCTTAAAGGTGCCACTTAGCAATGGCAGCAAATTAGGAGAGGTAACCATGTCAGCTGACGTGTGTTACGTGATACGCTTAAAGTGACACGGTTACAATAGGCTGCTGAGAGAGAACTGTGGTACTACATGAGGATGTCAGGCATGGCAGAAGAGTATGTGAGGGTGGTGCAGGACATGTATGAGGACAGACAGACAGTGGTGAGGTTCAGGGTGGGGGTGTGATTACGTCAGGGCTCTGCTCTGAGCCCCTCCTGGTTTCAGTGGTGATGGACAGGCTGACAGATGAGGTCAGGAGGAGTCTCTGTGGACTGTGATGTTTGCAGATGACGCTGATACTGCAGGTGGAGGAGAGCCTGCAGAGGTGGAGGGATGCTCTGGAGAGAGGGGGAATGGGTAGATGTGTGTGAATGACAGGTGGAAAAGTGAAGCTGCAAGGAGCAGAGAGAGTGAAGGTGGATGAGTTTAAATACCCGGGGTCAACCATCCAAAGAGAGGTGAAGAAGAGAGTGCAGCAGGGTGGAGGCCAGTGTCAGGGGTGATCTGTGACAGAAGGAGAGCAGCCGGAGTGAAAGGGAAGGTTTCCAGGATGGCAGTGAGACCTGCTGTGATGGAGGCAGATGATACTGTGGCGCCCCCTACAGGGAACAGCCGAGGGAAGAAGGAGAATATTTATCTTTATTTTCTTCGTCTTTAGATGATGATCTGTGGGGAGCACTGATGAGGTCCTTCAAAGCAGGTGGTGATGCTGTACGTGAGCTGGATGAAGATGCTGAGGGAGAGAGCTGCTCTCCATGAAATGTTATATGTTTCTTTGTCAAATATTTACCTGCTTATCTTTGAGGCAGACCTGTCAGGTGTGTGTGTTTGAGCTTTGAATCTATTCGGTTTGGTTTTAACTCGGTCTCCCTCCAAAAGGATCCGGGTAGCGATGGAGAACTTCCTTCAGCTGCCTTTCTGGGTGAGAAGGTTCCACCTGGCGGGCATCAAACCAACAACCCTGCGAGTGTCTGTGTTTGAGGAGAAGGCAGAGCTCAGGTAAGACGAGTTCGTCTCATGTGTTTCAGAAGCTGCAGTGGGTGCAGGTTTCTACATGTTTTTCTGTCCGTCTGCAGGCCGTCGGCTCAGTGGGACAGCTCAGCCACGCTCTACCTGCACAGCCTGCTGCGAGGTGAGTGACACGGCTGCTGCTTTAACAGCTTTATCATTAGAGTTGATGTTTTGGTGACTTCACATGTGAGATTCGACGTGTCTGTAAGCTTCACCGATCTTTGGTTTCAAAGCATCGACCCACACGGAGGCCGTGCTGCTTGAATCTGAGTCAGACTCCACCGCCCTTGAGCTTTACCTGACCGCTGGTGACATCAAGGTGAACTTTGACCTGTAAGCATTTATTTGGACACAGACTTTTGCACAGATGTGATCATGTTCGTATCAACTTTTTTTTTTAAACAGATCTGTGTGAACGATGACCTGGTGGTGAAGAAGTTTGCCTATTACAGTACAAAATCAGGCGGCCTGGAGGACTGGGACCGACTTCCTGCCATGCTGTCCTCGAGCATCTTAACCCAGACCGTCTCAAACAAGCCGACGGCACAAACCCAACCTCCTCCTGGTAAACAGAAATCTCACTGCTCTCAGCACACAGTTTTTCCTCATCTAGCAGTTTGTGCCACATGGGTCCATCCACTGCGGTGGCCCCTCTGGAAATAAAGACCCAGTCAGAAGCACCTGTTAATTTATATTGATGCTTAACATCTCCCTTTCTTCACAATTAGCTAGTTCTCTACTTTGTGCTGTTAGCAGGTGTGTAAGTTAAGTTTTTAAATGTCAGGTTGAGGTGTGGGCCGCTGCAGCACCTCGGTCTGCTGCTGTGCTCGCGATCATCGTTCGCTCCACGAGCCGGTCTGGGCCGAGCCAGCTGTCGGGCAGAGGGTGCACTTTCTCTTTCAGGTGACTGTACCAGTGCTCGTGTTTGTTTCTCAGATCAGCAGAGTCCACCAGCAGGGGCAGGTGATTGGCTTACAGCTCCCTCCCAACCTCAGGTATGCCTCCCTGCTTTCTCACTGACTTTATAAAATAAAACGTCTTCATGCACTAAACTCTGACTTCTCTGTTCTTTAGACTGAGCAACACAAGCCGGTGAACCTTGAAGGTGATTGTTGGTCAAAGCTCACAGAACAACAGCTGTTTTCAAGCAGCCAATCAAAGAGCGGCTCAGACACTAGTGCTGCTGCAGAGAGGTGAGCGCTCGTTCAGTTTACTGCAGAGTTGTGATTAAAATGCATAAAGAGGGTGGGTGCCTGTGGCACTAATCGGAAGGTTGGTGGTTCGATTCCTGGCTGCTCCAGGCTGCATGCCAAAGTATCCTTGGGCAAGATACTGAACCCCATGTTGCTCTCCGATGTAATGCATGTGAATGGTAGACAGTAACACTTGACTTGTATGAATGAGTGTGAATGGGTGAATGTAAACGTGTGTCAGTGCTTTGAGTGCTCAGTCAGAGGAGAAGACTAGTCTGTTTACCATAAAGAGCCTATTTTCATGTTTCAGCGACTCATCAGAGGACATGGGCTCGTCTCTGGCTGCATCTCTCACTGAAAAACTGCACCTGTTCAGGTGAGACTTGGCTGCAGTCCCAAATCTCCATCACACATTTGACCCCGTCGTGTCTGACAGGCTGTTGCTGAGAGTGCTCCTCCCCTCCCCGCAGGTTCCTAAAGTTTCTGAATCCCGGCAGCAGCTACGAGCCGGCTGCTCCCAGCGTGAGTGCATTTTCTAACACGTTACCTCTGCAGGGGCCGGCCGCACCAGCAGGTCTGCACTGAGCCTGGTCCTAACGGCTGAATCTGCCTTTAACGGTAGTTCGAACCTCACCGGCCCAGCAGGGGCGTGCTGATTAAATGTACACGTGTCTGTTGCCTGCAGCACGCGGCGTGTCACTGACGTGGAAAATAAGAATCAGAAACCGTTGACGTGACGAGTGACAGTGCTGCAGGTTTGCTGCGCCTGACTGAGGCTGCTGTTGGGTCTGACTCGGGACTGGGTGCAGACCCTGTTGGTGCAGCTGGACTCGAGCGACTGCTTCAGACTGCGATTCTTCTGTAACGAAGCTCACTTGGTTAAAAAGCCTGTTTGTTTTTTTCTTGCAGGACGAGGAGGCGTTGCTCCTGATGAGGTGAAGATCGATTCTGTCTTTACTCCAAATATGATGATGATGTTATTTAAGCTGCTTGTTTTCTTTGGTTGTTACGCTCCTCACTGACTGCCGTCTTTTTCAGCAGTGGAAAAACTGGAGCTGAGAAGCTTCAGAGCAGTCAGGCCGAGTATTTGGCAGATGAAGAGGGAAGGTCAGTACTCTGCACGAGTACGTGCTAACTGGTAGAAAAAACCTCAAACGGGAATGCAAGTACTCTTTGGAGTACTTTATAGTACAACAACAGGACCTAATTTATTATGTTGTTTTTGGAGTGGAACATTTGCGGTTCTGTGGGTTTTTTAATTTTTTTGTTTTTCATTCTTGGACTTTAATAAAGATTCACTGTAAAAATAATTTATAGTTATGTGATGCTTTTGTGGAGCCACTTTTCTGTTTAGCTGCTCCATCTTTAACCCTTTATATCCCAGCAGAATTCATTAGACTGCTCCACATTCCTGAGAATTCCCAAAGAAAGGGGAATTCTGATAACATTTTAAACACCTAAATATAGCTTAAAAAATATTGAAAATGTCAGGTATAGGTTAGCTTTAATTTAAAGATCACAGACATGTACCTGTGTGTTGTTAAATAAATGGACACTGACGGTGTAGTTGTGTACTGCACTCCTCTGTTGTGACTTTCTCCTTCTCCCAAACGCTCAGCGTGCTGGTTGGGGGATACGTAGCTGAAAATTTCTGTCATAAATACAGTCGGAGGTATCAGAGGGTCTGATCCGACCCCCTGGGTGAGTTTATAAAGTGTGGAAATTACAGAGGATGGAGGCATGTGGAGGTCGTCAGAGGTTTGAATCTTCATCATTGGTTTTAGAGTCTTCTTATTTACCGGCGATCTGCCGAACCACAGCTGCTCTTTGTTTACCGGTCTGACCCAGTATAACATACAGCCCAGTTAAGGTCACACTGGGCTGTATGTGAATAAAGATGCTTTAGGCTGTCAGATGGAAAGTTTAGTGTTGTGTTTCTAAGTGTTTGCTTCTTGTCCTTTTCCCCTCAGCGGTTCCAGTAGGTCTGTAGAGTCAGCACAGGCGGATGAGCCCCCGAGGAGCGAAGAGGACCGGGCCTGTTCACGGTGAGCGCCACCTGTTCCCTCTCAGGAGGCAGTGATGCACATCAGCCTGTTCAAAAAGTATGTGACAGGAGAAGATAGTGCTCAATATTATGATGTGCATATTGACCATACAGCTCCTGTGTCTTCATGCTTTTATGGAGCCACTGAGACCTGTAATTATGTGTTATAGACTTTGTGCTTTAGGGGATTCTTGCTACCTAAAGATGCTGCTGCAGGAGGCTGGTGGGGGGTTTGAAATTGTATTAAATGCACGTGATGGTCGGGAGCTTGAAAAAAGGCGACCTCTCATCAGTTCTGAACTGAAGAAGCCTTTCGGATGAGAGCGAGAAACTTAAAGAAGTCCAGTCGCCTTTTTTTTTTTCAAGCTCCAGAGACGACCGTGACCTGGAAGAACCCACATAGACCTGCACATGATCAAAATACCACTGATTGGCTGAGGTAGCAGGCATGCTAATCATTCCTTTGGGTTTGCTTGTGATATACACTCACTGGCCACTTCATTAGGTATACCTGTTCAACTGCTTGTTAACAAATATCTGATCAGCCAGTCATATGCCACCATGTGATTGGCTGATTAGTGAGCAGCTGATCTCTGGGAGAAAATGCATGAACATCAAAGGAGAATGAGCCGACCGCTTTGAGCTGATAGGAAGGCAGCAGCAATTCAAATGACCACTCGTTATAGCCGAGGTCTGCAGAAGAGCATCTCTGAGCATTGAAGCAGATGGGCTACAGCAGCAGAAGACCACACCAGGTGCTGCTCCTGTCAGCTAACAACAGGAAACTGAGGCTACAGTTCACACAGACTCACCAAAACTGAACAGCAGTAGACTGGAGAAACACTGCCAGGTCTTAATGGGGTGGGGGGTGTTTCCTTGGCACACTTTGAGCCTTTTAGAACCAACTGGGTATCGTTTAAACACCACAGCTTACCTAAGTATGGTTACTGATCATGTCCATCCCTGACCACAAGGTACCAAGCTTTTAGTGACTGCTTCCAGTCACAGATCATCTCATACTGGTTTCTTGAGCATGACAGTGAGGTCACTGCACTGAAATGGCCTCCACAGTCAGCAGATCTCAGTCCAACAGGGACCACAGTTTCTCAGCACCTTGTTGAATCTGTATTACAAAGAATTAAGGCAGCTCTGAAGGCAAAGTAACCAGTAACTGGCACGGTGTACCTAATGAAGTGGCTGGTGAGTATGGTACCATGTCGGGGGTAAGGCATCCTGTTGCATCCAGATTGCTTGATTGAAGGAGTTTCTTAATGTTTGTGACTGCTGTGTGTGATGCAGGTTTTTGGAGTGGTTGAACCCAGATTCTCTGAACCCAGATCCTGACCCCGAAGACGCTGTGGTAGGTTTACACAGACACCTCTCAGCTTTACAGGCAAAAAGTATACAGTTCACCAAACCAAGAAAGAGTTTCAGCTCTTAGAAAACACACGAGTGAATACCTCTAGTTGATGTGTTGATTATTTCAGGCAAAATGGAGGAAAAAAAACGATTGGTGTTTGTCCTGCTGTTATGCTCACAGCTCCTGATCTTATTTAACACATTTGTCTTTGTCCCCAGGTTTCTCCCACTGCCCCCAGGACGAGTGGGATTCTGGTGCATTCTGCCTTCCCAGTGGAGCCCTGGAGCAGCCTGGATGATGCCCCCATCGCAGACCCGCTCCGCTGGGTAAATGAGAACTCACTTTGAGGTTGTATGATGCTCTTTATACAGGGTAGGAAAGCTGATGTGTCCATTCAGGTAATGTTGTAAAGATGTTTTTACTGATAATAACATTCTTGGTTCTGACAAAACAAAAACAGGACAAAAATGTTACTGTGGCTTAAAAAAACATACAAATAAAGTTGTTGTTAATTTCATAATTATTTTCTTTCCATCTGGAGTTGTAAATGCCATAGACTGTATTTAAAAGATGGACACAGCTTGAGCTGAGCATTTTTTTAAGTTTTTGAAACCAAAGGTGTGTGTGTGTGTGTGTGTGTGTGTGTGTGTGTGTGTGTGTGTGTGTGTGTGTGTGTGTGTGTGTGTGTGAATCCAGTAAGATTTCACACCGTAAACTCACCAGTTATGGATCGAGTGATTTGAGACTTTTATACGACCAGATTTATTGATGAACTCAGAGTCGCCGCCTCCTGCTGGCCATTAAGAAGAATGCATGTTTAAGGCAGTTTTCAGACCCAGGAGCTGTGCCAGTGCCACACAAACACAGCAAGGCACCGGGTTGCTAGCACCGTGCTCTGTTGACACTCAACATTATCAGGCACCAAAAACACGTTCTCTTTGGGCTTCACAGCCCGGCCAAAAACAGGGTCAGCACCTGGACTTAACTAAGCAAACAGGTAAGAGGCTTCCATTAGATCAGGGCTGTCGAACTCAATCACAGAACGGGCCAAAAATGCAAACACATTCTTAGTCGTGGGCCAAACAGGATTAACATTTATTGAACATCTAAAACTGAATATATTTTAATCAGCAATATGAATTTGAATGGTCATAATAAAGTAACTTTTTCCTCAACACATTAGGCTCCAGCCCCCCGCAACCCTGAACAGGATAAATGGAAGAGGATGGATGGATGGACATTAAATAAAATATAAAATTATATTTTTCTCAAAAATAACATCAGGAAAAATGAGAATATTTAAAACTGTGGAACATTTGCAAGTGCTTCAGATAAAAACTTTCCATGAACTGACAGATTTCCTCATCCCACCTGTGTGATCAGGCACATCACCAAATTCAGAAGCTGTTTCCTCCAGAAAGACTGAAACTGCCAGTGATTTAAACCTTTCCCTCGTATAGAGTTTGCTGTCTGTGTTGCAGTGATTATGGCGCGTTGTGTCTTCAGGACTTTGCTGCACAGCGTGTCCTGCTGTGTGACGCAGTGATGCGCTGTCAGCTCACCTGCGCAGGTCTCCCTCTGCATCTTTTCCTGCATCCGTGCCACAATTTCACTCTTGTCCCCGCACATCGCGGGCGGGAAAAAGAGACTCAGGTTTACCTCTGATGTCAGCGATCAGGTCCTCTGCCTCCCACCTGTTTTCAGAGTCCACTTTTCATTTGACAGGTTTGACACCTGTGTGTTAGATGATCACCGTAGTGATTAACATGTTTGACTGGGAACGGGTTATTTAACCCTGGCGCAGTAAATAGCTTCTCATTTCTTAAGCAGCCATGTTGGAAGTCATGTGGTCATGGAGATGTTACTCTGGTTTAGAAGGTCCAGTTATTGGCCTTCATCAAGCAAAGAAACATCCAAGGAGAGGCTGGAAGTACAAAGACTGGATGAAGAGGGCAGAAGTCATGAACGATCGTGATCAGAGGTCACTAAATGTTTGGTGAAATGAAACCGACTGGTTAAAAAACGAAGGCTTCAGTTTGTGAGGGCGCATAAAGATTTGACTGGTGGTCCAGACTGAACCTGTTCTGCAGTGATGGACGCTGCAGCGTAAGAAGACGGGTGGATGAAGGGGTGCACCCATCATGCCTGAGCCTGTGGGGGCACTGGGGGCGTTTCAGTCGGTCGGGTGTTACAGAGTTACGAGTGTTACGAGTCCAAAGACTGAGGTCAGCTGATAACTGAATATACAGATGATGTTTTTAAAGTCAGTGGATTATTTTGTTTGCTGATGCCACCTCCAGGAAAGAGTGTGAGACATCATTTTCACACGTGGATCGGCCACAGAGTCCAGACCTCAACCCCACTGAGGGTCTCTGGGACGTGCTAGAGAAGACTTAACACGAGGTGTTGGCAAAAACCGTGACTGCAGCTGTGGACTGAAGCACATGTTGTGGCGTTGCTTTAGCTTATTCAAATGCCTGCTGCATTACTGACTTTTATCATGAACCATTCAGCGTATGATACTAATCACTATTCATGTCTTGTTTCTGCAGCAGATTATAATCGTCCCACGCTGGGTCTCAGTACATACAAAAGGGCCCCGAGAAACACATTCAGTTATTGTAAATATTTACTGAGTCACTTTAACACAGAACTGAACACTCATGTTATTGTTCTGCCTTCCCATATTTCAGTGCCAGCCTCCATCTGCCCAGCCCCCCCGTCACTGCTGTTTAACCTCTGTCTGAGTTTCACACTCAGTAGAAAAGGTGGATGTGGCCACCACGATACATTTTAAAGCCTCCGTGTTGAGGCAGGAGTAACCATGGATGAAGGAGAAGGTGTAGTGAGATGGCCTCAAGTGGACATCGGAGGAACTGCGGTTTTTGGCACTTGTGCCGTTTTGCTGCTTCTCACAGTGACCTGTTTGTCTCCAGGTGTTGCGGCAGAAGCAGTACAGGGCTTTGACTCAAGCTGACTGTTACAGCTGGCCAGCTGTGGCTCGAGGATGCAACACCATCATTATCTCCAACAGTGCAGACCAGCCACTCAGCTACCTCTCCCCCCTCCTCACCCACATACTGCTAAACTCCGTCTTCACCTCCCACACCTCCAGCTCAGGGGTGAGTGCAGTAACGCCAGGCAGGAAGCATGGATGAACTCTGCTTCTAATAACCTCAACCCTTGATACTGATGTTTTTGCAGCCCATAGCTGTGCTGCTGTGTCTGGGCTGGGAGAAGGTCCAAGCTGTTTATGACCTGCTGGAGGCGCGCAAGGTCTCCCAAAACCTCCACCCCACAACTGTGCTCCTGGGCGTCGGCAAAGATGAGGCCAAGAGTGTCAAGATCCCCAAAAACTGTGAGTAGAGCTCAACTTGAGTTATTCTCAATTTGTTAAGTGGTCAGTAAATGATTTAAGTCCTGAGTAACAATGACTGTTTTCTAATCTTACTTGTACCAGGCCTGCTGTTGATATCCACTCCTTTCAGTCTGGTCCGTCTGCTGTCCTGTCACTGCTTCCTGTTCCTCCGGCTGTACCACCTGGTGCTAGACGAGGCTGACCAGCTCTTTACTCATGCTCCAGATGAGGTGACCACATATGATTGCAGAGGGCTGTTTAAAAATGATCCCATCATAGTCGGCGTTTTTTCTCAGGACTTTATTCTGACATTTTGTTGCAAGTTCTGGAAAGCAAACTGAGAGTTTCTGGTGGAAAAATTATCTTTGCACAAGTGTAAATGTGCACACATCACTTCAGTTTTTAGGTCAGTTTTGGTAGGCGGGACAGGATAACTTAAAGTCATATTTAATAAAACTTGGCAGAGGTGTTAACGAAGACTTGCAGGGAGCAAAAGGCGGCGGGATAATTGAGGTAAGAATCCAGCAAAAGAATTCCAAATAATGGCAGGATGAATCCAAAATGGTAATTCAAAGTACAATGTGGAGAGATACAGAAAAGGCAGACTGGTGGTTGGTGCAGCAGCCTAAGCAGAGAAGCCCAGGCCTCCCTCTCTCCAGCCGGCTCATCCGGGCGAACTCCGAGGCGTTCCCAGGCTACCTGAGAGATATAATCTCTCCAGCGTGTCCTGGATCTGCCCCGAGGCCTCCTCCTGGTAAGATATGCCTGGAACACCTCACCCATGAGGCACCCTAGTCACCCTGAACCAGCTCCGTTGGCATCTTTCGATGTGGAGGGGCCTCTCCCGAATGGGCGCACTCCTCATCCTATCTCTAAGGGAGAGGCCAGCCACCCTTTGGAGGAGTTTCTGTCACTTGTATTCACGATCTCGTTCTTTTGGTCCCAAAGCTCATGGCCACAGGTGAGGGTGGGGGTGTAGATCGACCAGTAAACTCAGCTCTCTCTTCACCACGACTGACCTGACGTGGCTCCGCCTACAAATTCTGTCCATAAAAATTATGAATGGAATTGCTGTCACAGGTGTTGGGTGTTTTGTGTGTGTCCATCACACAGCGAGTGGTTCAGAACAGTTACAACAGTTTTGGATTTTAGTTTTAGTTTTCTGAGCAGTTTTTTATTAGTTTTTATTTTTGGTTTAAAGCTTAGTTTTTGTTAGTTTTAGTTTTTCATACTTTGTCAGGTGCAAGAGTGACTATTGTGTAATAAAAACTCCACAAAAGATACCTTTTAAAAACTGTATTCAACAACCAAATGTTCACAGACAGCAGCACTGTGTGCTAAATGTGTGTAATATTAAGGACACACATGAACATCAACAGGGAGAAACAACGAAAAACATGAACTCCAAACTCAATAAACTCTACAGTAAACTTCAGCATCAGTGCAGCAGATTAACAACACCTGCATGTGGTGTTTGACAAAAACAAACTCTTTGAAGGAGTCAAATGTCAAATCCAGCTGCATCCTGACCACCTGATGCTGCTTCTGTTTTGGAGCTAGCTTGGTTAGATGCTCGCTAATTAGCCTTCAGGGTCTCTGCGGCCTCTGTACACAACCTACAGAAATGTCTGCATTTGTGCTTGTGTAGCTGGATTGTGCGTGTTAATTACCCTGTAGTTGTGTGTCCCTGTCTGTTCTCAGCTGGACTTTGGTGTGGGTGGTTTTTCTGCCTGAGAAGTGTTCCACACATTTTTCATCATCCACAACAACACACTCACTTCTGTCCCGCTATCGTACTCAAACAAAAATAAACAAAAACATATGACATAGGACTCTGCTGCTTTCTCAGCAGACCGCTGCCATTACTTTTCAGACCAGCGCGGTGCACGCACACACACACACACACACACACGTGCACACAGTTGCTGTATTTGTGCTTCTGGCTTAAACTGCTAGAGCGGAAAAAAATGATTTCATATCAATCCACAAGGCTTTTAAATAAAATCATGAAAACAAAAGTAATTTTATCTGTAATTTCAGTTTGTTTTAGTTAGTTTTGTAAACCCACAAAATAGGGGGCATTGGAAAGGAGTAAATGGGAGGGGCAGCTCAGGTTGAGCAGTGTGGACAGACCAAATGCAGCAGGTTAACGGGGACAGGTGAAAGCAGTCTGCACAGGCCAGTCACACAGCTGGGAAAACAATGGAAAACAGAAAGTACAACGAAACACAAAAAACAGGAAGAACACGGCACGTTTTCAGGCCTAGTTTTTAGACTGTTGGTTTGTTTGGATGGAAGAAAACATTTTGACGTGGTTTGTTTTTACTGACCCACGTGGCCTCAAACCTGAAACACTCCTCTGTGTGTTCCTGTGAAAACGAATGTTCTCCTGTCAGATGGAAACCATCCTGCAGCACTTCCAGAAGGTGACCTCCAGCGAGGAAAACGCTTCCTGTCCCCAGCAGCTGGTTGCCGTAGCAAAAAGATGGACCAGTCACATGGAGGGTTTGTTATCCAGTTACATGCCGTACCCCAGCGTTGTCATAACCGTCCCAGAGGAAGCTGCTCTCTATGGTAACGTTCAGCAGGTCAGTGAAAACATTAAGCTGCTGTCACCATAAGCTGCCCTGTTCAAATTCGGGTGTGGTCTCTTACCATTTTTTGGGCTTTGGTGTTAATTACCAGTAAATAAATGAAGCTTTGCCAGGAAAGAGACAAACTCAGCACACGTGAGTCAAAGTTGATGTCTCTGCATGTTCTCACACTGCATCGATGCTCTCTCCCACCGGCTTCTCCCCCACTGAGTGCAGCACATAGTTCCTGTGTAAGGAGAGCAGAATGTCATGCAAAGATTTATTTTTAGTCAGATTTATTCATTTTTGGCCAGAGGTTCTTTGGGGAAAAAGATCTGCTAAAGGGGTTTGTAACACAATCATCTGAACTGAAAAGTGTCTGTGCTGCTGTGAGTGAGGAGGATGTCAGAAACCAGTTGGAGAACCACTGATGCATTCAAAAACTGTTATCTGTGTGATGCAGAGTGAAGGATAAACAGTTGTCAGTGGGTACAGTATAACCTGATCATTTCATTGACTTTTTTCCTTCCTGCAGATCATCGTCATGACTCTGGAGAGCAATAAGATCTCAGGCCTGTTGGGAACGTTGGCTCTCAACTCCGACGTCACCCAGAAGACGCTCATCATAGTAAACTCTATTCAGGAGGTCGAGGATGTGTTCAAGGTGACACCAGCTTCATTTTACGGCCCAGTACACAAACACATCAACCGTTATATTAAAGTCTGGAAAGGAAATATGTACTTCCTTGTTATTTAAATAAGGATAATAATAATGATGATGAATGTATCTGGTGAAAAAGATGTAAAAGAGTTTTCACAGGAGATCGTACAGACTGTGAAGTCCACCCTTACTGCTTCTGTAGGTGTTAAAAGCCAGGTGCTGCAAACCAGATACACTCTATTAAAGTAGTTAGTATGCTTAAGGTTAAAGGTCATGGCGGTACAGACTGAACAGGTCTGGCTGTTTGGAAGGGCTGCAGCAGAAAGCCTCTTCTCTCCCAAAGAACGTGGCAGCACAGCTCAGGTCTGCAAAGCTGCATCTGATTAGTTCTCAGTAACATCCAAATAAAATCCTAAACTTTCAGCCTGTGCAGACAGTTCTCCTCGGTACTCACAGGAACTGAACTGGATGCTTAATTAAAGTAAACATGATTATTTTGATTAAATTGACCCTCCTGATTTTTTTTTTCCTTCCTTCAGGCTGTGAGCAGCAGGTCAGTTTTCTGCCTCAAGATCCAAGAGGGGTTAACCCACGAGATCGACTTTGTGATCCAGCAGTGGGAGAAGGACATCGACCCCGGGACTCACGTCATTCTGGGTAAACTGAATAGATTTCTCAAGCTGCTCAGATGGAGAACATTAACGTGAATGCAATCAGTGCAGCTGTCCCTTTTTGTTTTTCCTTTGTTTGACCTTTGACCTTTAGTGACCACCAACGATTGTCTGAAGTCTCTGGGCATCAGAGATGCAACGTGTGTCATCCACTACAGTTTCCCCTCTTCTCCCAAGCTGTTCGGCATCCGACTCTTCTGCATGGTCGAAAACTTCAGAAACCTCTCAACACGAGTAAGAAGGAGCTCAGGAAGCACTTGATTAGTTACACCTGTGTACACCTGCTCATTCAGGTGATGCAGTGTGTGAAGTCCTGCAGCTACACAACAAGAGCTTCAGTCGCCGCTCACGCAAACATCCAAACATCCAAACAGGACAAATGTGGTTGTTTGAGTATTTAAGATCAGAGCACAGGTGTCATGCCACAACGGCCTGACACAACATTAAAAATTAACATTGATTATCTCGTCCTGACATTTATCTCTGCAAACTCCTCAAGAACATTGAGAGGAACATGACAGAGAACCCATCCATGAGCACCGCCTCGAGATTACTCAGAGTTTAAAAGGTACAGATTGGTGTGACACCACCCCGACATCCTCAGCCACCACCCAAAATACATGTCAGGCACAGAATGAGGTTGAGGATGATTTTCAAAAATTCAAGTGGTCATTAAGTTTTAAAAAAAAAAAAAAAAAAGAACGATTTAGACGACTCTTTTTCTTCATTTAAATTCCACATTTTTCCCTTGTTTTTACTGATGCCTGTTAGAATGTAACCAAGTAACAGGAAGCTCGGTAACCCTCAGCTTTTTGGGGGGTTACTGCGAGGAATTGTTGGCAAGACGACCTCAGTGACCTGGAGGCAAAACATGGAGTTCAAAGGTCTGTGCTGTGTGTGGGAGAATATCTTCTCAGTGCACTTTGTGCTCTGAGGTCTGAGGATTGCTGCTGACCGTGGGCGTGTGATCGCCTGTTTTAATGCAAAGGGAGGCCCAACAATACGGTGTTCCTAATAAAGTGCTCACTGCGTGTCACTGATAAGCACATGTTTGAGGCCCTGGATGAAGTTTGTATTCTTCTCTGCACACTGCCCTCAGAATCCAACACAGAGCTGCCATCAGGTCACCAGGTCAGTGCTGCTCATCTCAGAGAAGAACGCTCGCCACGTCAACGAAGTTCTGCGCTACCTGAGACGGACGAATGCCCTCCTCCCCCCTGATTTGCTGACCTTCGCCCAGGGGGTACGTGTGGCACGCGAAGGCCAGAAGATGGACCGCCCCCTCTGCAGCTACCTGAAGAGCTTTGGTGTCTGCAGGTCTGCCTTCTCACATCTTCAAATAATGATTCACTGCTCTGCTGTTTGAATTAGTATATTTCTGTGTGAAGTTTCATCTCTGTTTCATAGGGATGGGAATCGAGAACCGGTTCTTGTAGAGAACCAGTTCCCAGTAATTCAATTCCTTGGAATCGTTAGGTGGCAAAAGTACTGACATTCTGTACTTAAGTAGAAGTACAAGTACTTGTGTTAAAAAATACTTTGGTAAAAGTCGAAGTACTGGTTCAACTTCTTTACTTAAGTAAAAGTAAAAAAGTACAGGCTCTGAAATGTACTCAAAGTAAGAGAGTAAAAGTAGTTCTTTGGAGGACGTTTCTACCTGCTATTTTTCTGTAAAGCTAAAAAAACCTCATTATATATTATTGTAATAATATTATTGTAATAATATAAAATAATATTACATGAGAATACAAACGTTATTCCAATCTAAATTTTAATCCTAATGAATGCTCTCAGCTTGAATCTGTTCTGTAGGACACAAACTGTTAAAGGGAATTTAAACACAGCTCTGTTCTCTGTGTCCTCCATAGCAGAGGGTGACTGTGCCTCCACCTAAACACCAACATGAGGATACTCAGGGGTTACAGTGGGATTCAGAAGGTGGAGGAACCCTAAGATCAGCTGTAGTGGCTCTGCATGGGGAGAAGAATCACAGCTTTCTATTGTAGCTGCAGTAAATGATGTTGGTGTGCAGGCTGTGATCAGCTGACCTGCTGCTGCTGCTCTGAGGTTTACTGCTCTGTGTGGATGAACTGAACTCACAAAGATGTAACCCAGTATTTCACAGCTCTCTGAGCTGATCTCCATCCCCTACACTGACAGCATACAGGCTGTAGAAATGTTGGATTCAGTGAATGAATCTCAGCATCAGCAGCTTTGATTCAAACTCATCTCTGCTGCACTGACGTAACAGAGCTTTACTGTAAATACAGTACAACAAGCTAACCTGTTTATTACACACTAAACTGCAGTATTTTCATACAATCTTTGAGTAACACAAAGTCAGCATACTTTAGTTTGTTTTCAGTCCTTACCTTTAAACCTAACCTCTCTTCTTCCTCTCCTGTCCTCTTTCTCCATCTCTGAGTGAACTTCTCTCTCTTTGCTCTCCCTGAAATACAGCAGCTCTTCTTTTAGCTCGCAGACACACTGTGTGACAAACTGCACACACTTTGTGTGTTTGCTGATATTTGTTGAGCATTCAGAAATGGTAAATGGTAAATGGACTAGTTCTTATATAGCACTTTTCTACTCAATCAGAGCACTCAAAGCGCTTATACAACCTGTTTGCATTCACCCATGCACTCCCATTCATACAAGCACTTCCATCATTAATTAATTAAGCTAAGTGCTTTTTTTTTTAATTAACTAGCATTCACATTCATACTCCGACAGAACGGTCGGAGAGCAACTTGGGGTTAAGTATCTTGCCCAAGGATACATTGGCATGTAGCCTGGAGTAGCCAGGATTCGAACCGCTGACCTTCTGATCAGTAGGTGACCTGCTCTACCTACTGAGCTACAGCCACCAGGTAAATGCAGAAACGTTGCATTTACCTGCTACACGTTACTGCCTTTATGCTCGCTCCTCTTCAGTAGCGCTAGCTAAGCTGTTTGTGTCCCGTGAGCACAGCTTATGGACTCGGTCCGGCCCGCTGTGACCCCTGATTATAGCGCTATAAATGATACATTAATTATATGGGTTTGTGTATTTAATCCCTTTGTACCTGATAAGTCCCAGTGATGGAGGATACGCCAGTACGATTGTCTCTTGTATGTTATTATTCCTCCATTTAGGTTCAGATTGTTTGACGGCGCACTGACCGGAAACGCAAACTTCTCTCTGACGTCTGAGTCTGTTTGAAAATTGAAAGTCCAGATACTTGTGTAAAAATGTAGGGAGTAAAAGTAAGAAGTACTCAGAAAAATAAATACTCAAGTAAAGTACAGATACCTGAAAAATCTACTTAAGTACAGTAAGGAAGTACTTGTACTTCGTTACTTCCCACCTCTGATCGTTAGTCTGCTTGCTTAACGATTCTGCTTATCAATTCCACTGACGTGAGGACGCATTTACATGATTACATCACACACGCGCCTTATTTGCTTTGGAATATATCCAACAGCGTGAAGACAGAAGCATCAATATAAAAAGCATCACAAAATTATGTTCACAGTGTTTCAGCAACAGCAGCAGCTGTTTTACGTGCAGTCTGTGCACACGCAGCAAGAGCAAAAATGCGGAGCCGTTACCGATGAGCGAAAGGAAACATTTTTCTACCATCTAAAACAGCAGCGATTTTCCTGTAACCTCCATTAACCCTCCTGTTGTCCTCATTTTCTGTATACACCCCGGGTCAAAATGACCCGTCTTCACTAAATCCCAATATAAGCAGCTTAATTGAATTTTAAACACCAAATTTCATCTTGCATATTGTCATTCACCACAAAATGTGTGAATACCTGAGTTTTCCCTCTTCACTTGAATTTCTATGACCTTTCTAAAGAAAAAAATGTGCAAAAAGGAGTTTTGAATGCGTTTAAAACAGTGAACAATTTAAGACAATGTACAATGCAAAAATATAAAAATAACATAACCCATTCAACTAATTAGGTGAAGAGGTGAAGAAATTGTCACATGTCACATTGTGACCCCTCAGTCCCTCTGTCACATCAAGCACATTTCGCATGCCCTGGTTCTTCTCTGGACATCCACTGGTCAGCTTCCCAGTATAGACTTGCATTTTCCAAGCATAGCTTGATTTGGCATCGCAAACCACCCATGACTTGATCCCATATTTTGCTGGCTTGTCACTTTTATTACAAATATGAAAACAGATTACCTCTAAATGGAACCAGTTGCTCATCCACTGTTACGTCAGGCTCTGGATTGTAGAGGTAGGGCAGCCGCTCCACCCTCTTGTCCCATACCTCTCTTATGGCTGCAAGTTTGTCTGTCACACATCTTGCTGGTCTTGATTCATGGTCATCAAATCGTAGCAGTCTTGAGTAGGTGTGAAAGAGTTTGAGTGGTGTTGTGGCTTGGAAAATTGGCCTTCCACTCTCTACATCCCATAGACTAGCTGCAGCCTCACCTCGGCACCTGTATTCACCTGCTAAGATTAGCAGCCCTAAGTAGGCCTGCAGGTCAATCTCATCCATCTTTTTCCAGCTGTCTCCATATTTGCGAAAACCCTCCAGATTTGTCATCTCCAGGATTATTTTTTCTGTTGCTGGTGTGATAAACAGGTAGAATGTAGAGACAATGTCATGGGCATGAGAAACGGCGTACCTTGTCGGTCCTGGGGTCAGCTTTATGACGTTTTGTTCTGCATGCCTGCCGTGTTGGTCATATGCTGCTAAGGACCATGCTATTTTGCCATTTTTTGAAAGGAAAGTCTTTCTTTCAGCTTTAGGGTTTTCTTCTTCTTCTGAAGATGATTCATCATGCTCTGGGTTGTATTCCTCCCCATCTTCTTCTTCGGATACATCCTCCACTTCCTCTTCTGAATCAGAGTTGTCTTGCTGGACATCTGAGAAAATCAGCTCTATAGCCTCTTCAACGTTATAATGCACACTCATGGCTTCAGCACAGACAGAATTCGGGGTCCTGTTATCTGCAGCACCTTTATAACCTCTGGAAATAAACAGGTGGTCTTTTGAAGTCTGCGAGAACACCTCCTGATTTGCCTTGTTTACTTCTGCTACTGATTGATCAGAGACACAACTAAACCATTGGAACATTCTGTGGTTTCTAAATAACTCTGTGACCTTGATTTCAACTCTATTTGCCTCACGGGTCATTTTGACCCGAAGACCACCTTTGTAACTTTTTTTGTACAGCTTACATGGAAATGTGAATAAAAGCAACATTTCACTTTTTCTACTGTTGGGGCCAATCTAGGAAAAGTCATAAAATTTCAAGTTAAAAAAATAGCATTTAGTGGATTTTTGGGGGGTTTTTAACACAGTGGCGGGTCATTTTGACCCGAGGACAACAGGAGGGTTAAACCTTTACTTTGAAACAGCTGGAGGTCCTTCATCAACCACCTGATCATCAAGTGAAGAACAGAGAACTTTGGAGCTGCTCCATCCACCCTGATTGTTTCACACAGAGAAACACTGCAGTATGGAAGTTAAAATATGCAGATGAACTGTTAACATGAAAAAAGTATTTCTAAGTATTTCAATTAATCAAAGGAATAATCGATAGTATTTTCCTATTTTACTGTACTGCTTTCACTATACTGTATGAATAATCTCCATCTCCTGTAACATGTAGTTGATGAGGACTGCCAGAGTCTGGCTGGCTCAGAGGTTCTCACACCTTGCAGTTGAATTTTATGTTAAAATGTTAAAATATTAATAGTATAAATTTTGAAAGAAGAATTCTTATTTTTTATACCAGTTTTAATTTTGTTCTACTTTACATTAAAAAGAGTTCATTCAAACCAACCCATCTGTGGTACATTTTATTCACTAACTCAATGAGAATTGATAAAAGAATCGATAAGGAATCGAATCAATAAATTCTTATTAATTCCCATCCCTGCTGTTTCAGCCCTTACTCTTCAACCCGTAGACACGTTTGTCGTGTGAAAGGAGTCCTGATTGGCTCGGTCCCTGGGCCAATCAGATTTTAGTGGCCTTCCTTCTATGAGCATTTTTGTTGTTTGGGTTGAATTGTGTAATATACATGGACAGCATATTGAATTTCCAACAGTAAAGGGAAAATTATTCATATAAAGTGTTTTTCCCTCTGCAGAGACAACAGCATCTGTCCTGAACGCCACCGCTTCATCTCACATCTGGATCAGTCTGAGCTCCCTGCATCTGGAGCCATAGAGGTGAGGACATCCCTGTCTGTGCTGTGCTCTTCTCCACACTGCTTTACACAGTACAAGAGTAACGCTGTAGATCATGGTGCTAATGCATTATTTGCCCAGTTTTGGTGTCCCTGGACAGATGTCCTGATATGTGTCTATTAATCACACAAAATACTGATTATATTTAAAACAAGCCTTAACAGAGAGTAAATGTGGGTCTGTGTGTCTCCTAGGTTGTGCCTCTCTACATTAAGACAGCGTCAGTCTTCTACGGTCGCATCATCAGGAAGGAGGATGGAAGCTTTGAGAAGATGGCCTCTGAGATGGCTTCTTACTACGCTGACAAGAAGCCTGGAGCCAAGGAGCTGTTGGAAGGAGGACTCTATGCTGTGCAGGAGGACGATGTCTTCCACAGGTCTGACATAGAATCTAAATACTTTTGGGTGTGGGGGGGTGATCAATTCAGCCTCACACTCTGGGACTGGGAGTACATCATCGTGAGTAGATCTGTGTGTTTTCTGCAGGGTGAAGATCCTCTCTGTACCTGACAGGAACAACCGGCTGTTTATCAGCCTGCTTGTTCGCTTCATCGACGTGGGAAAGGAAGAGGAAGTGAAATCCCATCAGATCCTTCAGCTACCAGAACAGTTTCACGCTCTGCCCGGACAGGCTGTGGAGATCATCGTCTGCCGGGTCAAACCAGTCGATTCTGAGAGCAGCTGGCACCCCAAGGTTTCCCCCCTCCTCACTATGACGTCATGTGCACTCATAGCTGCGGCTGCACGATTATAACTTAGAAATGAGTCCATCAGAGGGACAGCTCAGGTCGAGCTGTTTGCACACAGAGAGGCAAGGCTGAGATGGTTTGGACATGTGCATCTTAAGATAACTAAGAGAAGAAAAAAAAGAGCTATCTAGAACAAGTAAAAGTCAGAACACGCGGCCATTTTTTTTTTCTTTTCAGATTTCTGAAGGCCTCAGCTCCAGTCACACAGGTCTGGAGATCAGCTGGTGGTGATTAGTGCTTGCTGGAGATCGTAACGTTTTTGGGATGCCAAACAGTATCTAGGCCTGTGTGACTGGGTCTTAATCCTCTGTGCCCCATAATGGCCGTCGACAGCTGGAAAGTTTCTACTACTGTGTATGCTGTGTAAAAGAGCACCAACATAAATGATAAGCGTGAGCTTAATCTATAACAGGACTTTTATCCCAGTTCTCTTGCTGTCATGATTCTAATAATGTGAGGTCCATTTGAGGGCATCCTCAGACCTTTGAGTATCACTTTCTGAAAACAGCAGAGAAAAAAAGAGCTCCAGACTCTGTTCGGTGTCCATCCTGCTGCTGGGCAGAGAATTTTGTCTGAAAAGAAAGCTTTAAAGTCATGTTAGTGGATTTTCTGTGCCTGCAGGTCACCAGAGCCATCAGCAAGAAGATCCGAGGACTTCAGCATCGAGCCAGAGCAGTCCTCAGCCTGGGAAACACAGTTTTTGTTGATCCAATGGTGAGTTTACATTTTAAAGCATCTCCCCATACAGTCGCCTATTCAAAGTTATTAACATTTACAGTAGGGCTGCATCAATCGATTATTTTAGTAATCGAGTATTCTATCAATTATTCAATCGAGTAATCGGATAAGAAATAATTTTTTTATTAACAGTTTATCTGCATATTTTAACTTCCGTACTGCAGTTTTTCTCCCTGTGAACAAACAGCGGTGGATGGAGCAGCTACAAAGTTCTCTTTTCTTCACATTAACACTTGCTGATCAGGTGGTTGATGAAGGACCTGCAGCTGTTTCCCAGTAAAGATTTTAATGGTGGTTACTAAAAGAAAAAGCTGCTGTTTTGGACGCTGGAAAAACGTTTCCTTTTTCACTACTTGAGCTCACCGTCTGTAACAGCTTCGCCTCTTTGCGCTTGCGCAGTTCAAACCGCTGCCTGCTATGAGTGTTTTGAAAAACTAGTGGCTGCGGGAGCCATGGTGCATGTGTGAGTAATGTTGTAATGCTTTGTATTCACAAGCATTCTCTAAAATACGTTTCTACTGCAGGTCTATATTTAGTCACTAATAAGGGATTAAAGTATAAAAAATATTTTGACGGAGCCCCTCGGTCCTGGGGGGCGGGCCTTCCGGTACCACACCATTGCTCGTGCTAATGGCCCGCGCTCGTTAGCAAACCAGTTCTGGTAGCTACAGCTGAAGTAAAGACAAAAATAACAGCTGAAATTCTCAGCGAGCACAACACACACAGACACACAGAGAGCAGTGGAGGCGTGGAAATGCATGTCAGCGATAGCTGCCACCCGTCACGTAAAGTACGGAACACGGCATGTTACGGAGCCGTATTCCACGGAGTCCCGTAACATACGGGGTTCTGTTTTTTAGGAGACAGGTGGCAACTCTAGATGATCCACTCTGTGTTAAATGAAATCCATCGCAGCGACGGAGAGCTTTTTTCAAGCTGTGTGGGTGTGTGTGTGCGTGATTCACACTCCAGTCCAGTAGGTGGCGGTAATGCAGTTCTATGTTGGTTTGCCAGCCACCAATAAACCCACAAAAAGACAGAGCACTATAACGCTGCTAATGCTAGTGAGGAGCGCCGCTTACACGGAGACAACTGAGCGCTGCAGAGTTTAAACGAAGCATCGAAACAGTAAATTTGTGTCGATAATTTTTTAGAATCGAATTAATCGAGTTAATCGATGAATCGTTGCAGCCCTAATTTACAGTTTCCAAAGCTTCCTGCATAGAAGCTCTGGTTGAGGGTTTCCAGAAAAGCAAGCATGAAATGATGGTTTTAAAGTGTCTCTGACGTGAGTGCTGGACTGGTTTGGATTTCCTGGGCACCACTGATCATGTTGGTATTTCCGTTTTGTTTTCTCCCCTGAAGGTTCGGGTCACCCAGGTGCCAGGTATGAAAACGGTCATCAATGAATACAATGTCCAGACAGAGATCCTGAACACTGGGATGGGAATGAGCAACCCGGAGCATCTGGACCTGCTGAGGGAGCTGTGTGAGGAGGGCAGCAGCTGTGAGGACACGAATCATGCGTCCTGGTAATGGGATTGTTAAGTTGTATTTGCGCATGTGTTGGAGGGGTGAGTTGGGAGTGTGCAGGGGGTGCTGGGTTGTTGGGGTTTTTTTATGGCAACCATTAAAGTGTGTACTCTAACGTCAGTGATGTGGTTATTGGATTAACAGGGATTACTAACCAAGCTATTCACTTGAGTAATACCAGACAATTTTATTGAAAGGAGAATGAAGCAGCAGGTTTTTGTGGGTGTCTGCAGGCCGGGAGACAGTTGGCCATCTGTGAAGGTCAGGATTAAAGCTGAGGATGGTGTTCTGGTCAACACCTTCAGGGTTGCAGAGGTCAGGAAGCTGAAGGCTCCAGACCTTCCTCACCTAGAGCCAATGAGTCCTCCTTCAGGAAACCAGTCCCTGGTCCCAACACCTAAAGTCCACCTGGGCCTAGTTTGTGGTCAGAACTCCCAGTTGGAGAGTGAGGCTGATTTTGGACAGAGAAACACCGTTAAAAAGCCAGCTGAGCAGATGGAGAGGTTTGTATCCTTACTCATGAGCTCTGCTGATTCAGGATCAGTACAAAAGAAGAAAAGAAAAAACAGATGGGGCATTTTCCACCAAACATCTGTCAGTGATAAATGGACTACCGTATTTTTCGGACTATAAGTCGCACCAGCCAAAAAATGCATATTAAAGAAGAAAAAACAAAGTCGCATTTTTGGGGGGAAATTTATTTGATAAAATCCGAGACCAAGAACAGACATTTCATCTTGAAAGGCAATTTAGACTAATAATGGATTAAAGAACAGGCCAAACACAGTTACGCCTACGGTATGCTAACGTAACACATTCAGCTACATGTCGCATAGACTACGAACTGAGTACGTGTCTGGTATGTTAACGTAACATTAACAGTTATTCAGATAACCATAGCATAAAGAACATGCTAACAAGTTTACCAAACCAATCCATTGAAGTCTTCATCCTCGGTGTCACTTCTAAACAACTCCGCACGTAGACGAAGCGCCGCTTCCTCTTCTGTGTCGCTTTCGTCAGACTCGTCGTCAGTTGCAGTTCCAATTATTCCGGCCTTTCTGAATCGCGACAGGATGGTTTCGGTTGTCACTGAAGCCCATGCTTTGTTGATCCATCCAATGACTTCCAGGAAAGTTGGGTGGCACATTCTCCCGGTTGCCATGAAGCTGTGCTCTCCATCCATAGTCCACTGCACCCACAGGTTACGCAAGACTGCCTTAAAGCTCTGGGTCACGGAGATGTCAAGTGTCTGAGTATTTTGGTTAATGTGTTAATAATTTCACATACAAGTCGCTCTGGAGTATAGGTCGCACCCCTGACCAAACTATGAAAAAAAGTGTGACTTATAGTCTGGAAAATACGGTAGTTCTTATAGAGCGCTTTTCTACTCTAGTTGAGCACTCAAAGAGCTTTATGCAGCATTTACCCATTCATACAAGCAGTGTTTATTTCAAAGTGCTTTCTATCTAACATTCACACACAGTCATACTCAGGCGGCTGTGTCACAGAGAAACTCAGGGTTCAGTATCTTGCCCAAGGATACTTTGGCATGCAGACTGGAGCAGCCAGGAATCGAACTACCAACCTTCCAATTAGTACAGCGGTCCCCATCCTTTTTGAGCCACGGACTGGTTTAGTGTCAGATTTGTCATCCGTGGTAGGTGAAAATCCATCTGATTTAGGTGATGATTTTATTGGAATTAACATTAGTTAAAATCAGGACCTGCAGAAGCCATCCGACTAGAGCGAAAATCCAATTTGTACAACTTCGACTTAGATGACTTTTACTGTATAAAGTGCATGAAAAATACAACTCACCATAACGCTGAATCAGTGTGAGCCCTGAGCTGGTTTCTCTGTGACTCAGTTTTGCTAACTTGTTGGTTGGCTGGGTTCGGCACTAGGGCTGGGCGATACGGCCCAAAGTAATATCTCGATATTTTTTTAGTTGAATGGCGATATATACAATATATATATTTTTTCTTCCCAAAGGTATAAACAAAAAGGCTCTTCAGAGTCAAAGCTACATGTCGCAAATGTCACACAGACACTTTTATTAAGATTCAACTGTAGATGTACATAAGAAATCGCTCAAAAATCAACTATTGGCATATTTAAACAATAATGCTCCTCAAATAAATTAATTCTGTTTCCTCTATTAAATAAAAGAATCACAGCTGTGCTATTAAAATGTAAACAGAAAAGATAGAGAACAAAAATATCAAAAGGCTGACTGATTCTTTACAAAGCCAGTCTGGTGAAATCTACTTGACTGGAAAGTACTTCCTCCTGTGTGTACTCCTGTACATCCAGTACTGTGACAGACTGAATGAACAGCCAGCTCAGTAATTCCACAGACATATGCGCTGACATATCACAACAATGGGCCCACACGCTCAATGCGGCATCTACAAGCACTTGAAAAAGACCCACTTCCACTATTAAGGTCATGTGACTTACGGTACAAACCAACTTCTGCTGTGTCTGGCGGGGCCCTCTTACCTGCAGCCAGGGACTCTTGGGGTTTGGGCAATGCCAAAGCGTACGAGCAACAGCAGAGGATTTCAGGTTTCCAAAAGTCGTCAGTCTCACCGGAAAAAGTCTCTAAATTTGTCGCTAGTCGCTTTTTGGAAAAAAAGTCGCCAGCGGGGTCTGAAAAGCTGCTAAATCTAGCAACAAAGTCGCTTATTTGGGAACGCTGCCATGCTGTCGCTTCTTGCATGATTTACGGGTGAAGCAAGAGAGGCGGGGCAGTGTGAAGCTGTGCAGAGGCAAACTGGGAGAACTGGTGGATCTGCAAGTATGATTATAATGCAACATAGACTATATTCGGTGTTGTAGTTAGCGGTTGATCACCAGGCACTGCGCCTTGCTGAGACACCCTCACTGTAATTTGCAATTTACCAAAGGCATGGGGAGTGTCATTTAAAGTGTGCACGTTTGATCTTGCTACGGTCATGTGTGCACACGCTTGGCTACGAAATTTCACATGCACAAATTTCGCTGGTTGCTTGGCTGGAGGAGGGCAAGCGATTGTTGCCTCATCTCACAAATTCCATAGGAAATGAATGGAGAGGTCAGAAATGCTCCCCATGTGTCAAACCCATTAAAGTTCTCTGTCGCTGTGACGGAGTTCCATCACTTGGAAAAAAACGACCCTTTAACACGAGTGGATCATTGCTGACAGGTGTTTCCACGCCTCCACTGCTCTGTGCTGTGAGTGTGCGTGTGCTGTCCTCGCTGTACAGAGAATGGCAGCTGTTATTTTTCTTTACGTCAGCTGTAGCCACCAGAACAGATCACTATAACCACAGTTTGCTAGCGGGGGCTGCCATTAGCACTAGTGATCATTCAGTGTTGGAAGCCCCCAACCCCTTCAATACCGAAGGGCTCGGTCAAAATGTTTTTTATGCTTTAATCCCTGATTAGCGACTAAAACTAGAGCTGCAGTAGAAACGTAATTTGGAGGATGCTTGTGAAAACAAAGCATTACAACATTAAGCTCATGCAGCCCCAGTTCAACAAAAACACAACAGCAGCTGTTTTACGTGCAGTCTGTCTGCACACGCGCAGCAAGTGCAAAGAGGTGGAGCCGTTACTGAGACAGTGAGCTCAGGTGGAGAGAAAGGAGATGTTTCTCTAGCGTCCAAAGCAGCAGTGCTTGTTCCTGCAACCACCATTAAAACCTTTACTGGGAAACAACTGGAGGTCCTTCATCAACCACCTTATCAGCAGTTGAAGAAAAGAGAACTTTGTAGCTGAGAAATGTAACTACACGTCCACAAAGACTGATTACTGCCTAGATTTCAGAGGCACCTTCCTGTTACATACATAGGCCCCACCACTCAATTAACAAGCAGCATTTCATTAGCCTTCTAATTAGCATTAGCATTTGGGGAGGCTGAAAAAAATTTCTGGCTTGAACCCTGTATATTGATATAAACTATATTGTCTCATATCGCGTATTAAAATGTATCTATTTTTTTAAAAACTCACTATATCACCCAGCCCTATTCGGCACACACCAATACAAGCTTTGATTTCACATGGAGAGTGGAAGCACAGCCGTCAACTTGATTTGGCTGGATCTGCCTCACGGCTATCCCTGGTGTTAAATATAAATGGTAAATGGAGTAGTTCTTATATGCGACTTTTCTACTCTTGTTTAGCGCTCAAATATTTAAACGAGCATTATGCAGGTCAGTCAACCTATTTCATTAGGCATGGGAACCAGTGAAGGTTGTGGGTTTAATTTTAGCGGTGAGGTGTCATGTGACCGAGACAAGCGTCTTGACACATCAAGAGGGACGAATGTAATGGAGAGAATCCGCCCATTTTTCAAAATAAAACATCGTTCAGATTCAGATATTAAATAAAACAGAGATAATGTAAGTTATTTATTCTTTAAGTGTGGCCCGGTACCAAATGACCCATGGCCCAGTACTGGTCCACGGCCCAGGGGTTGGGGATCTCTGGATTTCTTTTCATTCACCTCTTTTCACTCTGTTTATACCCCACTCTGCGTTTAATCATTAGTTATTAGCACCTTGAGGTGACTGTTGTGATTTGGCACTATATAAATAACTTTGAATTGAATAAAATCCAATAGTGTTCCCTTAAAGGAAATACTGCCCAGAGAGGGAGCTGCCTTGGTGGAGGTTGGAGCTCTTGGAGTGCTTCCTGTTTGGGATATTTTCTGGACGAGGTCTCCCAGTTTTCTGTATTTGTGACGTATGATGCAAAATGTCCAATTTTAGTTTGTCTCACAGCTGTTAAGAATCCGTCCAGAGTCCTACATCCAGACTGAGTCCATGAGTTAATCACTTCTAAGTTGTGTTTAAAGGTTGAAAAACGGTCCTTCAGATAAAATGTCTAACTTCGAACTGTCGATCCAGCTGGTGAACTGAACAGAAACTTTATCACTGTCGTACATACAGCACCACAGATGGAGAAGTTTGCCCATCAACCAGCTCCACTGCTGCTGTGAACCAGGGGGAAAAAGGTAAAATCACATGCTTTCTAACTTCTGCAGGTTTTATTCTCATACTGTCATGTGTTCTGGATGATCACCGTAGACCCAAAATGCAGACTGGACGTGCAGGGAGTATTAACAAAACTGACATTTATTTAGCCAAAGGGATTCTAACAGTGGCAGCAAAGGTCCATAGACGTGGTGGAGGGAAAACTCACAGGCTACGATGTGGGAGACAGATGGGGAACAAATGACAGCGGCAAACCGAGGGGAGAGGGAACACAGCTGGGAAGCAAGGCACAGGTGAACTGAATCAAACTAACGAGACGGGAAAGTAAAGACACAGTGGCAAAGACTTAACAGGGAAGGCTTGGATAAACTGAAACAAGGTATAACATAACATCTATAACAGACTAGATTCACCTGTGTCGCCATCCAACTATTCAGTCAGAGGCCACGCCCCCTAAAAAAACTACCTCTGTAAAGTTGTTATGAAAGGGTAAACTACTTATAGAGGCCCAATCTATTTTCCGTATCAGGCTGTAAACATGTCTGTTTCTGCTGTAAAATTGGACATTTTAATATGGGGGTCTATAGACCCTTTTACAGCCTACGTCATCAAAGGATGCGCACGCATTTTGGCAATGGAAGTGAACTGCTACTCCATTTAAATCGATAAGAACGAGGAGACTAAACGTGATTTAAAAGTGATATCTGTATCAAAATGTCTGCTGTTGCCAGAATTTCTACCAAAACCGGACTGAAGTTGTACCGAATCCCACGGGATCACGGCTGTTTGAGAGACAACGGAGGTGTCTGTGGTTGCAAGCCATCAAATGTACTGATAAAAATTGAACTGAGGACACGATCAGGACTGAGGACACGATCAGAAATGCTCATGTTTGAAGCGCCCATTTTATATCAGCTAAAGTTATTTATCTTTCGTTGTTTGTACCGGGATGTCAGGTATCTAAAGTAAACAGCATTAGCTGGTAGGCTATTTTAAACTGTAGTGTGGCTATTTACAGGTGAGGCATTGCTGGACTCAGAGTCCTGATTTTTAAATTAATATTTAATCACACTATAGATTACAAAATGCAGTGCCAGTCAAAAGTCTGAGCAGACTTGCATATGAATGGTTGAGCGAGTCTCACAGTGTGACTGGAACAGTATATATATTTTTTTCATTGTAAATCAATAATATCTGCAGCCGGAAAACTCTTAACAAGCTAGAAAAGCAGTTTGACAAAGTACTCAGGCTGTCATGCAGGTACAATCCGCTGTGAGGATGTAGCTCTCTGACTTGTTTCCAAGGACCCGAGCCTCATACACAGTACTCCTGTTTCCTTGTCTTTGACTTGGAAAAACTTCTGCCTTCAAGACACAAAACTCCGAGTCTGTATCAGGATATTTGATGTTCGGTACATGACAACATAACTGTAAGCATCCAGTGACTTGTATGTGCATAACTTCTCTCCGGTGAATACGCTGGGGTTCTCCACCAAATACACCTGTATATCCGCCCACGGATACTGGGCCACTTGCTAACATATCACAGGGATCGGAGTTGGTTGCTGGTGGTTAAAATTAATTTTTGCAGGTAGTTTTCACGATCTTTTGTTGATAATCTCTTCTCGTAGATTGAAATGCTATTGAACTCCGCTGTACGTACGTTTCCAAAATACGCGCACGCATCGCTACCTACGTCATCATTGTTTACTAACAGTAAAGGGTCTATTGGGACTGACCCACTGCTGGAGCCTCTAGTGGACATAAGAAAAACTGAAGTTTTATGTACTTAAAAGACTGACCGAATGAAGACGAGGCTCTCTGGCTGCTTTTAAAATGTAAAAAGATCAAAAATCTGATGGTTAGTCTGCATGCAGTAAAGTGTAAGTGTGTGTGTGTGTGTGTGTGTGTGTGTGGGGGCATGCGCTCGCTCGCTCAGGTGTGCAGGAAGGTGCTGATCAAAGCAGCAGGCAGCAGGTCATCAGCACCAGTGGAACAGACTGTGATAATGCAGCACGAAGGTAAAGCTTGCAGGAACTCTCACTGCTGCAGACTTTGATTTACTCAATTTTCTACCTACAACATCCAGTAATTCTCATTTACTGCTGAACATCATGTTTTACTGTCTGTCTTTAAACCGGGACCTTCGACTTCAGTCTTAATGTGTTTGGTTGTCTCAGTTTCCACCCTCTGATCCGCTGGTGCCAGACGTCCGACTCTGTGATCATAACCATGAAGCTGATGAACCCGGAGAACCAGTGCTGCGACTTCTACGCGGACCGAGTCGTTTACAGGTCTGTCAGGATCAGACCCTCAAGGATAGCTCGCTTCCTCTTAATTACCTCCAACATTCAGTGGAGCTTTTTATCCAGAGCACTTTACACGGGTGGGAGTGGGTACATGTTCAGCATGACCAGCCTGTGTATGAATACGAGTTTGTATCTGGAGCCGTGAGAACACGGTTCTGGTTTGTATCAGAAGGATGCACAAAGTTCTTGTGTTCAGTTTAACAGTGTGAAGGAAACTTTGTCCTCAAAGGTCCGTCAGTTTTATTTTTTGAAATAATTGTTATTCCATAATCTGTTTTAGGGCTGCAACGATTCATCGATTAACTCGATTAAATCGATTCTAAAAAATTATCGACACAAATTTACTGTGTCGATGCTTCGTTTAAACTCTGCAGCGCTCAGCTGTCTCGGTGTAAGCGGCGCTAGTCACTAGCATTAGCAGCATTAGTGCTGACGTTTTTTTGTGTTTATTGGGGGCTGGCAAACCAACATAGAACTGCATTACCGCCACCTACTGGACTGGAGTGTGAATCACTCACGTATACACAAGCACACACTCTAAAAAGCTCTCCGTCGCTGCGATGGATTTCATTTAACACAGAGTGGATCATCACTAGAGTTGCCACCTGTCTCCTAAAAAACAGAACCCCGTATGTTACGGGACTCCGTGGAATACGGCTCCGTAACATGCGGGGTTCCGTACTTTACGGGACGGGTGGCAACTGTCGCTGACATGCATTTCCACGCCTCCACTGCTCTCTGTGTGTCTGTGTGTGTTGTGCTCGCTGAGAATTTCAGCTGCTATTTTTGTCTTTATTTCAGCTGTAGCTACCAGAACTGGTTTGCTAGCGAGCGCGGGCCATTAGCACTAGCGATGGTTCGGTACCGGAAGGCCCGCCCCCCAGGACCGAGGGGCTCCTTCAAAATATTTTTTATACTTTAATCCCTTATTAGTGACTAAATATAGACCTGCAGTAGAAACGTATTTTAGAGAATGCTTGTGAATACAAAGCATTACACCATTACTCACACATGCGCCATGGCTCCAGCAGCCACTAGTTTTTCAGAACACTCATAGCAGGCAGCGGTTTGAACTGCGCAAGCGCAAAGAGGCGAAGCTGTTACAGACGGTGAGCTCAATTAGTGAAAAAGGAAACGTTTTTCCAGCGTCCAAAACAGCAGCTTTTTCTTTTAGTAACCACCATTAAATCTGTGAAACAGCTGGAGGTCCTTCATCAAGCACCTGATCAGCAAGTGTTAATGTGAAGAAAAGAGAACTTTGTAGCTGCTCCATTCACCGCTGTTTGTTCACATGGCGAGAAACTGCAGTACGGAAGTTAAAATATGCAGATAAACTGTTAATAAAAAAAGTATTTCTTATCCGATTACTCGATTAATCGCTGGAATAATCGATAGAATACTCGATTACTAAAATAATCGTTTTATGCAGCCCTAATCTGTTTATTCTAAATAATTCTCAGCTTAACATTTAATCAAAAAGTAAAAATCACCGCAGTTTATATCTGATAATTCACCAAATATGGTTACTTCTTGCACCTGTTGTTTTGCACAGATTTAATTATTTCACTCTCCAATAAAATGTTTTAAGATCATTATTTAGTGTCACATTATTATTATTTTTATTATTATTATACAGTTAGTTTCCTCTGTGCTATTTTTAAGGCATAAAAAGCTTTGTTCTTTTTCTTTACAAGCTTATCTGTGACACTAGCTGTTTGAATATTCAAAGTGAGCATCATGCAGATGATACTCAGCTTTATCTATCAATGAAGCCAGATGACGCACATCAATTAGTTAAACTGCAGGAATGTCTTAAAGACATTAAGGCCTGGATGACCTCTAATTTCCTGCTTCTAAATTCAGATCAAACTGAAGTTCTTGTACTCGGCCCCACAAATCTTAGAAACATGGTGTCTAACCAGATACTTACTCTGGATGGCATTACTTTGGCCTCCAGTAACACTGTGAGAAATCTTGGAGTCATTTTTGACCAGGATATGTCCTTCAATGCACATATTAAACAAATATGTAGGACTGATTTTTTGCTGCAGCTAGAGTACTCACAGGCAGGGGCACACTTGTTATGGTCTTTTATATTGTAACTACAGCACACAGTTGCAGAACAGTGACCTGTTATTTTGCTACTAGTAACTTAAGCTAATCTGGGTATTTAAAAGCCTCCTCTTGATAAACTGACATAACTTAACGACTGCCTTTAAACCAAAAGCTTTGTTTCATCCCAACATTTTTATCCTTCTCCCTCTTATGCTTTCTGTTTTGTGCCCTGGAGAGCGTTCTTTTGTGCCGCTCCATCTTTAGCTACCTGTTGTCAGATGATAGCACGATTCAAATGAAAACAGTCATGATCGAGTGCACTCTCGAAAGCGTGTGCTGGAGTGCATTTTGTGTGTGTGTGTTGGGGGCAGGAGCACAGTGGCGCCTAATCAGCGCTGTGCCTCTGTTATTGATCATATATGCACAGCTGTTAAATACAAAAAAAGTGCCGACTACAGAAATAATTTCATCGCATCGCATTCCACTCAAATCCACTCAAACCTCCTGATCCAGGGTGACAGGGAGGCTAGCAGGCGGCAGACCATGACGTAACCTCCCCTTAACGGCCGCCACCTGGCGGCACACCGGACCCACCCAGCTGAGACCGGTTAAAGGCCACGATGAGGGCGCGGGACACCCATGAACGCTCCTCGGGACCATACCCTTCCCTTCCATGAGATATTGGAGGCGCCGCCCCTGGTGGCGGACGTCCAAGGTCCGGCAGACGGAAAAGGCACGGTGGCCATCCACGAGCTGGGCAGGAGGTGAGGGAGCAGAAGGAGGGCACAGTAGGCTTGAAAGACAAGGCTTAATCTGGGGCACATGGAAAGTGGAATACACCCTCAAAGAGGCAGGCAACTAAAGACGGACAGCAGAGGGACCAAGAACAGAGTCAATTTCATATGGCCCAATGTATCGAGGGGAGGGGGGGGGGTAATGCCCTCAAAGACAATGGCATAAACACTGGAGACTTCAACTCTCTATATCCCACTGTGACCAGTTGATGTGGGGATTATGTTTCTCTAGCCGGGGTAGCCAAGAATCAGGGGAGTGGAAGGTGCAGAAAAGATAAAAAAAAAAAAAAAAAAGTGTGTTCGTGATGGTTACCAGAAATAACCAGATATACAGGCTCAGACTTTTGAGTAATAGTGGCCAAAATGTGACCATTTACTGCAGACACTATGATTTAATTAGAAAGGGGCTGGACTGAAATATTTAACTTTTTAGCCAGGTTTAGATCCAGCAGGTTTTGCTCTGCCCCTGAGACTACTAAAGCCTGAAGAGGGAATATACCCTGTTGGTCACAGTCGCTGGGAGTGTTAAACGCGGAGCTCTCACCTGCAGGGTGCCGCCCACCAGTATTCCCAGAACTACTGGTGAGCAGGCCCTTTTGGCTGCGCTGGACAGGTAGTGATAAAATCCCCTATTTCGCCACAGTAAATACAAGCCTGTGCTGTTCCTCTGGCGTCAGCCGGGCTTGGCCGATCTGCATCATTTCACCGAAGGGAAAGGCTCAGATGGCTGAATCACGGAAGACATCGGTAAACCGGAGGCTGGGGACTGCTGGGGTTTGGAGTTTTTCTCCTTGTTTCTCTCACAGAATCTGCTACCGATCTTTAATGTTATTGCCACCAAATCCTCAATAAAAGAAGGCTTGTCTCTAGAATCGAGTTGATCTTTCATGTGGTCATTCAAGGAGTTACGAAAAACACCATAAAGAACATTTGCTGGCCATCCGGACCCGGCCGCTAACATACGGAACTGAATTCCATGTTCCGCAACACCTCTTATTCCCTGCCGTAAAGATAGCAGTCTCCTAGCTATGGTTCCTTCAATCATGGGGTGATCAAATGTTTTCTTAAGCTTGTCTATGAAAACGCTATACTAACAGATGGCTAACAGATTAGCAATAAGAAACACTTCCGCCCAGGCAAGGGCCCTACCTCGCAGATATTTGATCATTTAGGAGAGCTTGGAAGCATTGTCTGGGAAGGAGCAAGGCAGATGTGCGATGGCCAGGGAGCAGTGAAGCAAAAACCCTCTGCGGCATCTAGTCTACCCGGCAAAAGGATTCGGAAGACCACGACAGCGGTTTCCTGCTGGCCAGCTGGCAAAGCCGATGCTTCCCCCCCTCCCAAATCCCCAGCAGAGGGGGCCGGAGTCGTGGAATCTGCTGGAGAAAGAGAGGACAGTGAAGCCTGGATTTTTTTTCAAGTAAACAGTTAATACAATCAAAGCTTTGTGAGGTGTCTCGGGAATGTTCTTAATGAGAAGGGCAGTTCGTCCTTGAGGGAGAAGATGGTGACAGAGACCTTACTTGGTTCTGAGACGAGTGGTCTGGGGGGGAGTCTGAGGTCCAGATTAATTGCTGATCCCTTGAGCTGGAAAGATGTGCTGAGGGAGGGGGAGCAGGCAGTCCACTTCTTGCAGCCGGTTGGAGAATGCAATCTAAGAGGATAAGAAGCAAGGTGTTAGCACATTAATACAAGTTGCATGGAAGGCATGCAAAATTGAACCTAGTTACGACTCTAAGGAGGCAGATAATCTGGCAGAGACTGGATGATTGAGCTGATCCTGAAATACCACAGCTGACGAGGCTCGATAGGGTACAGGTGCTCAGCTGAGTGGAAGAATCCAGGCTCTGTCTAGAAGGGTGGAAATTCACTCAAACTTCCTGATCCAGGGTGGCAGTCTGTCAGGGCAGACCATGACAGACTCAGAGATAACCAGCTGTTCACGGCAAGTAAGGGCAGGTAACAGGTGCATTGGTGGCGGTCGCCCACTGTTAAACGGTTAAAGACCTCATAGTACCGTATCACCCCAACAGAGCACTTCACTCTCAGACTGCTGGCTTACTTGTGGTTCCTCGGATACTTAAGAGTAGAATGGGAGGCAGAGCCTTCAGCTTTCAGGTGCCTCTTCTGTGGAACCAGCTCCCAGCTTGGACTCAGGAGACAGACACCCTCTCTATTTTTAAGATTAGGCTTAAAACTTTCCTTTATGATCAAGCTTATAGTTAGGGCTGGATCAGGTGACCCTGAGCCCTCCCTTAGTTAGGCCTAGGCTGCTGGGGGGTTCCCGTGATGCACTCTGTTTATACTCCACTCTGTATTTAATCATTAGTTATTATTAATCTCTGTTTCTCTTCCACAGCACGTCTTTTGTCCTGTCTCTCTCCCCCCTCAGCAGATGACCCCCCCTCCCTGAGCCTGGTTCTGCTGGAGGTTTCTTCCTGTTAAAGGGAGTTTTTCCTTCCCACTGTCACCAAGTGCTGCTCATAGGGGGTCGTTTTGACTGTTGGGTTTTCTCTGTATTATTGTAGGGTCTTTACCTACAATATAAAGCACCTCAAGGAGATTGTTGTGATTTGGCACTATATAAATAAAATTGAATGGAATCTTCACACAACATCCTTATTCCCCGCTTTCATTTGAAAACACATACACTCCAGCCATCCATTTTTAACCATTACCACTGGTGTGAAGGTTGATCAGAAACTTCTGAGAACAGGTCCATAAAATTCAAAATTTGGTCAATCACACATTCTCATGTACTTGTGCACTGTTTTCGGTGCTCATTAGAAGTCCTGCAGGGGCTCCTTGAACTTGGGTCTCTGTAATAAATGCCGATCACCTGCAGTGTGTCAAATTAGCGGGCCTTCAACTTCATTTTAGGGCTGTCAACGAATTTGCTAAGAGGCAAATTTGGGAAATCGAGCAGGTGATGAGTGAAGATTGCATCAGTGCAGTTAAACAAACCTGCGTTTCCAGCGCCCGGTGATTCAGTACAACGTAGCACGCTGGTGTGTTTGACGGTTCGTGCCATGTTCTCCCTCAGAAGCCTCAGGATGTTACACTCCGACCCTGACAGATGAATTTACTGTGTGCGTCCTGATGACTGTTGGGAAAACATGATGTGTTGACTCTGGGCCTGGAAACTGGGGGCTAATCATCTGTAGCTCTGCTCACCACAGACAACCCTTTGAAGTTGACCAGGTTGAAGTTGGCGTCTGCTCTTTGCACCAATTTGAGGTCTAAAAATCCTTCTGGACATGCCCAAGAAGATGATCTTGAATGGAGATCAGCCAAATTTAAATCGGGTAAGATTTTATGGACCCATTTCCAGAGCTTTTTGATCACACCTCTTATGCTACTTTCCCACCGCCGAGGACCCGGTTCGCGTGCCAGTGCTGTTCCCAATGAACCGGCGAAACGATTAAGAACGGACCCGCGTTCCCACCGCGTTTCTGTGAACTGCTCCTTTACGTATGAGTGTGGGCGGGTCCTCGTCTGGACAGGGAAGCCGAAGCGCACAAACGTGGGAGAACACGCTCCCCTTTCTTGTGCTGTGAACACATTTTAGGGTCCAAACCAAACTACTGCAGCATCTGTGTGCAGCACAGAGGGAAACACAGACAGAGATTAGAGCAAGACGACAAGTACGCACTTTATGTCCTTTTATCTGCGATATGAACTGATACAAAGCAGCAAGTTCAGCCTTAGAGCCCAACCTAATCCACAGCCGTGAAAATCGCTTTTCTCATGTAATACACATGTAATATGGTAGAAAACTTGATGTTGAGACGGCAGAGTCACGCCCTTCTACCGCTTTCGGCACCTGTTCCTGGTTCCAGACCAGCTAGTTTGCGGGGCCGGAATTGAACCCGTTTTTCGGCCGAGCACCGAGTCTTTCGGCGGTGGAAAACACGCCTAACGGTTCAAATTACGGCACTGATCTTTGCTCCGGCACCGGAACCCTGTTGGTGGGAAAGAGGCTTTAGATCGCTCTAATTTCTCCAATCTTTCTGTATCTGTGATCTTGTTCCTTTAAAATTGACCCACAGTTTGCAGCCATAGGTGAGGGTGGGAACTCAGATCAGCCACTAAATTGGCAGCTTTGCAGTGCACATCACTGCAGACACTGCACCAGTATGTAATTTCCTGCTGCACTCCCCTCACAAGACACTGAGTTACCTGAACACCTCCAGCAGAAACTCATTCCTCTCCTCTGTTTTTAGACACTTCAGGCCCCGTTTTCAGTTTGAAATCTTTCACACTGTATTTTACTGTGTAAATCATGACACAGGCATCCTTTCTGGCTTTATGATTGGGTCTTTTCACACAGCCTTTTTTTGTTTGTTTGTTTTAAGAAAACCAACACGAGTTAATTTTAACATGGATAACAAATCAACCAGGAATCAACCTATCGAGAAAAGGTGATCTCTGGTGAGTCAGTCTTCGTGATGTCTCCACAGAAAGAGGTGGGATGTATGAGGAGGGATCGTACGGTGTGCGTATTAGTCCAGTCAAGCAATCACACATGTAAACACAGTGGACTTTGATCAAAGTGCTACATCGCAGGCAGTTACAACAGTCGTTTAAACCATCAAACAGTAAGAGGTAACAATGTAGAAAATGGAATTACAAACAGTAAGGGAACACAATGAAACATGCCTGTCAAATCAAGTCTCTTATGGCTGTAGTTTTTCTGTTATGGACAGCCATTTGGGTGTGCTAAATAGAGGACAGTTGCATACAAAGGGGTAGCTGTGAACCTCACTTTCAACAGGTCAATAGTGACCTGGTAGACAAGAGGTTAATGAGAGACATGAAACAATGAGGCTGAAAACATGGAAGGAAGTGATGATGGATTTCATCGTGGGAAGTTAAACTGCTCCATCTGCTTTATGTGCCGGGATTAAACCAAACGACTTCTCGAGCTATTTCAGCAAAGTGTCCAACATCTAATAAACTCCTGATAGTTCAGCTAAAGTTGTGCTGTGCTTCATCGCCTCAATCAGCTCGGTCACAGCTGGCTTTCTGTTGGTCTTCTCATCTGGATGTTAAAATCAAACCAACCATCATGCACACATGAGGGCCGCTGTGGCCTAAATCTCCTGTTTCTGTTTGATTCACTGGGAACATGATGGGAAATGATCTCAGAAAGAATCTAATTGTTACCCTGCAAGATCAACAGTGTTTGTAAAATCTGCTTCTCTGACAGAAAACTTAAGGTGCCAGGATTCTTCACAGTCACATGCAAACTCCCTCCCCCACTCCCATCCCATCATCAGGATGATTTCCTACTCACACTGCCTCTCTTCCTCCTCTCCACTGGACTGTCTTCAAGTTACTGAACTGGTCATTAAAACTTCCACCTGTCCTCTGGATCCAGGTCTTGCCCACCCACCCTGTGTCCCGTCATAGTTGACATCATCAGTAAATCCTTAGAAACCCTCAGTTCTCGAAACAGCCGCTCTCTCCCCCATTCTCCAAAAACCCTGGTGTGGACCCTGATGACCTCAGTAATTACCACCCAGGTTCAAACTTTCCGTTCTTCAGTAAAATCCTGGAAAGAGATGTTGCTTCCCAACTCTGGCAATACATGTCTCTCCATGAGCATTTTTAACCCTTTCAGTCTGGCTTCAGAGCGCATCACAGCACCAAGACTGCTCTCATCAGGATCGCTAATAACCTCGTCATTGCTGCAGACTCTGGCCACCTCATCATTGTCATCATCTTGGACCTTTTGGCAGTCTCCCATTTCATCCTCCTTGACTGCTTTTCTAACTGCGTTGGCCTCCCTGGTGTAGCTTTCTCCTGGTTTCAGCCTCACCTTGCTGCCAGTACACTCTGTCACCCGGAGAGACTCCTGTTCTTCCTTTGCTTCAGTCAACCAAGGATCTGTGCAGGGACCTCTTTTCATCGTTTACATGCTCCTCCTTGGTCAGATCACCCACCACCACGGGCTGACTTTCTACTGCTATGCTGATGATACACGATTGTATCTCAGCACGAAACCCTTCAGTCAGTCCCTCTTTTGTCCTTTATCGACTGCACGGAAGACATCAAAAATTGAATGTCAACCAATTTTCTCAAACTGAGCAACAACAAAGCTGAACTCTTGGTTGATTCAGAAAGTGGCTGATGTGCATCGTAACGTGGATGGATGCTCTGTCTCACCGTCTGGAGGTTTCATCCAGGACTCCACCTTCTCACTCTCAGACTCTGCAGCTGAAACCCTCATTCATGCCTTCATCACGTCCCGCCCGTTTGCTCTGCCTATCAAAGCCCTGTTACACCTCCACTGGCTCCCAGTCAAGTCCAGCATCTCCTGTAAGATGCTTCTCCTCCCCTACATCTCCTCCTGGATTGTGCGTGTTCCACAGATAAAGGCTTACTCTCCATCCCTCACACCAGACTGTGGTCCTCTGGGGACAGAGCCTTCAGAGCTGCTCCCCCCACTCTCTGGAACAGGCTCCCCTCTGACATCCAAAATGTTGAAATGTCACCTATTCACTGTGGCCTTTGGCTGCTGTGTGTAAAGCGACCTCGGGGTCCTTGAAAGGCATTATGTAAATGTGATTTACTGTATGCTCTGCAGTAGCCGACAGAACAGTGAACGGGCCTGTCCTCTGCTCTCTTTGCTCCTTGTGTTCAGTGGCAGAGTGAACGGACGCTCCTACAGAGCCGACCTGGAGCTTCACCAGAAAATCGCAGCTGACGTTTGCAGCTGGGAAATGAAATCCAACGAACCAGTTCTCAGACTGGTGAAGCAGCAGCCGGGAGCCTGGGAGAAGCTCCTCAGGAACAAGGTACTGAATTTAGTTTTCTTTAGTTTACAGAAGAAATGTTGGATTATCTGCACATTAACGGGAAAGAAATCACCACTGTTAAGTAGTAAATGATGCTTTGGAAGGTTAAAAAAAACAACAATACCAAAACGATATTTTTTTTTCCTAGAATATATTTGTGAGTTATGACATGGGCGACTTTGAGGATGAAGATGAAGCATCAAATGGTAAGACGCTGAAAACTTTAGGAAGTCTTAATTTATCTGTAACTGGTGAAATGTGAGAAATAATGTCAAAAAAATTGTTAGAGAGCAGCTAGAAACCAAAACAGTTGGGAAGCTGTGGATACTGTAAATAAAATGGATATTATTATTGGAAACCAAACATTTAACTGAGAACAGCAAAATGTTTCAAAATAATTTGGCCATCATCTTATGCTCTTCTGATTATTGGAGTCACATCCGCAGCTGGCTGAGAAGGTATTCCAGGTCTCCTCCTCCTCCTCAAAGGCATTCCTGTGCCCACCTCACCAGCAGCTTCTAGATCTAACACACGGTCTCGTTTCAGTTAAAGGGAGGGGTTCAGGAGGTGCCCTGATCAGAAACACCTCAGCTGGTCTTTTTGACATGAAGGAGCAGCAGCTCCACTCAGAGCTCCTCACCCTGTCCTCCTCAGGCTGATCCCATGGAGACGCCTACAGAGGAAACTCCTTTTGGCCTCTTGTACCGACTCGTAATTCCAAAGCTTCGGTTTCAGGAAGCTCAGATTCAAAACTCACATCTGATCTTTGTACGGTTTTCAGTTAAATAGGAGGTTGAACCATTTTGGAATCATTGAACGTCCGTGTCGCAGCTCCCCAGCTTTCTTAGAGCCAGGGTTCTTCTGTTTGGTCTTCAGGTCAGTGGTTTCTGGAGGACACGGTGGAGGAAGAAAAGTGCTTTCTGGACTCAAAGAGCAGCAGTAAGAGTGACAACTAAAACACCTCAAGCTCAACATCCTGCGACCATCATCAGGGTCATCACCTGTGCTGCAGGGTCTGTGACCTTTGATTCCCTCATGATTGAGTCCACAGAGAGTCCAGCTGCACAGTCTGCAGCCTCCACAATGACCTTTGACATTTCAAGTGGAAACAGATGAAGTGAAAAATTAATTTAGAGTTGCAATAAGAAAAAGGTTCATATTTTCTGTTTCTGCACAGACTTTTCAGAGACAGGAGGGATGCTTCACTGCATAAGACGGTGGAGTTAGCCAAATAATAGTGATGATGTCACATATATGGTGCTGTTCCTCCTGTCCTCCTCAGTTTTCCCATGCACATGTATTTGTTGAGGAAAGTGGTGTAATATTAAGGTCTTTCTCATCAGTTTGGAGGACGAGCAGCTTCGGCTGTGGGCTCCGCCCCCTTCAGGTCCTTCGGTTGGGCTGCGGTCCCGACTTTAACGTGTTCCATCACCTTTCCTCAGGGCACCAGCATTTATTCCCTGACATTTCCCTTCACAATCCACAGAACCAGTTTAAAATTAATGGTTTCATAAATGATGGTGAGCCCTCCAGATTTATCACAACAGGCCCGATTCATGACATCATCACTTTTAAAAGAAGGAATCGGACTCTCCAAACAAAACTGATTTGAATAAAAAAAAGTTAATTCATCCACAAAACGGTTTTCCAGCTCACCTGCTTTTGTCTGTGCTCATGTCTCAGATGGTACATCCTCTCCTCGCTTCTCAGTCCCTCCCACCAGAGATGGGAACACAGGAGGTGGAAGAGCCCAGAACAAAATCAGAGCCTGGCTTCAGAGCCATCATTTCATCTACTTGTAGTGTCCCTCACCCTGCGTGGTTTGTGTATTGGAGCTCTTACAGCTCCTGCAGCCTCCTGTCCTCCTCGTACATTGTAGGAATGGAGACGAGGGTCGCAGCCTTTTCCCCTCACAGTCGTTCTGGCTCGTTTTCCTTCTTTTTTGGCTTTCTTTGAAGAATCAGATGCTTGAGGTCATATTTGTCATATTTGCTTTTGTCCTGCAACAAAACAGGTTAAAACCAGATGGAACAAAGATATTAAGTTTTAGTGCTTACAGGCTGTTTGCTGCTGGCACAAAGGGCCCGTGCCCTGGATTGGTTTGAAGTGATCAGCTGGGATCTCGTGTGAACATCTAAGTTAAGAAAGCCAAGACCAGGTTTATGTTTCAGTTTTTGGGAGAAATTTAAAAGGTTTTCTGTAAATTTGCATGTTTAGAAGTTTAAAACTTGTCAAAATATGAAGATATGACTTTCTATCCAAAACATCTTTGTGTTTTAAGATACGAGCTGAAGTTGATCTAAGGCCGGGCCGTACTCGTGTGGTGCAGTGAGTCATTCAGCCCGATCTAAGCTAATGGGAGGGAAGGCGATGTGACACCAGAGCCCTCTGCAGGGATAATCAGCACCATGTGCATTTGATTTCAGGGTGAACTGTCCCTTTAATTCAGTATAAAACGCCCCCCCGTCCTGCTGCACAGATACGTCCTGATGTGCTCTTGGGTCAGAGGAGAAGCTGTGAGGGAGCTTTAATGACTTCAGTAAAACTGAGTTTTGATTTGACTCCATTTCAGAGTCTGTGGTGCGTAAATGACCTCGAGAAGAGCAGCTTTTCATCGTGCAGCACTTTTTACAACAATCTCAGAGCGAGCCCAAACGAAGTGGACGGATAAACGAAGATTTACAGATTCAAGAGTTTGGAATGAAAATGTTCCCTTTAAATGTCACAGCTTTGTGTGGCGTTAATAAGCTGATGGGCTCACAGTGTCTGCTCACTTTATACCTTCATACTCAGTCACCCTCAGGACATGTTGGCTCGTTCTTCTTCCACAGGAGAAACAGCAGCAGGTCTACGAGCTGCAAACAGAAGCAGCTCGTAGACCTGCTGCCTCAGTGGGTTTGAAGTCAGTTGATGTGACTGAAGTGCAGACCTTCAGCTTTAATTTGAGGGGTTTAATAAAGTTTTGCATCAACTATTTATGACTCCACCCCACGCTGTAGCGTTGCCTCCACCATGTCTCCACAGGTGGTGTGGTGTGCTTTGGGCTTCTGTCTTGGTTTCATCTCTTCAGGCCCTTCAAGATGTTTGTTGACCTTCAGTTATGTGTCCACCTCCTCAGGAGTGTTCCCAGGTCAGCTAGGTGATGTGAAGTTGTGTCTCAATCATGGAAATGATTCTGTGATCATCCACGTCAGTCTTTCAGGCCTTCTGGTCCTGCTGACCCGCTCAGTGCATCCCTTCCTAAAGTTTTTGCCGCCTCCATCACTTACTGAAAAGCTTCTGAATAAAATTTCAACACTTAGAATAAACTCCACATCTTTCACCTGCTTCGTTTGTCCTGGAAGGAGCCGTTTCAAGGCCACAAAACTGCTCATCAGTCACCTGTCCAGTTATTTCTGAGCCTCTGAAAATGGTGAGAACAGTTAATGTGATCCTTGAATCGTACTGAAAAGGAGGAGCTGGGGTGGAGGCGGGTTGCAATGTGGCCAGAGCTTCTCTAACATGGATCCAGCTCCACTCTTTTAATGTTGCCTGTTAGAAGCACTGATAGTAAATCCCCGTATTTAAAAATAGCTTTGGTTAAAAGCTCGGCAGCTGCGGTCAGAAACGACGGCACACTCAGAAGATCTACTCTCAGCTTTTAAACACATGTGCCTCCAACATGAGAGGGAGCGGGGTAGGAAGGACGGGAATTCTCCTGCATGAAACACAAAAATCACTGAAGCACCTGAAAAGCGACTCTTCTCTCCATCAGCACCAACTCCTGGAAAGAAATGATCGAATTAGGTGAGGAGAAAACGAGCAAATGGAGATGCAACTTTGAGTGTAGGGAATGAATTTTCTGCTCCCTTTAGGGGGCGCCACAGTGGATCATCTGCCTCCATCCCCACCATCCTCCTGTCACTCCAACTCTCTGCATCTCCTCCTTCACTGCATCCATGAACCTTCTCTGAGGTCTTCCTCATTTCCTCCTGCCTGGCAGCTGCAGCATCCTCAAACTCTTCTCAGTCTGGCTAATTCTGCCCCCTAGTGGTGAAAGATGTGGTGAAGCTTTGCAGAAAGTCATTTTTATTTTCCTCGTTATACCTTTGACATCTTTTTTTTTCTGCACTGCTGAATGTCACACCTTTATAAATCACAGAACTGCAGTTCCAAGAAAGGAAAATGGCCGATTTATGAGGAAAAACTTTTATTTTAATGATTTATTGTTATGTGAAGGGTGCGTCAGGAAGCTGAAAGCAGCTTAAGTTGGAAAGAAGCCCTGGGACCAATAACATCATTAAAGCCATCCCCCTGGCTCTAATGCACTGTTGAAGGACCCAGTATTTAAACAGCTCCACCTGACGTAGATCCTCCGTGTGAACCACTTTGGAGCTGCTGGTTTAAAAAGTGCTGCATGAAATTTGCTGTTCAGTCTCTGAACCGGATTCTGTGCCAGTCAAAGGAACATGTGAACAAACCCAGAGGATCTGAACCGTTCATTCCTCTTAGACGATCCAGATCAGCTGCTCCTCTGCTCCGAGCTTCAGTCGGCTGCTTTTTGTGTTCTCCTGCAGACAAACTGCAGTGAAGTGTGAGATGTGTGTAATCGGGTGTAGGTGAAGGTTTTCAGGGCCTCCTGGTCTAAAATTCAGTTTGGAGTGTTTAACTCAGCTCAGTTTTTCTTTACTTGTTCTGTAATCTTTTGATTTTGTCACTTTGTGAATCCAATAAAAATGGTTTGTAAAGCGAGTCCCTCATCTGTCCATCCTCAGAGAACCATAAGCTCTGCACGCCTGTCACTGCTGCTGATGGACGTATTCATCATCAGGAAGCTGTTAGTAACCTGCACCTTTCATGCAGGTTAGTGCAGTTAATAATACAAACATGCAAAAAGTGCAGTAAAAGTACAAATAAAACAACCACAAAGTAATGAAGTAAAAACCTATAAAGACAGGAAGCACTCAGAGCGAAGCCTCCATCCTCCCTCTGTTTAAGGGAATATTGGATATATCTTTTTTTTTTTTTTTTTCTTTTTAAATTTAAACTTTAGCAAATTTGTACTGCGGTAAAAATCAGATCAGGCAGCGTGACGGACGTTTACTCTGATTACACACACATGCAGGAGGTGGTCGTGGATTATACACATTTTGGGGTCAAATCGAACGAAAGGCAGAGGTCAAATGTGACATATTTGGATGCAAACTAAACTTAAGATTTGGAAAGCTTCTCTTGGGTGCAACTCACATTCTCAGCTCTGCTGCTCGACCCACAAATGCTTTTTCCCTACAAAGGTGGCTCCACGTAAGGGGGAATAAACAGGCTTTCCAACACCATCAGATTTACTGACAATCACATTTCTTAAATTTAACCCCTTCAGTTACTGCGTGTACAACTGTGTGCATCACTTTCCAAAGTTATCATTGTACTGTAATATTCATATTTTCTTTCTTAACGTTATGCACACAGAAGATGAATATTCCTGCTTCATGACTGAAGAGATTCTATAAAACTACAGCCACGAGGCTCCGTGGTGCAGTACACACCGCTGGCCTGTAGGGGTCAATGTGAGCCTGCGTGTTTATGCAGTACACCGCGCTGGCCGGTAGAGGGCAGTGTGAGCCGGTACGCTGCTCCCCTTTAATGTGACCTCATCAGATCCGTAAAATCAAAGGTTCGTGTGTGTGAGCGCGTCTCATGGTCAGGAGAAGTTTGAGTCGAACAGAACCGTATTCAGCAGGCTATAATCAGTGAATCGGCTCGTTTAGGCAGCGGCTTATTTCCCGTAATTCGTCTCGTAAGTCCCCCGCCTTCCCGGCAGAAGCTCCTCCGGCTCTTGACAGGCTGCAGCTGAAGGCGTTTGGCTTTGACATGCTAAAGCCTGGATGACCGGAGGGACTCGTTAATAGCAGGTAAAACCACTCTCCTTCCGAACCAGCACCACTGCTGGCTCATTTCCGTGTTTGGAAACGCTAACGTGTCACTTCGCTCAGGCGGCTGATCTGCTGCAGCGGCGCTGATGCGCCTGACTGCGCTGTGTTTGTAGCTAGGTGGCTAATGTAAAAACCTGAGCTCCACATCGTCTGACAGACAGAAACAGATACTAACAGATATCCTAACAGGTATTAATTTATGCAGAACAGCGTCAGGACCCCTCTCTGCACCTGTCAGGTGATGTTTACAGCGGTCTTCCAGCGCCACGCCAGACTCTATTCAAAAAATGTCCAGTTTAAGAGTCGAGGCTTTGGTCTAATTTCAGGTCGCCTTTTTGTTTCATGGATATCCAAAACACAACAGCTGACTGCACCTACATAAAAAAGACCGCACACAGGAAATTGTGTTATATATTTTGTGTTTTTTATATATATATATATATATAGCAACATGCTGCTCGGAGCAGATTGTAGGACTAAAGGAGTGGAAGGAAACCCTCAGACTGGACCGAAGGCAGGAACAGCAAACGATGATGAGCTGTTCCAGCGTGGTAAAACCAGGCCTGTAATAAATACTCTCCTGTGCTGGATGTTCGTTTTAAAGGTCAGGTAAGGAGATCAGTGTGTGTATAAGCGATCCTGCGGCTTGTGAGGGACAGCCAATCAGAAGAAGGATGGCTTAAAGGGGGCGGGGCTAATGCAGCTGGTTTTATACAGGTGTACAGAGCAGAGAACTGAAACTAAACATGAAACCTGAATTGAGAGCATCCACTCAGGAAACTGGGTCGTGGTGTTTCCAGGCAGAGCGCTGTGGTGCGATCGGCTTCTTCACCCTGAGTTTGTAATAAATCCCTGCAGACTCAGGCTGAGAAATCAGCTCTGAATGTGGGTGGAGCCTGAGGGGATGGACATTCCTCTGTCTGCTGTGAGGTCATGAGGACCCAACAGGGTCACATGACCCCCCCCAGGATGGAGGTGCTTTACTGTGTGCGCTGTACTGAACTGGTTTCAGTGTGTGTGTGTGTGTGTGTGTAAGCTGAGGAAGGATGAAGCTGACCTCTGAGGTGAGTGGATCACCTGGAAGGTGTCCTCGATTTGAACACTTGGACCCTTTCAGGGTGAGAAGTGATGCCGTTTGTGTGTTTGGTTTGTTGTGGCTGCAGCTGAATGAAGTGTTTTAAATTGAATGTGATGCTCAAACAAACACTGTAGGCTGAGCTGCGGTTCATGGATGTGCTGCAGAGGATAAATCAGGGCTGGATTTTTTTAATGTATTCATTGATTCTCCAACGTGAAGCATAGCTTAGACCCCGTGGCTTTTTTAATGAGCTCTGCTGACTTTTAAAATGTGTATCTCAGATGACTGTAATGGTCTCTTAACAGGTATCAGTCAGAGAGCATTAAATAGGCCTCCGATTGTGCAAAATGCAGAAGCCAGACTTCTTTTTAATTTTTAATGATTCTACTTTTAGGTTCAATTTTAAGATTTTACTTTATTATTTTGAAGTCCTTCGTGGACCCAGGATACATACTGGACCTGCTGTTCATGTACAAACTGCTGCGCAGCCTCAGATCCTCAGGCAGAAACCTGCTGCCACGAACACTTACAGACTGAAGGCATTCGAGCTGCTCGGCTGGGCCTGAGGAAATCAGGGTCTTCTTTTAAACCACTGCTAAAGACTCATTTACATCATACGGCTTCATCTCAGACTCTACAGGTCTCAGTTACCATGTTAGAGGTTAAAGGTCACGACAGCACAATCAGAAACAGTGTGGCTGTTTGGAAGGGCTGCAGCAGAAAGCCTCTTCTCTCTGAAAGAACATGGCAGCACAGCTCAGGTCTGCAAAGCTGCATCTGAACAAAGACTTGTGTAACAAACAGACCAAAGTGCAGATGTTTGTCCAGAATGCACAGCAGCACGTTTGGAGGAAACATCAGCACCAACACCTCAGAGCAGCTGTCAGCATGGTGGAGGAGGATCTGGGCTCCCTGCAGTCACTGAGTGGACCGTGAACTCCTCCACAGTGATGTGACAGACTGATAAAATCACACTTATTGCTGTGATGTAGTTTTTCAGAGTGACTGTTGATGATGAAATGAAGCTCAGTTTAGATTCAGTTCTTTAAGAGAGTTGCAGATTTTACCCTCTGCTGGTGAAACTCAGCTTCCTCTCTGTGGATGATCTGTGTTGAGGTTTAAGAGCTTCGCCTCTGATTACACACCTGCAAAGGTGTGTAATCGTTTATATGAATCATTTATAACCTGAGGGAATTTTTAAGTGTTTCACTTTGAGAATGGGAGCCAGTGAAAGTGAAATGATGGAAAATGGAGGGCGAAGTGTTGACTTTGTTTTAGTGATTTAATCATTTTGTCCACAGAATTCCTGCTCCAGCTTACAAAAAACCGCTTATTATTGATTGAAATAATTGATTAAGATAATTGGTTTAGTCCAACAAGTCATTAAAATCCTCACTCAAGGAGAAGGTGGTGATTATTTTTTCTCATCACAGCTCTACCTCAGTTGGTGCAGTTAGTTTTTTAGCATTTAAAAATGTACCAATTTTTCCACAGTTGAGGAGGAGGAGGAGCTACTGAAAAGCCTGATCTCTGTTTTTTCACCTGGATCTTGGGGCAACCAGGAGCATCTGCTCAGCACACCTGACCCATCCTGGTCAGGTGCTCGAGCCACCTCAACTGGCTGCTTTTGATGTGGAGGAGTAGCAGCTGTACTCTGAGCCCCGCCCGACTGACTCAGGGAGAGGCCTTAGCGACAGGGTTGAGACAAAGTGAAGGCATGGATAACCTTTTAAAAGTCTCTGAAGCAGAGACACAGCTTCGCCTTTTACAGGAGTTGAGACTAGCTAGCTTTGATAGCAATATTTGTGTTTTTCAAAATAAAAGTGGTCTCAGAGATCACTCCCAACAAATGGCCAAAGTCGTGGAGGTCAGAGGTGACAAACGATGTGACTTCTGTTTTCCTTGAGAAAACTTAAAGCCATCCACGGTCCATTCAGACCTCCAGATGAGTCGTGTTCACAGAGTCAGAGAGGCTGTGAAACTGTGAAAGGATTTTTTTTTAAAGTTAACGAACAAAAGGACTGGGCCCAGAATGGCCCCCTGAGGGACCCCACATGAGGGCAGAGCAGTAACTGAACTGCTCGCCTTTTTAGGCTCAATTATAAATACACATCACAGGTAATATTTGCAGTTAACTCGTTGTAACCAAGTGAAATAATAACTACAGACTCTGGGCCATTTTTCCAAGGCTTCACATCCACAGTTTCATTCCACCTTTCTTTTGGAGCTTTTGGCACTTCTCCACTCATGTGTGACCGTGGGCGACCTTGGGGAAGTGAACGCCACAGAGCGACAGAACATCGTGGGGAGATAAACCTCCGTGACTCAGACTGAAAGGCACTTCTTGTCTGGTGGCCGTTAATGAGCATGCTTTCTTGTCCTAAGATTCAAATTTGAGGCATTAAGGAATCATAAGATGTTTGCTTGTTGTTGTTTGGCTCTTCTCAAACATCAGTGAGCAGCTGTTTGATGAACCAGCGGTGACTGTCAGCGAGGCTGATGCTGAATATTTAGCTGTGCTTTTGGTCCAGATTGAAACATCTCAACATGTGACAACAGTCACAGACTTCTCTACAAATATTTATAATCCGCAGGAGATGAATCTGCTGTTGTTGCCCCTAAATGAACCTTTTAGTGCTCAGCCTGGGGGGGAGCAGTATTTTCCACGTGTCTGAAAAAGAGGGGCTTCCTGTCGCTGCCTTTCCTGATTAAAAGTCCATAACATAAACATAAAATGATGAAATGAATTGATGATTAATTTCTGTCTATCCTTCATCCTCCTGTTCTCGTGCAGGATCCAGACCTCCAGCTCCTTATGGCTGTATATGATGAGAACATCCTGAAGAATCCTTTCTACTTGGCCTTGGAGAAGCAGAGACCGGACCTTTGCACCCGAGTGGCAGAGCTCCACGGCATCGTGAGTTTCACTTGGCGTCTCCTTTTAGTACTCGCTCGTATGTGTGTGAGAGTCGTCGGTAGCTGAAGGTGATTGGTGGCTGTGCCGAGGCTCTGAGCAGGTTTTCCTGCAGTTGGTGGGAAATGCTTCAGACTGGGGGAATTCGGTATTACTTGTGAGGGGTTTTCCCATTCTTAACATTTTTTGGCACCAACCAAAGTAGTTTGGGGATAGAGCTAAAGGAGTGGGATCAAAATACTTTGAATCAGTTGAATCAGCAGAAGAAATGAGCTTCCTGTGAAGGGAGTCGGAGCTCAGCCTCAGAGGCAGGGTGAAGGTGCTTCAGCATCTGACCAGGCTGCCTCGTGGATGAGGAGACCCCGAGGCAGACCCAGTACGCACCGGAGAGATGATGCTGCTCAGCATCAGTGTGCCCCCAGAGAAGAGCTGGAGACCCTCACATTGCTCCTATATTGGATGTAGGCAGCTGAGGGGGGGCATCTGATGAGGCTCAGTGAGGCCATGCTGTTGTTCTGCTGCCAGCAGACCGAAGGCATTAAAAACAGTGGTGAGCTGAAAATAACTGCAACACAGCAGAACCTGTGAGACTGCAGGTGTGAACACACTGCAGGTGTGAACACACTGCAGGTGTGAACACACTGCAGGTGTGAACACACTGCAGGTGTCTGCACAGCTGTAACACAAACACTGCTCACTTCCTCCTCTGTGGCTGAAGGCCGTGACGGCATCTGCACACAGACCTGGGGGGGTTTCAGCACCTCCTTCCATCCTTTTGCTCACAGTTTATAGTTAATGCGTTAGTGTCACATTAGAGGAGCATTAGAGGAGTTTTATACTGGGATTAATAAATTACATTTCCCAGCTGGTGGGAAGAAGCTTGATGGCAGTAAAGCGCAGAGATATCAGGTGATCTGAGGAGCTGTAAAGCAGCACTCCTGTGTGAGCTCGTTAAAGACCACGCCGGGAGCAGCAGACGAGGATCAGATGTCTGAGCGCTGGTCGGCTGGACGCCTCTGGAAACTCGGATCATCTGAACGCCGACGAAACATCGGCGGGAAAACAAACTGCATCAGAGCTGTGATTCCCAGCAGATCCATGACCCGGAACATCGGTTATACAAAGCACAGCATGTCCGTGCTGCGCACACGTCAGCGTCCTGTGTGGCTCGTGACTGCGTTCCTTAATAAATTGCTGCCGACTGGTCACGTGGATTTATTGACTTAATGTGAACAGAACAGAAACTGTGAGATTTAAGAATTGGAAAATTGATTTGATGCCATTTTAACAAACAGGTGACCCGGTTTAATTTCATTTATGATGTTTTTTTAAACTCACTCTAATTCACTTTGTTTTAAGGAGTTGTTGCTGAAATCTGACTAACAAACCTGCTTCATGAGGCTGGAAATACTGTAATCCTAGTAGTAATACTACTACTACTACACACTCCAGTGGAATATACTTCACAATAAACCTGTTACGCTATTTTAAGGACGCAGTTTGGGTCCGGAGCCGTGTGAGCATTACTGCCTAACCGCAGATAATCCAGTGAAGACTCCACTCTTTGTGCTGCTTTATCCTATTTTCTGCTTTGCCCACACTGATCGGGCCTTATCTGATGGTTGTTACTGTGGAAAGGTCACTTTAAATCTGTGCTGAGTGGTTAATAAATTGGATGTCTGTGTGTGCCACTTTAAACGTGCAGGTTCTGGTGCCGTGCTGTGGAAGTTTGACCCTCAGCAGCTACTCCGACTCTCACTTCGACAGCTATGTCCTGCAGCCCGTGGAGGACGGATACAAGACTGAGGACGGGAAGGTCTGTGTGACGCGGTCCACGAGTTAAACACCAACTAGTCTGTGTTGCTCGTCGGTGAATTGGACTGTCCTACTTTTGCAGTCTAAAAACACAGAGAGGTTGTTTAACAGATTTAACTTGGTGTGTGTTGCAGGAGGTCCGGATCCAGGACAGGCAGGTCCTGCTGGGATCCGGTTTCCCGGCTCCCGTGTCCATCGCCATCCTATTTGAGGAGACCTTCTACAACGACCAGGAGCAGAGCTACAGCATCCTATGCATCTCCAGGCCCGTGGAGGTGGATCCGAGCCTGTCCGAGGTCAGCGCGCCGTCTCCTTACTTCCTGAGGAGCCTGGAGGACGTCAGGGAGTTCCTGGGCCGCCACGCCCAGAAAATGGACAAGCACATCCAGGGCTTCTGTCAGGCCTTCAAGGAGCAGGAGAGGAAGGGACTCCGACACCACATAGTAGGATCAGCTCTTCAGTCTTAAATATGACAGGGTTAGGGTCACAGAGAGGCCTAAAGGAAACAGTTCTCACAGCTTTTAACCTTTCAGATTTTAAATTTTATAGCTTCAGAGTGTCTTCAGTGAGGAGCTGCTCTGACATCACTCCTGTTTTCCCTCGTGTCAGGACTCGGTCAACGGTCTCTACACTAAATGCCTTCAGTGTCTGCTGAGAGACTCTCACCTGGTGAGTAGAAACCAGCTTTATTATTGTTTACTTTCACAGAGACGGTGCATCATTAAAATACCTGCAGGTTACACAGTGTGTGTCCACACAGAGCATTAAAATGAGTTCTATAAATGCAATCTGCCCTAAATACATTTTTTTATTTATTTTAAATAAAAGTTCGGCCCACAAGTCGTAACTTCCTGTTCCACCAAAGGGATTCTGGGACCTTCCTCTGCAGAAGAGGCGGAGTCTGCGAGGAGGTTAGCTCCCACACCTTGGAGAGCTTCTCCTTTCAGAGATCCTTTTAGAATATTGTCGGGAGGAGGATTTGCTCCTCCATTTGTTCTGGGACAACGATCGACTTACACGTCCTTCCCAGGCAGCCGGTGGTTTGTCGGGGGGGCACCAGCGGCCTTAGTTAATCCTGTGAGAGTTTGTGGATACCAACAAACTGATGAGCTAATTAATTTTTATCTGTATTGTTGAATCCAAATGTTTCTGGTGGGTTTCTCTCCTTTGGGTTTTGTTGTGTGTTTGTGTTGTACATCGTTGTGTGTGTCCCTGGTTGCACTGTGGTTTGGTGCGTTCACGGTGAAGTGGGGAATCATGTGATGGCGACTCTGTTGTGCTTTCTTGAGCCAAAGCTTGATGGAGATAATTCATTTTTTCTGGATGTGTGATGTGAGAAACGTGTAACACAGCAGCATGTGACTGCAGCCTCTGCAGCATCGGGATGTTTGAGTTCATTCTGGCCTCAGGGGAGAGCAGCTGATAAAGACCACAAGGCCTGCTGCCGATAGCTCGGTGTTAGCCCGGGACACACGGCGACCTGTGCGGGGTGTGCCGCTCGTCTCCCCGCGTGACCCTGGAAGAATGGATCTTTGTGCTGCGGGCTGTGGCACTCGAGGAGCTTTCAGTTCAGACTTGAAAAAGGAACCGATGTGAAACCACCGACACGAACCCTTTAAAAGCTGCTTCCTTTGATTGGTGTGACCTCTGACCTCATGCACACGGGGAGGATGTGCTGTTAGTGCTTCTGTAGTCTTTCACAATGATATGTGACCACTGTGTGTGTGATGTAGCAGTTTTGTTTCTGAGTTTTCTGCCTCATCGCAGCAGAAGGAGCTGCACCACATCCTCTCATGTGTCTCTTATTTTTCTGCAGAAACTTCTGGCAAAGCAGCAGCTTCAGATGACTCTCCTCAAACAGGCGGTGGAGGTAACGTCACACCCTTTCTTTTTGCATCAGCTTCACTCTCTGGGTTCAGTAAAGAAGCAGCTGTTATAAACCGTACGCCGAAGCTCAGACAGCTGCAGATAGATGAGTCTGCAGAGCAGCAAAGGCCATACAGGTCTTCAAATATGAAAGATCTCAACATTTTGGACTTCAGCGGAGGAGCGTGGGAATAAACCAATGTTTTTAAAGCGTCTTTTTCACCTTTGCGTATTTGATGGAGCTCGTCGAGCATCAAGAAATCATCCTTAACACTCAAGTCATTAAAGATAAACTTTATTTATCCCCAGATTTGTTAGATTTCTGCCTCGTACCAGTCAAAACTTTAAACACACCTTCTAGAAAAGAAGGAATCAATAAATAAGTGGAATATATTTACAAATAACAATGAAATAAAGATTACACAAAAGAAAAGCTCAGTATTATAAAAATCTAATTCTAATACAATAAGGAGCTAATAATTAAAAGCAGGAGTTGTGCTGTGAGGTGATCATATATGAAGTCCAGGATGAACAAACCTGCTGTGTTAACCTCTGACCCGCTCCTCTCTTTCCCAGATATACGTTCATCATGGTATCCATGATTTCATCTTTAACTTCGTGGGAACGCTTGAGGCTAGTCAGGTACGTCTGAGCTCTGCTCATCCAGCCCAACACACACACGCACACACACACTCACACACACACACACACACACACACTGCCACAGATCCTGACTGCTCCCAGTCTGAATAAAAGTCCGGTTCCCGTGCCTCGTGCATAAATGCATCCCTCCTGATTTTTGCTGCCTGCATTGGGAGGATGCAGGTATTTATTAGAGTCAGTTGTGCTGAAAATGATCCAGATCCTCAGCAGCATCGAACGGGGTTTCATTTTCACGTGCTCCAATAACTGTCCTGAAGTATCACGCTGTCTGAGCTCCTCTCACGCCTCTTCTGCTGCTGGTCGACAGGATGCTGCCTTCAACAAAACCACCAGGAGTCTGCAGGAGCTGCAGCAGAAGGACCTGGGAGTCAAACCCGAGTTCAGGTCAGTTCACCACATCCAGAGCATCACGTTGTTTGTGAGATCTCTGTGCAGTATAATGTATAATGTGGTTGTACTGACAGGTTTAGGATCAGGGCTCAGTGATGGCTGTCTGTGCAGCAGTTTGTAACAAAAGCAGCGTTTAAGGCTCGTTCTGCTTTAGTCTGACCTGTAGCTGCAGATGTGAGGCTTTCTGTTTCTCAGTCATTATTTCTCTTCATTATGAGATCATAGAAGAAAGTTTATTATTGATTTTTGGCCTGAGGGTGAAACCATCACATCCTGCCCCTCATTTGTAAATGGGTCTCAATGATCTTGTTGATGACGCTGTGACCTCGTGAAGCCTCCTCGCTCCTTCGTGCTGAGTCTGTCTGGGCGTGTCTCCGTTTCTGACCGTCGTCCTCTCCTCCTGTTCTTCTCTTCCTGCAGCATCAATCTGTCTCGGGCAAAAAGAGAGCTGAGTCAGCTCAACCAGCAGACGTCCCCCCTCCTCAAACTGCTGTGCCTGCGTAGAGTCGCACTGACCGCGACGCAGACCCCCCGACGCTCCGGTACAGGCTCTGTTGGTTTGTGTGTCTCTGACAGATGTGGGTACATATGTTACACAATCATCACACTCTTGTTGCTCACAACAAAAGTTCCAGGGTTTCCAGTTAAAGCAGAACGTAGAGAATAATGAGATTCAAGTAAAATGCTGCCTTCACACAGTTCCCACGTCTGGGTTAGGGTTAGGGTTAGGGTTCAGGAAGGTTTGAGGAGCAGGACGGCTCAGTGTGGACCGAAAACAGCTCAGAACTGTGAGGCGTGCTGAAACGCTTCAGACTCAAAGGATCTGCTGACACCTTCGAAGGCCTCGACCGCTCTGAGCTGTTCTGGTGGCGCTGGGGGTGCCCCCCCCACAGTGTCGGCCAGTGGATTTTACTGGTGGATTTTTGGCTGATCTGTGTTTGAACGCTGAGCCGGGCAGTTCATGTCAGCTTGGACACTTTTCTTGAAAAAGTCCCAAACTAAAAACTGATACAAATATATCTAATAGTTTTAAATGTGATCACTCAAACAAAATCACATTACAGCCAATCAGACGGCTCGTGCCGGTGTGACAGAAACCGCCGTATTAATCATGTAATGCAGAGAGTGGACGTTAGGGACTCTGTGGGCTTCTGTTTGTGCGGTTTGCTTTGGTAATCCAAGCTTATTGGATCACAACAACCACCCTGCTGACAGTCTGCAGAGGGGGGGGCAGGTCTGTCCGAACCGCTGACCTAACTGGCCTCTGTTGTACTTCCTGTCACTGAATGTGTGTCTTCCTCCACAGTGAGCATCGAAGCCGTGAGCGCGGACGACCTGCTTTCTGTCGTCCTCTATCTGCTGGTGAAGACGGAAATTCCCAACTGGTGAGTGAAAGAGGAAATGCAGCGTGGCCTTTGACCTCCTGCCAGAGACTCTGGGCTGGTGAAACAAAACTGCTTTAAAACACAACTTTACTCTCATATTGATAGGCAGTTTTTCAGGACTGTAATTTCTCTATAAACAGTTTATTCTCTTCATAATTCACGTCATGTGTGGTTCAGTCATGTTTTCAGAAGGGGCGGGGCTTTGAAGGACTTTAGACATGCTCCATTTATTATTATTATTATTATTATTATTATTTACAAAGTAAATTGAGGCCAAGAGGAGACATAGGCCCCGTTTAGGTGTCGTTTCGATGTGTTTAAGCCTTCGTTTACACGATAGCGTTTCAGAAACGATCTGCGTTTACACGATGACACGTGAAACGATGAAAACGATGTAGTTCCCATGCCAGGCCACAAGTTGGCGTTGGTTTTCTCTTTGCAAAGCTTGTTTACGCAAGACGCGCATGCGTGGAGGGACACAGTAGGAAGCGCGGCAAATTGTTCATTACTAACAAAACGGCCAATGTGAGAGGGTTTGTGTGGCAGGCCGTTTTAACGTAACATCCGTTTGTCTGACTATCCGTAATCACATTTCAGATATCTAAAACTGCATTTTGACTAGACAAAACTACATTTTGACTATCCAGAATGGTAATTTAAGATATCCGCAATTACATTCTGGCTAGTAATTATAATAATTCAAGATATCTTCAATTACATTTTGATGAGTCAAAATTCCTTTCAAGATATCTCAAATTATGTCACCGAATTCGTCGTTTGACGGGTCACACATCCCTAATTACAATTTAAGATATCTCAAACGTAATTATGACTAGTCGAAATTACGTTTTAGATATCTGAATTTAACGATTGCGTGAAGGCCCCCTTGTGCTGTACTGAGCTGTCCAAACAATTGCCTGTGTAGAATTTCAGGTGGCTGCAATGGTGCTGGCCGTTATAGGCAAAATTGTAATAAAATGCAACAATATAGAAAGAGCTCCTCAGTATGGGATATGTGGAGAGCACGAGAGTCGTGAACTTAAAGACTGCTTCAGAAATCTGCACAGAATCTCTGATTTTATGGCCGCTTTAACGAACTGTCTTATAAACATTCTGCCAAAATGCTCCGTAATTCAAGATATCTCAAACGTCATTCTGACTAGTCAGACTGTTAATGTAAGATATCTTAAATAGAAAAGCCGTCCAATTCAAGATATCTGTAATTCATTTGGAGATATCTTAAAAGGCATTTTGACTAGTCATTATTTGTCTTCAAGATATCTAGAATTTAATTTGCACTAGTCAAAACTATTTATCGCCTATCTAAAAATACATTTAAGATATCTCGAAATATGGTGTCATTTAAGATATCTTTAATTAGAATTATGACTAGTCAGAATAAAAAACAAGATATCTTGAATTAACTTTATGACTAGTCATAATTTAATTGTAGATATCTGAAATGTGAGTTTCAGATAGTCAGTAATTCATTGAAGATATCTTGAATTGAAGCCGCCAAACAAATGAATGGTAAATCTGACATCATTTCAACTAGTCAGAATGTAAGTAGAGATATCTCAAATAGGTATTTTGTCTAGTCAAAACATAATTAGAGATATCTCAATTTACTAATACGTCTAGTCATAAATCAGTTTCAGATATCTGGAATGTAAGTGTGGTGAATGGGATTTTATGTTAAAACGGCCTGCCATAGGGTTTGTGTGGACTGACGATGAGGTTGGATCGCTGCTGCACACAGCGCTGAATTACAAAACGGTAAAAACACATAAATGGGAGGCTCACATAAAGAAAGGCATCAAACATGTGGCTCCACCATCTTGGACTCGTGTTTCGCCGGGCGGACTCGGTCTGTGCAGGTTAAACCTAAAGAGGTCGGCGATGTTAAACGAAAGCGTTTTCATTAAAGGGCGTGTCCGTGGCACCTCACAGCCCTGATGGAGACATGTGCTGTACACACTCACAGCGCCACCTACTGGCAACAGGAAATCAGCTTTGTCTTTTAAAATGAGATTTGTATTATGGCCTCTCCGCCTGATTGAGCCGACACAGGTTTGTATAACAGCTGACATGGTTAACGGGACTAACGAAGAGGGAAAAACGGAGTTTACTTTCAGTTCACCTGATCTCTGCCCTGATTACATCATCCACTGCGCTCCCAGCATGCAGCGCTGCAGCTGCCCAGGTAACTCCCCAGCAGCAAACAGGTGTTTGGTGGAGACGAGAGCCACTGCAGGTCCTGTTCCTGTCCTCGGTGAATAAAGTGATCATTCCTTTCAATATTAGAAACTTAATGAACATTTTAAGGAGAAAAATGTTTACCCTTTGAAATTTCCATTTTAGTTCTACAGCTCCATAGAGCCCCATTTGTTCTGGACTCAGGAGCGCCCCCTATGAGACAGGAAGTCCAGAGAGTTTGAGTTTTCTCTTCTGTGCAGCTCAGGACACAAACTGATGGCCTCCTCCTCCTTTTCAGCAATCAAATGTTAATGTTTTACAATCAGATGTCTCATTTCATTACAGTATTTGATTACTTTATTGAATTTATAGTGTTTGCTGACAGCAAACTGTAACAGCGATGATCCACGACCCATGTCTGCTCTAAATGAGCCCAATGAATCTTCCAGTGAAAGGAGCCTAACTGGAGGTTATTAAGGTTCGTCGTTTGGATTAATGCAGATGTAGCTCACTGCATGTTTGGTCTGACTGCTCTTCAGGATGGCCAACCTGAGCTACGTCAGGAACTTCTGCTTCAGCCACTCGAGTAAGGATGAGCTCAGCTACTGTCTGAGCACCTTCGAGGCAGCAGTGGAGTACGTCAACCTGGGGAAGCTGCAGAACTCAGTGAGACGCGCACAAACACAACACAACGCAGACACGCTGGTGTTGCTTCATCGGACTGGAGGTCATACGTGTGTGCTCTCCTGTGTTTGCCTCCTTCCTCAGGGGTCCGGCGAGCTCAGCGACAAGGCGCTGTTCAAGGAGAGGATGAGTCTGCTGGCTCAGGGTGCAGCCACGCCCATCAACTGTCTGTTTGAGGTGAGCCGGAGCAGCTTTAATCTGAAAGGTTCCCAGCTGATCCCCTCAGAGATGTTTGTACAGTAGCCATGCAAAATGTTCCCTCCATACTGTGAATATTTTAGAGCAGGGGTCTCAAACTTGTGGCTCGCGGACCGCATCCGGCCACGCCCCCTACTTCCTCTAACTCCTCTTAATTGGAGGAGAAAGCAAAATGTCAAAAAAGTAACTTAAAGGGCCAAATTGTTGTGTTTTTGACACCAAATCGCAGACCGGAAGTAGGGGGCGTGGACTGATGAGGCCCTCGAGCCGCGAGATTGAAACCCCTGTTTTAGAGTAACAGACCCGACGTGAAGCAGTGTGTGGGAGTTCAGCAGCTGCTCTAACAGAGACTCACCAGGAGGTCAAAACCAAACTCTGCTGGAGTCCTTCGGGTCGACACAGTCGCGGCTCAGTTTGTCCCTGTGTGTGTTTTTAGCACATAGCAAATGGAAATGAAACGGAGGTTGAACGCCTGCTGAGTGAAGGAGAGGCCGATGAAGATGTCAGGATGTGTCATCCCCTCTGCTCCTGTGACCTCTGTGACCTCCAGCTGTCGGGGTCAGTGCGCGCACACACACACACAAACATGCAGAGAGTAAATCGAAGCATTCAGATGGAAGTAAAAGTGTCAGTGAGGCAGCAGAACGGCTCAGCTTTAGTTACAGTGTCCTCAGTGAGTGTGTGAGGCCCGGCGTTATGACCTGCCCGTGTTTATGATGAACTGAAGCTGGAAACGATCATTTATGTCAGGCTGACTTTGCCTCAGCACATCCATACATTCACTACCACCCATCCTGTTCACAGGCTGGAGTTATTCACTGGAACTCCTCCACTTATATTTTTATGTTTCAGCTGAACATCACTTCCCTTTTCTTTTTTCTCTTGCCTCAGTTTAGAATCAGGAACAAAAACTGTATTTTCACTTCCTACTGAACCCCTACACACACACACACACACACACACACACACACACACACACACACACACACACACACACACACACAGAAAGCATATTTTAGACCATTGTGCAATGGTCCCTTAGAAATGCTCCAACACACACCAGCAGCACAAGCGTGGCGCAGAGGTCGAGGTGTCGCACACGGCTACAGCTGCACCCACAATTTTAAACCTTCCAAAATCCAGAAGGATGAGTGTTATAACAGTGAAGGAGGGTGAAATGTATCCACCTGGAAACATGTTATTCCTGCTGTAAAACTGGGAGTGAGGAATTCCTCCTGGAACAGCAGGGCCGAAGCTCTGAGCTATCATCCTCTCCAGAGTCAGAGACCGAGTGAGCCTGATCAGTCAGAGCCTCCTGAAAGCTCCCTCCATCCTTTCACCTTTAAGCTCTGTGTTTAACCTGTTCAGCCATCACTGAGGATGGACACTGACTCTGGATGCTGACTCCGTGTTTCAGGAAGCTGAACGATCCGTCCATCGTCACGCCGCTCTCCAGAGACGACCGCGGTTACACTCCTCTGCACGTCGCTGCTCACTGCGGTGAGTGGCTGCTAACACGCAGACTGACTGAGGCATGATTTATATACACGAATGATAAACCAACCTGTGTGTGTGCATGTGTGTGTGTGTGTGTGTGTGTGCATGTGTGTGTGGGGCAGGTCAGGCCCAGCTGATCGACATACTGGTGCATAAAGGAGCTCAGGTCAATGCCACAGACTACCACGCCCTCACCCCGCTGCACCTGGCCTGTCAGCGTGGATACCAGGGAGTCACGGTGAGGACACACACACACACAAAGCAGCCCATTTTTGTGTGTTTCTACACTTCAAAATGAAAAACCAGACTTTTGTCTTGCTGCTGTGATGTCACTTTATGGTCCCACCGTGTTGATCTTTGGAGGAAGAACTGACCATATTTGGATGAGAGTGGGTTGCAGATACCTGCTGCAGTAAAATCACAGACGATGAATTAGAGCAGTGGTTCCCAAAGTCCAGAGTGCTGCGGTCCACTCAGAAACCAGAACATCCTGTGAAGCCCGTCTGCACTCTCATCAAAATACCAAGTGATGGATTTCCTTGAAATTTTGATTCCAAAAACATCAACACAGGCTGCTAATAAGTTGCTAATGCTACGCAGTCATATGTAAAGTGCTGATGTCAACATGTGACCCACCGGGACACAAACATCAATACCAGAGCAGTAAATTTAGGTCAGAGTAATGAGTCACAGACTAACCACCTCCTGTTACAGTTTGAATTCACTTTTTATATAAATAAATATGTAACTGTTCATATGTCTGAGTAATTTCAAACTGAATTTTTATTGCTGCTGCCCCCCTGCAGTACCTTTGCGTCCCACCAGGGGGCCACGGCCCACACTGGACTGGAGTAATATGGTGACTGTAACTTGGATATGTGTCCTTCCTTTAGCTCCTGCTGCTGCACTACAAGGCCAACACGGAGGCTCAGGACAACAACGGCAACACGCCGCTGCACCTCGCCTGCATGTACGGACACGAGGACGTACGTCAGCCGCTCACGCGCTCTGTGTCACATCCTGGCTGCAGTGCTTCGTTCATCCTGCATGTCATCCTACATAAAACTTTACAGTAATGCTAAAGAAGAGCCGCTGGTTTCAGTTTGAAACCACTGGATTAGTCTGCAGATAAAATGCTTTTGGTCAGTTATACAGGTTAATGATCAGATTGTTATTATTGGCACCCAAATATTTGAGTTTTTGACTTAAAATTTTGTGTCTGGCAGCTTTGATTTACACTGTAAAATTTAGTTAAATCATTGAAAATGTTATAAATGGGCTAATAAATGAAGTGTTAGATTCAGACCTGCAGTGAGTCGTAGGGTCAGAAGGTCCCCTCAGATTTCTCTCTGATGGCATTCAGTGTGTGTGTGTGTGTGTGTGTGTGTGTGTGTGTGTGTGTGTCAGTGTGTGAAGGCCTTGGTGTACTACGATGTCCAAACGTGCCGTCTGGACCTGGTGAACGACAAAGGCGACACAGCGCTGCACATGGCGGCCCGCTGGGGCTACGAGGGGATCATCCAGGTGCTCCTGGAGAACGGAGCGAGCACCCACATCTTCAACAAGAACAAGGAGTCGCCGCTGCAGTGTGCTCTCAACTCCAAGGTTGGCAACGCTTTGAAACGCTCTGCAGCTCTAGATGTTTGTCGCGCAGAAGATGTTTTCAGACTGTTGCTCTGAAAATCTCCCAAAACAGTGTTTGTAAAAAGAGAAGAGTCGTCCTCTGAAGCTACAGCTTTCATCAGACTCGGTGTCTCGGACACAGATGTGCAGTCTGCTCCTCTTCTCTTTTCCTGCTTCAAGCTTTGGGCTGAATGCTGTAGATCCAGCAACGGTTTAAAGTTCAGAGTTTAACTAAAGTGCAGCATAAAGAGGGCACCAGCTCCTCATCTGAAAGAGAAAACTAAATCAGACCCACGGTGTTTCCATGCGTCACAGCTAATCCGATCAGGTGCTGGCGGTGTTTGAGCAGCCGGCTCTGATCCTCTGAACCTGACCTCACATCCACACATCCTGTGGTGCAACTTTGTGATAAAGGTTTTTATTTTAATCCAAACAGATGCATCAGCGACTTTCCAAAAAGAAAAAACCTGTTTCATTGTGCACATCAAGTAAAACCTAAATATTTCAGATGTGTTGTTCATGTCTTCCTGCAGATCCTCATGCTGCTGCAGTCAACTCAGAACGGCCGGCAGCGCAGTGGCAGCGGCGTCGACGTGAGTCTCATCTGCACTGTGGTCTTTATCAGCTCCAACATCACAGCAAATATTATAAATATACATGTCACTACAAAAGTCAGCTTTTCCTCTGTTTTTGACAAACCAACTGTGTGTTTTCACGGAGACGATTTGGCAGCGTGCTCTGGTGAAGGTAACCGGCTGTAAAAGTCAAGCATGTTCAGGATCGGGTTCTCCGGCAGGTCCAGACACTCCAGGTGTTTCAAACTGGCCTGAGATCCATGGAGGGTCATCTCTGGCCTCCTCTGTTGATTGCTGCCCGATCCACAGATGACTGGACCCCTACAGCTCTCCCTGATGGGGCTGCAGGAAGGTGGACGGGCCCCTGTGGCTCTTTAGGTCTGACTCAGTTCCCACAAGACCCCCCGGCCCAGTGCTGTCCCTGACCCGGCCCAGGGTTTTCTCGAGTTTTCTTCTGAATTGCGCTTAGTCTGCTCCTTCATGCTAATGCTGTCATCCCAGGGAGGTGTCAGTGGGTGTGGCTCTGAATCTGACCAGGAGGCTCTCAGGTGTTTCAGACATGTCCTGCTGGAGGACCCCTGCGCAGGTCCACGACAGGAAGAGAAGAGGAGCAAGGCTGAGATGTTTGGACATGTGCAGAGGAGGGAGGGTGAATACGCTGGACAGAGGAGGAAGATGAACCGCTGTGGCGCCCCCTAAAGGGAGCAGCTGATAGTTTGGGAATATCTTGGAATCTTTGGGGAAGGACTGTCGGAGTTCAGTGGAAGCAGCACTGAGCCCCTTCTTTGATCCTCAGACTGGAGGAGAGTTGGTTGTGAGGATGTCACATTTTGTACACACTGTAGCTTTTGGTAGCACTAAAGCTAAAAGTACATTAGCGTAGGGGGTAGTTGGAGTCCGGTGGCTAGATTGATTTTACAGCATCGTCCTTTGTTTCTGTCTCAGTCTCCCAGTCGCTCCCCTCTGGCCTCAGACTGCAGCAGCAGCCGCCGCTCCTCCGTCTCCAGCACCTCCTCCCTGGGCTCGGAGGTCAAACCAGAGGGAGAACGGGTCCGACACAGAGAGGTGAGCAGTGACCTGACAGTCCAGGAAACACCTCAGTCTGATCTCTGCATGCCTCTGAATCAGTTATAAACCACTGCTCAGTCTGTTAGCACCAGCTATCAGTTATTTCTATGAAGCCTTTCCTGTAGGTGAGTGCAGCTTTTAAAAAGGCAGAGCTAAATAAAGAGGGCGGCTCTGACTCCTCCAGCTGCTGTAAAAGCAGCAGTAATATCAGTGTGAGTGTGCAGTGAGGACAGACTGTAGGATGGGAGCCCCTGAAACGGCTCTCACGGATACAAAAGCAAACATGAAGCTGCTGTGACCTGGTGGTGTCTGATGCCCTCTGTGTTTGACTGACAGGTGGAGAAGCTGCTGCGAGCCGTGGCAGACGGCGACGTGGAGATGGTGAGTGCATTCGTGCTCGAACAGAATCCGAATCACATTTTCTCGATGGAAAACGACAGGAGGGGATGAAGAAGCAGCTGCACTGCTGAGGATAGATGCGCTGTCCCAAAGACGGACTACGGAGGATACTTCCCTGTGTGTCACACTGTCCTCTGCTAAAGCAGGAAATAAAGGAGTTCTTCTTTCTCAGGTGCGTTACCTGTTGGAGTGGATGGATGAGGAAGAGGAGGATGAGGGAGAAGTTCGGTCTGAGGCTCTGCTTTGCCACCCTCTGTGTCAGTGCCCAAACTGCGCTCCCACTCAGAAGGTATGACAGGTGCTCGTGCAGCAGCATGGATGCAGGATGAATGTAGAGGAGCTGTTTGATGGACTCGCTCATCTTCCCACAGCTGTCCGTGCAGCAGGCGGGAACGCTCGGCGTGAACAGCTGCAACATTGACGGCTTCACGCCCCTCCACGTCGCCGCCCTGCACGGCCACTTGGCGCTGGCCGCCCTGCTGATCCGCCACGGGGCCAACGTGAACACCCGCACCAACCAAAGCGCCACGCCCCTTCACCTGGCCTGCCAGAACAGCCACGTCCAGGTAGGAGCCAAGTGAAAAGTGAAGGTGTGAGCTTTCAGAGCACAGGTCCCTCCAGGAACAGAAGGAAACGTGACCGAGCCTCACGGTGAGGTGATGTTCCCAACAAAAGCAGCATCTGCTATGATTAAACAGATCTTTAGAAAAAAAGGCCTTTTCACAGAACAGACTGAGATCTGTCCCATAACGAGCAGAGAAGCTGCAGAGTTGTGCTGTGCTTTAATCCTGCTGCAGCTCTCTGTCGTCACACTGATGCTAAAAGCATGTTTACAGCAGCCCGGTGGGTGGAAGTGGGTCAATCTGCTGCAGCAAAAAGACCACGAGGCAGGAAAAACGTTCAGGGGTCAGATTCAGTTTTTATTTTTGCTGACAGATTTTAGTAAAAGCCCAAACCCCTCTGTTACTGTTACCACTCAGTCCTGTGTCAGTCCTCTTATATGTATTTGCTGCACACTCCTCCTCAATCTCTACTGCTTCAAACAGTTAGTCCAGCAGACGGAACGATGTACGAGCTGCTGTTTATCTGCTCAGCAACACACAAAATAAGCACAACCCACCCCTGCTCAGTGACAGCTCACTGAGTGATGATGGTTAACCTTTCTGGAGCTGACAGTGCACACCGAAAATTCAATTCAGTTTCACCAAACAGTCACCTCAAGGTGCTTTATATTATAAAGACCCTACAATAATACAGAGAAACCCAGCAGAACGACCCCCTGTGAGCAGCACAGGTGCCAGTGGGAAATAAAACTCCCTTTAACAGGAAGAAACCTCCAGCAGAACCAGGCTCAGGGAGGGCTCCTACCTGTGCGTGCGTGTGTGTGTGTGTGTGAGACCACTGAAGAGGTTTTATTGTTAAATGGAGGCTGGTGTCGGTCTGTGTGTGTTCAGGTTGTGATCTTTCTGCTGGAGTGCAATGCCAAGCTGAATAAGAAGGATCACTATGGAAACACTCCTCTGATCCACTCCTGCCTGCGTGGAAATCTGGAAACGGCCACCATCCTGTTACAGGTGAACACAGGTGAACACACACGCAGCTGCTAAACAAAGTCACTGACATTAACCCTGAGTGTGTGTGTGTGTGTGTGTGTGTGTGTGTGTGTAGAGTAATGCATTGGTGAATGTAGTGAATCTTCAGGGCAACACGGCTCTCCATGAGGCGGTGCGCGGCGGGCATCAGGTGCTGGTGGAGCTTCTACTGAGGGGCGGAGCCTCACCCAGCATCCGGAACAAGAGGCAGAGGACGCCGCTGGACTGCGCCTACGAGCTGGGCGGAAAGGTCGTACACCTCTCAGAGAACCGAAGCCGGTTTAGACCTTTGTATCCAGAGGAAGGACTCTGAAAGCTCTCAGATGCCTAATTGATGTAAAAACAAAGATCTGATGGGCCTAAAAGTTTGCGCAGCACCTCCCAGTGTGTTCAGGTTAGCTGCAGGCCTTAAAAAGCATTAAAGGCGAGCTGTGCTGCTCACGTCCAGCTCCATATTTTTATTTTTGGATTCTGCTAGAGTAGCTTTGCATCACTCGTAGATATTGGTCATCGGTGCAGCCTGCAGATATCGGTGAGATCCCACGTAAATATCCGAGCTGTGCGCCCCTGCTGACTGCAGCTCTTAATGCTAGCTTTCAAACAGCAGTGAAGTCTTTAATGAGCCTATAGGTGGCACCATTTCAACTCAGAGAGTGAAATATGAAAATATTTGACAGCAGCTCCCCTCAGCTTGCTGCTTTGGGCGTCCTCCACCCTTGCTGGTCTTCGGCTGGTGCACGGTCTCTGGGGTCTGAATATGAGACGTATATACTGCTCGATACACAGTTCATCATCACTGCGTCTTCCTGCAGATGACAGCCTGTTTGGGACACTTTGTTAACTTATAAAAATAAGTTCTCCTGTTTCCTCCTGCAGAACACTGAAATCCTGCGAGCGCTGCAGAAAGCGTCCGGACTCTCTCCTGATGCTGAACCGATCAAACTGCTCTCCGTCCCCAAAGGAGCTCTGGGTAGCTAACATTAGCATTGGTTCATTTGCAGTGAAAATGCAGGCTGGTCAGCTTTGCTTGGATTCGCTGACGTGTAATCAGGATCGTTTCTGTTCTTCAGCTCATTCGTTCGTGCAGCGTCTGAGGCTGCAGGATAACGCCAACAACAGGAAGCAGAAGCTGGCCCAGTCCATCAGCAGGTCACAACAATCCACCAATCCACAGCATCTTCATGTGAAGGAGCTGACAGCAGGGCCTGTTCAGTCATTTAAAGAAAAGCTCTAAATCCTTTCACGGTGTAAAATTCTTAGAAAATGTTTTCATTGTTTTTTTTCTCAGAGTTTATTCCTCCTCTAATGATTTTTTTCTCCGAGAACATTTCAGTTTATGACTGAGAATATTTGAGTTAATATCTGAGAGTATTCGGGTTTATTCTGGAGTGAAACTTCCTGCTTCCATCTCTGAGAATATCCAGTTTATTACTCTTAAATTTGCAGCTTTAATCTTGGAGAATATCTGAGTTGATGTGTCATAAGTGTATGATTTTAATCTGGGATGTTTTACTAAAGTACTAAAATCCTATCTCCCACCTGTACCGTCAGGATGCAGCAGATGAAGAAGGGTTCTTCTGCTTCTCCACCCAGGTGTTCACCAAACCTCAGCCAGGTACACGCTTCTTATTTTCCAAGTGGTAAAATACAGATTTTGCTATTTGGCCACGTCTGGAGAGGAATGAGCTTTTGCTCTGCTGGCGTTCCTTTGCAGGTGAATCCGGACAGGAGGCGGTTGAGGCGAGGGGAGACGGTGGCGGTCAGTAGCCCCACAGGAAGCCTCAAAGAGCGGCCCCTGGCTCGCTCTCACACCCTGGACTCTGGAGCGCACGCGCCGGAGCGAACGCACACTCCAAACGCCTCCGGGCTGGCAGACGAAATTCCCGACGGTGGTGAACTGCTTTCCACCGACACCTCCAGCTGCAGCACAGGCAGCGAGACCTCGCCATCGACGCCGTCCGCTGCCTCGTCGCAGATCGACAGCTCGGCCGACGCCCCTCTCGCAAACATCCCGTCTTCTCCGCGGGATCTCGATGAGCCGCCTGACCCCCACAGCCAGACTGTCCGAGGTTTAAACGTAGAATTAGAGGACTGTCCCGGCGGCCGCGTGGAAGCCAAAGCCTTTCCGTCACAGAGCAGGGATGAAGACTCCAGCCGCCCCCCGGAGCCGCCCTCCCCGACCCGGAGCCAAGGAGCTGACGAGACAAATGCCAATCAGAAGGCAGAAACCAGCGCAGAGTGAACCTGCGACCGAAGGAGCAGGAGGAAACCCACAGACCTTTGCCAAAAGGAAAAGCACACAAGACTGAAACCGCGACTCAGTGATGCTGGATCTGCATCCCAAACATCTTCTCACTGCAGCTTTGAGATCTCTGCCTCCACACCAATGATGTAACTTCCTTTCTAAAAAATAAAACAGTGGTCCAGATGTGCACCGTAAGGTAACCCGTCCTTCTTTGACCCAGCTTTCCTGTAGGGACTCAGACAGCTGCAGCTCAGCCTGAGTCCACACAGATTCAGCTTCACTTAATTAGAAGGATGGGATGATCCACGCAGGCAGCCACAGCCCCGGATATTTTAAAATGTTCGACCCTGTGGCCAAACTGATGGTGTCACTGTGACGTTTTTAAGTTTAACAAAACGACTCAAATATATTCCAGACAGATTTGGATCGGCAGCTTGGCGGGAAAAAAGCATCTGAGGAGTTTCTCCTCCTCCTCCTCCTCCTCCTCTCAGCTGAGTTTAAAGCACTTTCTTCTTCCAGCCTCCACAGGTAGAAAAAGGGATGCAAACTGCTCCACGTTCATTTCTTACTGTTTGAATGTCCTTTTCTGATTCCTCTCCTCGTACCGTTTTATTGGGATGATCTAATTGTATTTGTGGTCTGTGAGGTGGAGCGCCGCATGTCTGCTTAAAGCGTGTCGAGGTTCAGCAGGTACAAATATTCAGGAGACGCTGAACCTCTGCACGCCTTACGCCCAGCCCGTCACCGTCAGCTGTTTTCCAAATCAGGCCGCGAGGCGTTCGGTGGAATTCCTCCTTTTACAGCTGCAGCTTTTTGACCACAACATTAAAACCACTGACAGCTCCAGAGGAGCCTGAGGCATTGACCCGGCCTCCAAACTCCCTCAGATACCAAACCGTGCCAGATCCAAGCTCTGATGCCCAGCAGGGTGCCACAGTGATCCAGTCCCCATTGACTCCCATGTTAAATATTTCCAGCAGAAATAACCATGTTTACAGCCTGAGACAGAAATACTAATGCTAACTGTACATCTGGATAACCTTATGGGCGTGGCTTCTTTGACAGACGGATGTTGCAGGGCTTCATCTCAGCCAATCAGTCACTGAACTGGACCTCTGGGCTATCTGTGCTCCTTTATCCTCCTCTTGTAGCTCTAATTGGGACAATAATTTACCAGATTATCATACTTTATTCAGTTAGACTTGAACTAGCAACTGAGACCAAAAACTCATCAGGAAGTGTCACTGAGACGTACACGCTGGTCTCTTTGTGCCCCCTGCTGGCCGTTGGAACGAATGCACCTTAAAGCAGAAGGATCCAGAATCGGAGGCCGTCTTTCATACTGTCTGTACTGTCTGTGGTGTCTGTGGTGATCAAATATGTTCACAAAGAAACCATCACAGGCCAAAAATGTGGAGCCACTGTGGCCTGAGGTCAGAGCTCCATCAGGTGCCAATAAAGGTACATAAACCTCGAGAGTTCAGAAGGTGTTCAAATGAAAGCTGAATCAAACTTAGGAGACAAACGATGTCTGAATGTGGCCTGAACAAAGAAAGATCATTCAGCCCCAAATATGACTCTGACACAGCTCAACTGATGATGATCGGCCTGATAATAACAGTGTTTTTATATCTGACTTTATTATTATTTTACTGTATTGTTGTAACTTCCTGATGAACGCTCCTGTTAACAGATCAAACTGCAGTCTTGGAGCACAGCAGGCCGATTTGATGGTGTGAAACATTTCTCAGTAAATGAGAGAAAAAGAACCACCAGTGTGGACCTTTAACTTTAGAGTCTCGTGTGATGAAGCCGCTGCAGTCCCGGATACGTCAGTTAGTGTCTCGTGTTCCTCCATCACTCTGAGGCCGCCTCGTTAAATGTCACTGTTTTAATTTAAACTGAATGGAAGTCAAACTCGACCAGAAGCTGAGTCTGAGTAATTATTTTTGTACCACGTGTTTTTATTTTCAGGTTTGAATGTTTAATGATGATGTGAATGTGCCTTATTTAATTTAAACCCAAATAGCCAATAATAAACCTGCGATTTAGACAAATTTCATTTGGTGTCAGTGGTCATTATTAAAGGGGGTCTGTTCTGCTTTTCCTTATTTCCTCTCATGCACTTCAGTGAGGACGTCATTGTCCCCTAAACCTGATACCTGGCTGTTACACCAGCCCAGTGTCAGGCTGGTATACCTGCAGTCCTTGCTGCTGCCCTCAGCTGCAGGAGCTGCAGTCAGGTCTTGGTGATACCTGTGAGTGAGTGTTTCTCATCACTGTGGAGGAACTCTGGCCCACTCTTCTTTGCAGGATATTTTGAATTCAGCCGCATTGAAGGGATTTCCAGGTAGCCGGACGCTCCTGGGAAGGTTCCCACTGCTCCAAGTTTTCTCCATGTGTGGATAACGGCTCTCACCGTGGTTCTCTGGAGTCCCAAAGCCTCAGAAATGTCTCTGTGACCCTTTCAGACTGATAGATGTCAGAGACTTTGTTCCTCAGTTGCTGCTTCTTCAGATCGTGGATGATGTGCTGCTTTCTGAGATCTTTCAGCTTCACTTTGTCAGACAGCTTCTATTGAAGGGATTTCTTCATTCAGCAGGTCTGCAGTGATCAGGTCTGAGTGTGGCAGCGAGGCTGAACTCAGCTTTCCAAACAATGTGTTTAATCAGAGTTAATTCATGATTAATGGGGGGCAGATATTATTAAACACAACCAAAGTTTCTAATGAGCTCTGTGTATGTACAGTAAGTCAAAGGCTCAAGCTGCTCTGAACACATCTCAGCACAGAAGCCCCACCCACCTGCTGTCCAAATCTTTTGTTTACAAGGGTCAGCCAATCAGTGGACCGCTACAGATAAAGGAGCACAAAATATTATTTTGAACTGTGGATCATGTAAAGCTGCAGAATAAGTCTGAAGGTGGAAATGAACAGAAGATATTGTCGTGTATTTTTATCTTGTTGGCATCAGTATTTTCTATCAACATTTTTATATCATGTATTGTTATATATATTAATCACACACTCTAATTAATGGTCACATTATATATTATTTGTCACTTATATTGTCACTCACACACTGGAGCACTGCATGCTGTAGGTGGGTGAGGCCTGCCCTGCCCTAGGCCTGGGATTTTTCCATTGGAGTAATGCTAGCCCCCACCTTTGTGAGGAGCTTCACCTTTTACACAGTGCACTTTTGAGCTTCTCCCGAGGGGAGGGCGAGTAGCGAGGAGTGTGTCCTGGAAGGGAGGGGTAGAGGCGCACCTGGACTGCGGGAGGTGTTTTCCGTGGGAAAGCTGGGTGTCTTGCTAGCCCCCGAGATCAATTCATAGAACTGTTGCCTAAGGAGCATCTTACTATGCCCTCTACTCCTGATAACAGCTGGAGGAGGTGTGAGGTTGGTCTATAAAAGGCAGAGGCAAAGTTGGGAGGGAGCGCTCTTCTTTGCTCTTCCTCTCCTGTGTTTGCAGCGGCTGCAGGCTCTCACTCCCGAGAGGGCTTCTGTTTTTTATACTCTGTTAAACTCTGGACGTCTACTTCTTTGCTTTTCTACCACCCTTGCAACAGCACCAAGGCACTCACTCTCGGGAGGCTTTTTGCTTTCTTGCATTTTGTTTAACTTTTTGCTATCTTGTACTTTGTTTAACTTTGTGCTTCAATAAATCCTGGAAACGAAACCTGCTCATCTCCAGTGAGTTTCTGTGTAGTGTGGAGTTTTTCTCAAGGTGCATTTGCTTCCATTTGGTCTCCCCTCCGCCTGGTAAGAGCAACAGGGGGAGAGAGCCGCAAATAAAACCCGACAATATCACATCAGGCTACTGGAACTAGAAGGTTACGGCATAAATGGACACAGGATGAGAACTGGGAACTATTTTAATGCTACACATACTACACATGTAATCCCAGTGAAAGGGGTTACATGAAGAGGATGTGGGACATATGGATTCTTCAACATCCAAACTGACATCGAAACAGCTCAAAGCTCAGTGTTCCAACACTGCTGTCGCAACTAGAGATTAACGAGGTACAACACAAATGCTACGGCAAGGGGGAGCCAGGACCACAGGCCAGGGAGGAGATTTCACTATCCCCACATTCTGAGGTTGGGTACCAAGCCCCAATAACAACTAGTACTAGATCATGGCTAAGCTGGAAACCTGGACTCCTCGAAGCCGACTGCCAAGACTACGTGAAGTACCCTCTCAAAGTCTACTAGAAGATGCGAATGGATACACTATGGAGAGCTTGGAGGACATTTTATATATATATATATATATATATATATATATATATATATATATATATATATATATATATATATATATATATATATATATATATATATATATATATATATATATATATATATATATATATATATATATATATATATATATATATTAGGGGTGGGACTCGATTAAAAAAATTAATCTAATTAATTACAAGCTTTGTAATTAATTAATCGAAATTAATTGCATTTTAATCGCATTTCAATATTTGACATGAGAAATATTAATTTAAGTTTAGTTGATGAATGAATCAATATACATAAGCCTAAACTTCAAAATTTTATTTTCCCACCAGTCTACTACACAGACCAACGAAGGGTGGAAGTGCTCCTGTGATAAGCAAACACCTGAAATTAAAGTTAAGCATCATAACTGGATAGTTTTATTCTACATTAATGTCTCACTTGTTATAGTTGTAAATTAATCATTCTCTCAGCTGTATTCCTTGATGTTGAAATGTGTTATGCTTGTTTTAACAGCTTATTTTGAATTAAAGACTTAAAATTAAACCACAAAAAGGAGAAAAAGTTCGTTCTCCGTTTAACAGCTGCTTTTACACAGCTGTGCTTCACACTCACGGTTGCTAGGCGACATGATCTACGCAGAGGTGACGGCAGCTGATATGAAGGCTAGCTGCTCACTTCCGGCCTTTGTGGTGTTCGTGGGCTGCGAAAGACGTGGGCCGGGTCCTTCGCAGGATGCGGCCCCTAATTTAGACATTGTGCGTCAATATAATCTGTATGCCGGGAGCTCGTGCACTGAGAAACGTTCCACGGTGCAAAGTGCGATTAATATGCGTTAAAATTTTTAACTCGTTAATTTCCCCTTAATTAATTAATCGAAATTAACGCGTTAAAGTCCCAGCCCTAATATATATATATATATATATATAATTGGCCATACATATTTCTGACAGTGTGTGAGGACTGCTGGGTGTTGCTATTATTTTGGCTGCTTGTCTGTGAGCAGGTAAAGCTGTTCTGATGTGTTTGTGCGGTTCTGCCTGAAGACGTTCTGGGAGAGAAAAAGGATCATAAAAGACTGCACTGTGTCCAGAACCTGATGGTGCAGTTGGTGTATTCCAGCTTTTATGCAGTGATAACAAGCCAACATATTCATATTTGTGTTTGAAAGAGTTTATTAAAATGCAGATGGCTGTTTGACAATATCCAGCCTAAATCATGAAAGAACCGGCCTTAGAAGCAGCACTGTTACATACAGGAAGTGCTGATTTAGCTCACTTCCTCTGATTTCTGACGTTGGTGTTGATTCATTTGTTGTTCAAAGTTGTGTTTCTCTTCAGGATGATCCTAATAAGCTTCTTGTTCTTCCAGTTGTGTCACCATGCTGCGCAGTTTGTCCACCAGCACTGGAGATGAGAAGATGTTAGAAGTTGTCATCATGAACCCAAACCTCAGTCTACGAGGTGTGCTCGCAGACGGGGAACTGAATTTACCTCCTGCTGAGGGTCTCTGGAAGCTGTCGTAGGCTCGGCACGCGTTGATCAGCTCTCCCAGTTCTGCAGGACAGTCAACAGGAAGCGGCTCTTGATACTTCTCCTCACACACTTTATTATAAATGTCTTTAGTTGAGAAACCTAGAAGACATGAGAACACCTCAGGAATCACTTTGCAGTTGAATAAATTGAATGAAGAATAAATGAGAGCATTTACTTCCTTTTGTGTGGTGCTCATCAAAATGAGAGGAAGCAGTGAAGCAGACTGTTCTGCTAATAATCACAAATTAATGGTCACAGATTATTGTTCTTGCAGCATCGAGGATTTCCAGGAGTTTGCAGCAGTCTGCAGATACAAACCTTCAAAAGGTTTCTGACTGGTTGCAATTTCCCAAAGGACGATTCCAAAGCTGAAAGACAAGTTAAAAGTTTGTTTTATAAAGTCGTTAAAATTCAGGTTCTAAAACCTTCAGTAAGCTTTAATTTTGCAGGATCGAGCTTCCAATTCACTCCAGCTGCTCCGCCCTAATCATTTCATTCATTAAGGGAACAAAGATCTCCAAACCTACCTGCCCCCCCCCGCCCCCCCATTAATCATGAATTAACTCTGATTAAACACATTGTTTGGAAAGCTGAGTTCAGCCTCGCTGCCACACTCAGACCTGATCACTGCAGACCTGCTGAATGAAGAAATCCCTTCAATAGAAGCTGTCTGACAAAGTGAAGCTGAAAGATCTCAGAAAGCAGCACATAATCCACGATCTGAAGAAGCAGCAACTGAGGAACAAAGTCGCTGACATCTATCAGTCTGAAAGGGTCACAGAGACATTTCTGAGGCTTTGGGACTCCAGAGAACCACGGTGAGAGCCGTTATCCACACATGGAGAAAACTTGGAGCAGTGGGAACCTTCCCAGGAGCGACCAACCTACCAAAATTACTCCAAGAGCATCGAGGACTCATCCAGGAGGTCACAGAAGAACCCAGAACATCTAAAGAACTGCAGGCCTCACTTGGCTCAGCTAAGGTCAAAGTTCATGATTCAACAATCAGAAAGAGACTGGGCAAAAATGGCCTCCATGGGAGAGCTCCAAGGAGAAACCCACTGCTGACCAACAAGAACACAAAGGCTCGTCTCACATCTGCCAACAAACATCTGGATGATCCCCGAGACTTCTGGGAAAATATTCTGTGGACCGACGAGAGAAGCTGAACTTTCTGGAAGGTTTGAGTCCCGTTACATCTGCAGAAACTAACACAGGGTTTCATAAAGAACACCAACAGTCAGACATGGAGGTGGGAGTGTGATGGTCTGGGGCTGCTTTGCTGAGGTTCTTCTGTATTTGGTATTTTGTAGTTTTCCTGCCCTTCCATGTTCCCTGTATTTAGTTGTTAGGTCCCTTTTGTTGTATTAGATAGTGCCTTGTTTAGTTACTTCCTGTTTAGTCTCTTGTCTCATGTGCGTTGTGTGTTGCCTTCCCCCTGTCTCCTGTCCTCTCCCTTGTGTGTGTATTTAAGGCCTCGTGTTCAGGTGTGGGTGACTGTTAGCTCAGTTTGTGTAATCTGTCTTTAACTCTGCATTTGGGTCTCCTGCACAAAACATGGCATATAAAGGAAAGCCCCGCAGCATGAATGGCCTGCATGAATCCTGCAAAGAAGAGTGGCTCAACGTTCCCCCACAGTGAGGAGAAACCCTGCTGAGGGAGGAACAGCCAGGTATCAGGTTTATCAGGTTGGTCTGAATAGCTTAATGAATCATTTAAAAAAAACTGCATTTTGTCTTTACTCGGGTTATCTTTGTCTCATATTAAAACAGCACCTGGAGGCGACTGTTTGTTGTGATTTGGGGCTGTATGAATAAAACTGAATTGAATGCTTTAACCTGCAGTAATACTGTCGCCATGGAAACAAAGTGCTGTCCTTTTACCGTTTTAGTTGGTTTAATTTTCTCACATGATTTTGTAACCTGGTGTTATTATTCTGTGACCACTGTGTGAGATAATCAGTGATGCGTTACAGACTCTTTGTAGCAGTAAAAACAACAACAGATGAACAACCTGAAACGTGTTTAGACAAATCTGTGCATTTGAAATGTTAATGCACATACACGCTCATGACTGTGACATGAGTTACACATACTTCATATACTTTACTTATGACCCCAGTAAAAACTTTACAGATGAGTTCATACCTGTGGTCAGTCAGAATGAAGGAGGGCACGCTGTGGAGCAGGACGGCCGTGTGTGTGTGTGTGTGATTATGATGGACTTGTGACCGTTTGTAACGTCCTGTTTTTGAAGCCTCGAGCGTTTCAGACCTCATCATCACATGATCACTCACACTAGAGCTAAAAGTAGAATGCAACCTTGTTGTGGCTCTGAAAAATTGGTGGTTGCCTGAGGGTTGCTTTGAACTTTTGCAATTGGTGACCAATTGTGACTAGTTGCTGCAAAAAACTGATTGCCCAGAGGATGAGGGTGTTACACACTGCACTGATGAACACAACTCATCTGCACAACATCTCTTTGCAGCAGGGGACTCAACTCAGTTGGTTGCTAACTGGTTGTTGCTTCTGATTATATTCCTTTATAAAAGCAAAGTTGCTGGGTGCCTCTGTCATTTTGCAGTTCAGTTGCCCTCCAGCAGCAACTATGTTACTGTTTGTGGAGGAATTTGTGTTTTGAAGTAGTTAGTGTGAATTTATGTGTATGTAAACAGCAACAGACTTGATAGTTTATTCCATGTAATGCCAGCTGGCCCGTTCAGTCCCAAACTGGTAGCAGACTGACGTCTCACCACAGTCACGGCTGAGAGTGGTTGCAGACCTGGTTCCCATCTTTGAAGCAAGCATTTCAAAGGCAGTGAGACTGAAATCGTTTTGGTTGTGCTGAAGCTGGAGAACGGGCAGACTTCAAACTAGCACCTGAGACCATAAACTCACCTGTAAGGTGTTCTGAGGTTAGAGGTCAAGGTAGCCAAGGGCTGTTTTCAAATAAACATCCCACCTAGATGCATCACCCTCTGTTGGCCTCTAGGCACATTTAAGACACTTCAACATCAGCTCTTCGTTTCAGACCCACCCCATCTTTTTTATGACTGAGTGCCTCTGAGCAAACCTCTGCTGAAAGACTGACTTCAAAGAAAGTAGCTGAACATAAAAGCTCCCCTGCTGGTGAGAGTGCTGACAGAGCTGGGCCTCACCTGTACATCTCCCACTCCTTGCAGTAGCTGAAGTTGGCATCGTTGAGCTTCTCGGGACAGTAGTACCACAGCGACCTGTTCGTCGTGTCCTTCGTCTGCCTTTTCAGTGACGTCACTGTTTTGGCCAGCCTGAAACCTCCTAGCTGAAAACAACACCACCATCAATGCTGCTGTTCAGTTGGGCTGGTAGGAATCCCAGCTTGCACTGCCTTCAGTACCTTGACGGTGTAGTCTTTAGTCACCAGGAACTTGCTGCTCTTGATGCACCCATGAACCTTGCACTTGTCCTCTGTATTGTGCAGTCTGAGATACAACAATTAAACTCATCAGAAACATGAATCTATACACATTTGTTGGAAAGGTGCCCAATTCCAAAAAACACGCTGTGTAAAATGTAAATAATTTTTGGGTGCCTGATGCTCCAGATGTTCTCAGCTGGTCAAAGGTCTGAACTGCAGGATCAGCACTCAGGCTGTCCTGCTGTGAAGCTGCGCTGCTGGAATAGCTGCAGGATGCAGTTTAGCGTCATCCTGCTGAAACATGAAGGTGCTGCTCTGAAACCTGGATATACCTTTCAGCTCTGATGGAGCGTTCCAGATGTGCCAGCTGCCAGCACCCCCATACCATCAGAGATGCAGGCTTTGAACTGAGCACTGAAAACAAGCTGGAAGGCCCCTCTCCTCTTTAATCCAAGATGTCCATGTGTTCCCCCAAAATTTGGATCCGTCTGACCTCAGATCAGTTTCCCACTTTGCCTCGGTCCATCATCCTGTCTCCTTGAAGCTTTGGCTCCAAGGAGACAGGACGATGGATCATCGGGCTTCTTCTCTGCATGATGGAGCTGTAACCTGCATCAGTGGATGGCATGGGGAGCTGTGCTCAGTGATTCCTGAGCACATGCAGTGATCTCCAGAATCAGGCCTGTTGTTACTGCCTGAAGGTCTGAAGACCGCAGACGTCTGATACTGATTATCAGCCTCGCCCCTGACGATATACTTCACGCTGCAGATGATTAGACACTCAGAGTCTTCATAATTTTACATTAAGGAACATTATTCTGAAATTATTCCACAATCTGTCGTCAGTTTTCTGCAGCTTAGTGAAACTCAGTTCTTTTTTATAGCTGATCATGTTACAGACCTGCTGCCAATGAACCTGATTAGTTATTAAATGTTCCTCCAGCTGTTTCTGTTCGGTGCCCCTGTCCCAACTTTCTGTGTTCTACTGTGAATAAAATGTGTTTCTGGAGATTTGTCTTTATTTACATTTTACACAGGGTGGTAACTTTTGTGGAATTGGTGTTATAATTTGCCAGTGAAGCAAACCGACCGATAGAGTCCCTGCGCTGCATCCAAACACATACGAGCTCTCCTGATCCAGGACAGTGTGTAGTCAGAGTCCAGAACCTGGCGAAGACTTCCTTTCTCGCAGTACTCCATGATGATGAAGAACTGAGGGCTGGGTCCTACAGGCAGTCACAGGACTCGTTATTACAAATTGTGTCACTGTGCGTGTTCATCTGTGACTTTTATTTGAATCCCTTTTAGTTTTTGAATGCAGCTTCAGGTCCTGATTTCTGGTTTTACTTTGTTGGACCCTCATGATCTGCTTGTAAAGCAGCATTTCCTGTGTTGGATGAGGCTCGTTTTATTTCTACATTTGGTTGAACTACACATGCTTACTACAAAGAAACATCTGACTCTGTGTTATTCCAGCTTCAGCCCACTCACCTTCATCATCCTGGATGCAGATCCCGAACATTCTCAGGATGTTGGGCGACTCGAACTGCTTCATGGTGTCGACTTCCTTATTGAAAATAGACTTCACCTCTCTGTGTGTGGAGAAAATGTCACTGAATACAGCAGGACACTGAAACACAACCCAGGCAGTGATCAAAATGTTAACTTATCAGGAAGTTTGTTTGGTGGATTATTCTTTGTTGCTTCTTGGCAGTAAATCGGATCCTGTTGGAAAGCCTGTTTCTCCCCCTTAAATGAGCCACATTTGTGAGGAACATGCATTTGTGGGTTGAGCAGCAGAGGTGAGATTTGTGGGTTGTCTGTTGACTCTGGTTGGTGGATTGGATGGTTGACGTCTTAAGAAATAATATTGGCAGTTTAACAAACGGGAGCCTCAGCAGCATGTGGAAGAACCACACAAAGCCACAGCAGCCCGGCTCCTCCTCCTCCTCCTCATGCTGCTCACCAGTTTGGTCACACTGCTGTGGGATGATACCCCAGTCTTCAACCAGCACTTGTTCCAGGTCAGCCAGTGTGGTTGTGTTCGTCATTCTGGCACGAACCACATGCCCAATCTGACCCCACAAGGGTTGAGGTCACGACTGCGGGCAGGCCATCCACCCTCTCAGCTCCCAAATTCTGGAGATAGTCTCTGATAAACCCACTCTGTGGGGGCGAGTGTGGCCAACTTCAGACTGTGGAGATATGGGATTGCCACTGCACTGAGATTGCCTCCAATGGTGACAAGCCTGACTGTCAGCAGCTGAATTTTTGGCAAGTTGTTCATGGGCGTAACACACACGTGCATTTTCCTTCCTAACGTGGGTCCATTTAAGGGGAATAAACAGGCTTTCCAACAGGATCCGATTTACTGCCAAGAAGCAGTAAATTATTTATACTGAGTTTATAAGTGTGTGTGTGTGTGTGTGTATTTCCTGTGTTTTATCTCAGTGTGGAGCTGAACTGTGGCACAGACCCCGCGTTGGTGTTTGCAGGGTTGAGGTATCTCTTGATGGCCACTGGGAATCCCCGGTATTCTCCTTTATAGATCTCTGAGCTCGCTGTTGTCTTGAAGGGCTTTTTGGGATGTTCATATTTGAGTTTATCGGGTTGAATCTGTTGGATCGCCACGTTAGTGAAACTGGGCTTATTCACTGTAAAAAAAAATAAAAACGAGCACAAATTACAAACGACATCGTTCACCGTTCTCTGTGCAGGGTCATTCAGTGATATCGATATGATGATGTACTCACACATCTGCACAACTTTTTCCAGCTGTCTCAGTATGGAATTGGTTTTCTCCTGCTGCTCTTGCATGTAGTCCATTAGCACTGAAGAACAGAAAGAGAGCAGAACTCTGAATCTGCTGTGAGTAAAGCTCTGACTCTTTACTGTGTCACAGCGAGAGGAACACAATCAGCATCAGTGTTTTGGTTGAATGTGGAACAACAGAAGTTCCTCTGCCTCATCTGTGTTCGTGTTTGCTTCAATAATTCAAAAACGACAGAAGCATTTTTTTAATGCATTTATAAATAAAAGCTTCCTGAAAATGTTCTATTGCATGAATGAAAGCCTCTTCAGACTGAACTACTGTCTCACTAAGTAGGACCTCCATTCAGGATTGCTCAGTGCTGTGTAGTAGTTTCACTTTAACTTGCTAGATGACACATTAAACATGGAAAACTTTTCCATCTCTGTTTCAGGAAAAACTCCTTTAGTAGACAAAGGTTAAAACCATAAAGATCAGATTCTGTTTCCTCTCACATTTGGTCATCTCCATGTTGTCCTCCTTCCCATCCACCTCATCTTCTTTCTCTCTCTGTTTAAACACCTCGCACAGCCTCTTCCTCTGCTCCAAATGCAGAGCTAAACACAGGACCTGGTAGCCGTCGTTGAGCCGCTCGCTCACAGTGTCAAACTCATCTCCGTGGTTCCCGGACTTCAGGATGCGCTCCACCAAGTTGGCTGCAGTGTATTTTTCAATAAGCTTCTGTGCTGAATCCAGAGTTAGAGACAGCTCCCTGAGAGCTGTCTCTAACTCTGGAGAACAATTTGTGATAGACTTCACTATATCCTCCAAGGCTTTGACTCGATCAGAAATCCGCTTGCAGCGCTTCCTGTTGGCCTTCACCTTCTCAGCCAGCTTGTAGATTGATGAGGCAGTGGACAGGATGGACTTTACAGTGTCCATGATCAGCTAAAGAGACAGAGAGAGCAGTTAATACAGAAAAAATGCAAAAATCAAGATCCATCCATCCATCCATCCATCAGGAGGGGTCCTAATCACCTCAACTGGCTTCTGTCAATATGGAAGAATGGTGGCTGTACACTGAGCCCCTCCCAGTGACAGAGCTCCTCACCTTGTTTCTAAGGGAGAGCCCAGACACCCTGTGGAGTCGTTACCCAGAGCTTGTGGCTGTAGGTGAGAGTGGGAACGTAGATTGACCAGTAGCTGGTGGCAGCCCTGCTTTTACACTCGGTCTCTCAGTGTGTCCTCACTTCTGCTGACATTTCAGTCCATCAGTCCATCTCCTGCTCCACTCTGCCCTCACTCACAAACAACTAGCTAGCCTTAGCTAATAACTCAGCACTCCGAGCTCTACTCTAATTATGGTCACATCTGCCTACAGAAAAACCAACACGGGACCAGCCAAAACCCACAATACAGATGTGAGGAGGAGACATGGCACTTAGATTCCTGAATGAAATCTTTGGGAGAATTCTGACATGTTAAAGATGGCAGTTTTCCCACTAAAATGCCAGCTTCATAGCAGTTGCAGACACTCACTGCAGTCATCATCTGGATTTACTTAAGCAAACAAGTAAGAGCTATCCACTAGATGCTCACTGCAGTGATTGGTTAGCAACAGGCTATTCAACCCTAGCCATGGCAGTAAGTAGCTTCCTGTTTCTTGGAAATCATGTGATTCTGGAAAAGAGTTCAAATTATTTGCCTGCGACAAGCAAGTAAAGAATTCAGTTCAATTCAATTCAATTCAATTCAGTCATAACAAACTGTCGCCTCAAGGCGCTTTGTATTGTAGGTAAAGACCCTGCAACAATACAGAGAAAACCCAACAGTCAAAATGACCCCCTATGAGCAGCACTTGGTGACAGTGGGAAGGAAAAACTCCTTTTAACAGGAAGAAACCTCCAGCAGAACCAGGCTCAGGGAGGGGGGGTCATCTGCTGAGGGGGTAGAGACAGAGATTAATAATAACTAATGATTAAATACAAAGTGGAGTATAAACAAAGTAAATAAGGTGAATTAGAAGAAACAGTGCATTATGGGAACCCCCCAGCAGACTAGGCCTATAGCAGCATAACTAAGGGATGGTTCAGGGTCACCTGATCCAGCCCTAACTATAAGCTTGATCATAAAGGAAAGTTTTAAGCCTAATCTTAAAAATAGAGAGGGTGTCTGTCTCCTGAATCCAAGCTGGGAGCTGGTTCCACAGAAGAGGGGCCTGAAAGCTGAAGGCTCTGCCTCCCATTCTACTCTTAAGTATCCTAGGAACCACAAGTAAGCCAGCAGTCTGAGAGAGAAGTGCTCTGTTGGGGTGATATGGTACTATGAGGTCTTTGAGATAAGATGGGGCCTGATTATTCAAGACCTTGTAGGTGAGGAGAAGGATTTTAAATTCTATTCTAGATTTAACAGGGAGCCAATGAAGAGAAGCCAATATGGGAGAAATCTGCTCTCTCTTTCTAGTCCCTGTCAGTACTCTAGCTGCAGCCACCACAGGGAGGGACATGCTGGAAAAGGCTTTACACAGACTTTCCCATCATCAGTACAAGATCTCAGTGACCTCACTGCTCAGGGCTCTGGTGGGAGGAGCCAAACACACACATCAGACACATCAGCAGTCTGAACCGAGACTTTAATGAGGCCATAACATTGGAAAACTGTGTGCATAAAAAATATTAAAAACAGCATTAAAAGACTTTTTAATCAGTTTTTGATTCTACTCGTTCAGTTTTCTGGCTCACTGAAATCACGGCTCTCTCCTCATTCACTCAGACAGGAGCTTCAGCACATCTGGCAAACACATGATGAGAAAGTCATTCAGCGTGGAAGCAAAACTCGAGGACAGGATGTGAAAGAAACACTAACAGTTACTAATAGGAACAAGACAAGGACACACAAAGAGACCAGAAACACAGACAGGAACAGGAAGACGATTACGCAACGATCACAACAAATCAAAGGCAAATAAAGCTCAGAATAGGAACAGCAATTAGGTTAAACTCTAAATCAGCACAGCTTAAACTCACCCTACCATAATAATGAAATACACACACACGCACACACACACGCACACACACACACACACACACACACACACACACACACACACACACACACACACGCACACACACACACACACAGAGCGAGATCAGGAAATAAAAGTTTCCTGTTACGTTTTTAAAGTGTTTCTTCACAGAGTCGTCCAGTGAAAACAGAGCAGGAGAAAAAGCAGGACAGCGTACCTGTGAGCGTGAGCTGCTCTCAGCAGTGTACAGTCTGGCTGCTCCAACACAACGAAGACAATCTTTTCTTTTTTTTTTTAATGCTTGACTGTTAAAAGCCACTCCCTCTCTGTTTATCATGTCTGCATTAGTCACTTCAGCTACGCTTTAGCAGACACGTCCTCATATTTCCAGCAAGGAATATAAAAAAATGCAGGAGGGAAGTTTTTAGACTATTAAACCACAGACTCAGAGAAAGGAAAGAATGATAGAGGCAGACATTAACAACAGAACTGTTTCACTCTATTATAATGCAAATGTAAATCAATATAGAAGAAGAAGAAACAGCCTTTATTGTCCCACAGAGGGGAAATTTGGGTGTAACAGCAGCCGCAGTTATTATAAATATAAGTAAAAATATAATAATTCACACTATTAAGAAAAGAATATAAATATATATAAAATCAACAAACAAGATTAACCTTAATACTACTAATAATAACACTATATACAATGTACATGATGTGCCTGTGTGTTGAACCTTAACAGGCCGGACTATTTACAGTATATTATATATTATCCTACATTGTGTAGGCTATTGTGGTTTTTGTTGGGAGCAGTGATGGTTATACAGTCTTACAGCTGCTGGGAGGAAGGATCTGCGGTAACGCTCCTTTGTGCATTTAGGATGCAGCAGTCTGTCACTGAAGGAGCTCTCCAGCTCAGCAACAGTTTCATGCATGGGATGGGAGACCTTGTCCATCAGTGATGTTATTTTGGTCAGAGTCCTTCTGTCTCCCACCACCTGCACTGAGTCGAGAGGACATCCTAGGACAGAGCTGGCTTTCCTGATGAGCTTGTCTATCCTCTTCCTCTCAGCTGTAGACAAGCTGCTGCTCCAACATACTGCTGCATAGAAGATGGCTGATGCCACCACAGAGTCATAGAAGGTCTTCAGGAGTGTCCCCTGCACTCCAAAAGACCTCAGCCTTCTCAGCAGGTAGAGTCTGCTCTGACCCTTCCTGTAGAGCGCATCAGTGTTATGAGTCCAGTCCAGTTTATTGTTTAGGTGAACACCCAGGTACTTATAAGAGTCCACTATCTCAATGTCCACTCCCTGGATGTTCACCGGTGTCCGTGTGGTGGGTCTGCGCCTGCGGAAATCCACCACCAGCTCCTTGGTTTTAGCGGCGTTGATCAGGAGGTGGTTCCGCTGGCACCAGTCCACAAAGTCCTGAGTCCACTGTCTGTACTCTGAGTCATCCTCACCTGTGATGAGGCCAACTATGGCAGAGTCGTCAGAGAACTTCTGCAGATGGCAGCGTGGGGAGTTGATGGAGAAGTCTGCAGTGTAGAGGGTGAAGAGGAACGGTGCCAGCACAGTTCCCTGTGGGGCCCCCGTACTGGCTGGATGGTGTTAAAAGCACTGGAGAAATCAAAGAACATGATCCTCACAGTGCTTCCAGGCTTCTCCAGGTGGGTCAGAGCTCGGTGCAGGAGGTAGATGATGGCGTCATCCACCCCGATGCCAGGCCGGTAGGCGAACTGCAGCGGGTCCAACGAAGACGACACCATGAGGCGTAGATGGTTGAGGACCAGCCTCTCGAGGGTCTTCATTAGATGCGATGTCAGGGCTACCGGCCTGTAGCTGCTAAGATCCTTTGGATGTTTGGTCTTTGGTACCGGTACCACACAGGAGGTCTTCCACAGTTGTGGTACTTTCCCCAGCTTCAAGCTCAGGTTGAACATGTATCCCATGATGCCACACAGCTGATCTGCGCAGCACCTCAGGAGCCTGGAGCTGATGCCGTCTGGACCAGCAGCCTTTCGCACCTTGATCTTACGTAGCTCCTTCCTCACATGATGAGTTGAGAGGGACAAGATGGAGGTGGGGGGTGGGGGTTGTGAGATGGAGTCCTCAGAAGTGAAGGGGGTGGGTGATGGCTGAGAGCTGAGAGGTGTGAGGTCCCAAGAAGAAGAAAGGTTGGCAGTCATTAAAGATGGTGGGGCTGACAGCAGGGGGGACTGGGCTGGGGGAGGGGTGGGTGGCTGGTCAAACCTGTTAAAGAACTGGTTCAGGTTGTTCACCCACTCTAAGTCTCCCACAATCCTATAAAAGCATTTAACAGCAGGGTGTGTCTACAGGCACACACTGATCATCTTTTTAACCTCGGTGACAAACAGCTCTTTCATTTTTACACAAACCTACAGCCTGCCATGAGGAGTAACTCGAGTTAAGCTGAGGGTAACCTGCTCTACCACCTGAGCCTAAAATCCAGGTCAAACCTGCAGTGAACCCTGAACTAAAGAGTCTCTGCATCCAGTCAGACAACAGAGGTCGAATGATAGCATATCAGTCAGAGCGACTCTGGTAGAGTCAAAGAATAGAATTATGGAGCCCAGAGTTTTTACTTTTCAGTCTTTTTCAGTGTATAGCACCAAACTGCAACAGCAGTCGCCTCAAGGCGCTTTGTATTGTGGGTAAAGACCCTACAACAATACAGAGAAAACTCAACAGAACGACCCCCTATGAGCAGCACTTGGTGACAGTGGGAAATAAAACTTTAACAGGAAGAAACCTCCAGCAGAACCAGGCTCAGGGAGGGGGGGTCATCTGCTGAGGGGGGGGGGGGGGGGGGGGGGCTGAGGGGAGACAGAGATTAATAATAACCAATGATTAAACACAGAGTGGGGTATTGTAGGATACATTTTAGGGGTCTCCATGTTCCTTTTTGATTGCAAATTAAAACCATAGTTACCAACAAATCACAGTGTTGAGCAGGCTCTGATGCAGGCTGTTTATTAGACATCTTAGTAGCACACAAATAGTTATAAAGACATAGACAGTAGCATAGTGAAGACTGAAATACACACAGAGTAACAGAATAGAAGAAAGAACCTATTGATCATGCCCCGGCTTCCTCATCACTCCCTCCGACCGAGGAGAGCCCGTGCTGAGGTTAAGTATGAGTCCAAATAAAATCAAACTGTCCAAATGATCCATGGTGATGAGCAAGCTCTGTTGCAAAAAGTTACTAGTACTTAGAAATATACAAACACAAAAAACAAAGGACAAAAAGTAAAAGCAAGAAGCCCTCCCGGGAGGTTGTGCCTTAGTAGTTGCTGGAAAAACGGACAACACGAACAAAGACTGTGGCTACATCTTCTCTCCTTTCTTCTCCTCTTCTAACCGTGGTATTTATACTCTTTCTCTTTCTTTGTCTAAGATTTGTGCTCAGTCTGCACTTTGTAAGCATGCATTAGAAACTGTCATTAATTCTACTGACATTATCTGAAAAGGCACAAACATCCCGGGGCATCTTCAATACATCAACAAGACAGTAAGAAAAATTCATCACAATAATTTGTCAGAAACAACCTCCTTGTGGCCATCCTATGGTACTCCTTAAGAAGGATTTACAGCTGCCCACACTTACACAGACCAGATATGAGGGAGAAAGTGGGGCCCAGTTTGCCCCTAGACTTGTTGCATAGACAGATTTACACTTTCTTGGTTTGCATTTCCAAAATCTTTGGTAACTTGGATATGTGTCCTTCCTTTAGCTCCTGCTGCTGCACTACAAGGCCAACACGGAGGCTCAGGACAACAACGGCAACACGCCGCTGCACCTCGCCTGCATGTACGGACACGAGGACGTACGTCAGCCGCTCACGCGCTCTGTGTCACATCCTGGCTGCAGTGCTTCGTTCATCCTGCATGTCATCCTACATAAAACTTTACAGTAATGCTAAAGAAGAGCCGCTGGTTTCAGTTTGAAACCACTGGATTAGTCTGCAGATAAAATGCTTTTGGTTAGTTATACAGGTTAATGATCAGATTGTTATTATTGGCACCCAAATATTTGAGTTTTTGACTTAAAATTTTGTGTCTGGCAGCTTTGATTTACACTGTAAAATTTAGTTAAATCATTGAAAATGTTATAAATGGGCTAATAAATGAAGTGTTAGATTCAGACCTGCAGTGAGTCGCAGGGTCAGAAGGTCCCCTCAGATTTCTCTCTGATGGCATTCAGTGTGTGTGTGTGTGTGTGTGTGTGTTCAGTTTTTTAAAAATCCACAGTTAAAACTTTCTGAATAGTCTGTTTTTATTCAATAATAATAAACCCGTCATCAGTGTGAAAGGGATCATAGCATTAGTTTCTCATCATCCATCATTATAAATTTGACTCGATAAAAGTCAGAACATAAAGTAAAACATCACAGGTTTAGATTAGTATTACCCCCACTCCACTTTGTGATTTGTGAAGCTGGATCTGGTGTACCACGGCCGCTGATGAAATTCCATCACTATCAGTGAACTGTTTTGGGTAGGAGCTGGCATCTGACTTCACATTGCCCCCATCCTCTCGTCTCCGTCTGTATCCTCTCCTGACCTTACCCACCATATTGCTATCCTGGCTTTAAATGTGCAAATATGTTTCTGCTCTGTCGCAGAGGTTTTTGTAACCTTATACTGTGTATGTGCATATGTATACAAAGTATGAGATGATTTTTTTTCCTCACTCATCCCTATATGTTTTCACTATTGTTTCTGTCTTTTTTAATGGCAGCGCCTCCAGAAGGGGGGCAGCATGGCCACAGTTCACCTATCTCCCCATGTTTGTTCTGTTTGTCTTCTTGGATGGTGTTGTGTTAACTGTAATTTCCCCATTGTGGGATCAATAAAGTATCATCAAATAGATGTACGTCCCTAAAAAAGCCCCAAAGTCTCAGTCATGCGAGGCCTAAATTGTTTTTATTCATAAAGAATCAAAAAAAACTTCACATGCACAGTTGTTTTGATCAAATGTAAGCTCGACAAGATCCCCTGACAGGAGGAGCTGAATAACATCAGGAGCTATTTCCCTAAAACACTAACGAGTGTAGAAGATCATTTAATCATTAAAGATATGCGTTTTTTCACACACTTTAACCACAGTGTGCATTGAATGATACCATAATCTTCTGTATCATCCCTCCTATGACCACTCCCCACTCCTATGTACGATTTAAAATCCACAACTTGATGGTTAAGCCTGTCTTTTGACCTGGATAAATAAACTTAATCTACTTTTTTATTTTACCCAAAAGCATCTATATCAGCTTTCAGCACCATAGGGCATATCCTCTAACCGCTTGCCTGCACAAAGAGTCTAAAGTCAGCACAGAAACACGCTGTGGAAACATCACAACTTAAAATACGTTTGGTTTTTTTCCTGTATCGTAGCCTGCACACAGGGTTAGCGTCAGAGCAAAGGATCATGGGAGTTCTCATGGCGGTGTTTATGTGTTTAGTTATAGAGTTATCAGCTATGTTTTGCTGCGCTCTCTCATTATTATTAGTTTGAGATGTGAATTACGCACGTTGTGTGGTATTCAATTCAATTCAATTCAATTTTATTTATATAGTGCCAAATCACAACAAACTGTCGCCTCAAGGCGCTTTGTATTGTGGGTAAAGACCCTACAATAATACAGAGAAAACCCAACAGTCAAAACGACCCCCTATGAGCAAGCACTTGGCGACAGTGGAAAGGAAAAACTCCCTTTTAACAGGAAGAAACCTCCATCAGAACCAGGCTCAGGGAGGGGGGGTCATCTGCCGCGACCGGTTGGGCTGAGGGGAGAGAAAGACATGCTGTGGAAGAGAGCCAGAGATTAATATCAATTAATGATTAAATGCAGAGTGGAGTATAAACAAAGTAAATAAGGTGAATGAGAAACAGTGCATTATGTGAACCCCCCAGCAGACTAGGCCTATAGCAGCATAACTAAGGGAGGGTTCAGGGTCACCTGATCCAGCCCTAACTATAAGCTTTATCATAAAGGAAAGTTTTAAGCCTAATCTTAAAAATAGAGAGGGTGTCTGTCTCCTGAATCCAAGCTGGAAGCTGGTTCCACAGAAGAGGCGCCTGAAAGCTGAAGGCTCTGCCTCCCATTCTACTCTTAAGTATCCTAGGAACCACAAGTAAGCCAGCAGTCTGAGAGAGAAGTGCTCTGTTGGGGTGATATGGTACTATGAGGTCTTTGAGATAAGATGGTGCCTGATTATTCAAGACCTTGTATGTGAAGAGAAGAATTTTAAATTCTATTCTAGATTTAACAGGGAGCCAATGAAGAGAAGCCAATATGGGAGAAATCTGCTCTCTCTTTCTAGTCCCTGTCAGTACTCTAGCTGCAGCATTTTGGATCAGCTGAAGGCTTTTCAGGGAGCTTTTAGGACAGCCTGATAATAATGAATTACAATAGTCCAGCCTAGAAGTAATAAATGCATGAATGAGCTTTTCAGCATCACTCTGAGAAAGGATGTTTCTAATTTTAGAAATATTGCGCAAATGCAAAAAAGCGGTCCTACATATTTGTTTAATATGTGCATTGAAGGACATATCCTGGTCAAAAATGACTCCAAGATTTCTCACAGTGTTACTGGAGGCCAAAGTAATGCCATCCAGAGTAAGTATCTGGTTAGACACCATGTTTCTAAGATTTGTGGGGCCGAGAACAACAATTTCAGTTTTATCTGAATTTAGAAGCAGGAAATTAGAGGTCATCCAGGCCTTAATGTCTTTAAGACATTCCTGCAGTTTAACTAATTGATGTGTGTCATCTGGCTTCATTGATAGATAAAGCTGAGTATCATCTGCATAACAATGAAAATTGATGCAGTGCTTTCTAATAATACTGCCTAAGGGAAGCATGTATAATGTAAATAAAATTGGTCCTAGCACAGAACCCTGTGGAACTCCATAATTAACCTTAGTGTGTGAAGAAGACTCCCCATTTACATGAACAAATTGGAGTCTATGAGATAAATATGATTCAAACCACTGCAGTGCAGTACCTTTAATACCTATAGCAAGCTCTAATCTCTGTAATAAAATGTTATGGTCAACAGTATCAAAAGCTGCACTGAGGTCCAACAGGACAAGAACAGAGATGAGTCCACTGTCAGAGACTGTAAGAAGATCATTTGTAACCTTCACTAATGCTGTTTCTGTACTGTGATGAATTCTGAAACCTGACTGAAACTCTTCAAATAAACCGTTCCTCTGCAGATGATCAGTTAGCTGTTTTACAACTACTCTTTCAAGAATCTTTGAGAGAAAAGGAAGGTTGGAGATTGGCCTATAATTAGCTAAGACAGCTGGGTCAAGTGATGGCTTTTTAAGTAGAGGTTTAATTACAGCCACCTTGAAGGTCTGTGGTACATAGCCAACTAATAAAGACTGATTGATCATTTTTAAGATTGAAGCATCAATAATTGGAAAGACTTCTTTGAACAGTCTAGTAGGAATGGGATCTAACAAACATGTTGCTGGTTTGGAGGAAGTAACTATTGAAGTTAACTCTGAAAGATCAACTAGAGCAAAAGAGTCTAAACAAATACCAGCAGTGCTGAAAGCAGCCGAACATGAAGATCAATCTTTGAGATGGTTATGAATAATTTTTTCTCTAATGTCTAAAATTTTATTTGTAAAGAAATCCATGAAGTCACTACTAGTTAACGTGAAAGGAATACTCGGCTCTACAGAGCTCTGACTCTTTGTCAGCCTGGCTACAGTGCTGAAAACAAACCTGGGGTTGTTCTTATTTTCTTCAATTAATGATGAATAGTAAGATGTCCTAGCTTTACGGAGGGCTTTTTTATAGAGCAACAAACTCTTTTTCCAGGCTAAATGAGCATCTTCTAATTTAGTGAGACGCCATTCCCTCTCAAGCTTTCGGGTTATCTGCTTTAAGCTGTGCGTTTGTGAATTATACCACGGAGTCAGGCACTTCTGATTTGAAGCTTTCCTTTTCAGAGGAGCCACAGTATCCAAAGTTATACGCAGTGAGGATGTAAAACTATTGACGAGATAATCAACCTCACTGGGAGCAGAGTTTAGGTAGCTGCTCTGTACTGTGTTGGCACATGGCACTGAAGAGCATAACAATGAAGGAATTAGATCCTTAAACTTATTACAGCACTTTCAGAAAGACTTCTACTGTAATTAAACTTATTCCCCACTGCTGTGTAATCCATTAAAGTAAATGTAAATGTTACTAAGAAATGATCAGACAGGAGGGGGCTTTCAGGGAATACTGTTAAGTCTTCAGTTTCTATGCCATATGTTAGGACAAGATCCAGAGTATGATTAAAGTGGTGGGTGGGCTCCTTTACATTTTGAGAGAAGCCAATTGAATCTAACAATAGATTAAATGCAATGTTGAGGCTGTCATTCTCAGCATCTACATGGATGTTAAAATCACCCACTATAATTATTTTATCTGAACTGAGCACTAAATCAGATAAAAAGTCTGAGAAATCAGACAGAAACTCTGAGTAAGGACCAGGTGGACGATAGATAATAACAAATAAAACATGTTTTTGATTTTCCCAATTAGGATGGACAAGACTAAGAGTCAGGCTTTCAAAAGAATGAAAACTTTGTCTGGGTCTTTGATTAATTAATAAGCTGGAATTGAAGATTGCAGCTAATCCTCCTCCTCGACCTGTGCTTCGAGCATTCTGACAGTTACTGTGACTCGGGGGTGTTGATTCATTTAAACTAACATATTCATCCTGCTGTAACCAGGTTTCTGTAAGGCAGAATAAATCAATACGTTGATCAATTATTAAATCATTTACTAATAGGGACTTGGAAGAGAGAGACCTAATGTTTAACAATCCACATTTAATTGTTTTATTCTTTGGTGCAGTTGATGAAGCTGTATTATTTATTGTTTTTGAATTTTTATGCTTAAATAGTTTTTTGCTGATTTTAGCTTTGGTTTTTGGTGGTCTGGGAGCAGCACCGACTCTATGGGGATGGGGTTTTGGGGGGATGGCAGGAGGAGAGAAGCTGCAGAGAGGCGTGTAAGACTGCAACTCTGCTTCCTGGTCTCAACCCTGGGTAGTCAGGTTTTAGGAGGGTTAATAAATTTGGCCAGATTTCTAGAAATGAGAGCTGCTCCATCCAAAGTGGGATGGATGCCGTCTCTCCTAACAAGACCAGGTTTTCCCCAGAAACTTTGCCAATTATCTATGAAGCCCACATCGTTTTTTGGACACCACTCAGACATCCAGCGATTCAAGGAGAACATGCGGCTAAACATGTCGCTCCTGGTCTGATTGGGGAGGGGCCCAGAGAAAACTACAGAGTCCGACATCGTTTTTGCAAAGTTACACACCGAGTCAATATTAATTTTAGTGACCTCCGATTGGCGTAACCGGGTGTCATTACTGCCGACGTGAATAACGATCTTACCAAATCTACGATTAGCCTTAGCCAGCAGTTTCAAATTTCCATGAATGTCGCCTGCTCTGGCCCCTGGAAGACATTTGACTATGGTCGCCGGTGTCTCTAGCTTCACGTTTCTCAAAACAGAGTCACCAATAACCAGAGTTTGTTCCTCGGCGGGTGTGTCGCCGAGTGGAGAAAAACGGTTAGAGACGTGAACAGGTTGGTGGTGTACCCGGGGCTTCTGCTTAGGACTACGCTTCCTCCTCACCGTCACCCAGCTGGCCTGTTTTCCCTGCTGCTCGGGATCTGCTGGGGGGGAGCTAACGGCGGCTAAGCTACCATGGTCCGCACCCGCTACAGGGGCCTGGCTAGATGTAGGATTTTCCAAGGTGCGGAGCCGAGTCTCCAGTTCAGAAAGCCTGGCCTCCAGAGCTACAAACAGACTACATTTATTACAAGTACCGTTACTGCTAAAGGAGGCCGAGGAGTAACTAAACATGTGACACCCAGAGCAGGAAAGTGCAGGAGAGACAGGAGAAGAAGCCATGCTGGTAGTGAGTCGGCTAAGGGCTAAGCTACTAGCTGAGCTAAGCTAGCGAATTTCTAAAAACAAATAAAGTGAGTAATGTGAATACAGGTGATTCAGCAAAGAGTATGCTATTTAAAGTAGGTGAAGATTACACTAAAATATGTTATTATCCAGATAAATCTAGTTATACAGATATAACAGCTAACAGACAGCAAAACACTGTGCTCCGAAACAGGAACAGGAAGTGATACAATACCGCAGTGAGAGCCAACACCAGTGACAGCGCCACCAAGAGAGTATGAGGTTAGTTAGTTAATGGAACACCGTGACTGTGACGGGCATAGCCGCTAAAGGCCTAGGGTCACCGTGACTGCTTCAGCGCACGTCCTGTGCGAGTAAAACAACAGTACCTGCATATGACCAGTAGGATGAGGTCAGGACTTAGGTTATAAGCGTGTCTCTGCAGCGTTTGCACAGTGCGAAGGTTTTACAATGTCACAGAAGTACGATCTGGTGGAACTGCGCAACTTCCCTGTGGAGACGTGTCAGCTGCACGCGGTCGTGCTAGACTTTGTGAAACTTACCGTCAAGGCCGTTCTAAACGTGATTATTCAAAAACACAGAAGAGAGATTTGCGCAGGTTGTGAAACCTCACAAAGAAGGCACACCTGTGGGGCTCCGTTAGAGAGGCACTACTTTTTCAAGTATTATGATCACCTATCGAAAAAGTTTTGGAATGGATATTTCATCCCTATATTAATGGAAATTCTCCGTTTGGAAGGTTTCACTCCGGACACACACAGGCTCATGGGCGCTACGGAAGCTTATCTCCACGAGTTAAGAGAGGTCAAAGATATTGAACGGGCGCTTTTTGAATTGGAGGACAGCGTTATCGGTGTCAAACGAACATCTGTCGACCATGTTTTAAATCAAAAGTATCATCTGTGGGTTTAACTTCATTGTATGCATTTAAATCGAAACTGCATACTTTTTGGCTGGTTCCATCGTTTGTACTTGATTTACTTATGTTATAAAATTTTAATTTTATGTCTATGAACATGTAGCTATGTGACGTTTGTATCTCTGTTTTACATGATTATATTCTACTGATGCTTATCTTAGTCTGAACACCCATGAAAATAAGAGATTTTTTTAATCTCAATGGCAATTTCCTTGCTAAAATATCATCTTAGTTTGATTTCACTTAAGTATTTTTTTCATATCACTGTTTGTTGATGCACAAAGTGTGCGACAAGATGATTTTTTAAAAATAAAAGTCTGTAATGTAGTACTGGTGAGACACAGCAGCGTTTTTATACACAAATCTGCACACTTTCTCATGCCTAAGTATTGAGCAGACACTCGATGGGGTCGTATAGGCATGATCCATGCTACAAAAGACCTAAACTTAATGCATTTATATATTTTTGTGCTTCAAGCGTGTGCTACAGACGGGTTATTGAGGTTAAAAGGAAAAAAAAAGTCCACACAACTCTGCTCATAAACCCTAAAGGTGTTAAAGCATCTTTGTACTTCAGCATCGCTGTTATCAACATTATTCTTAAAGATAATTACCCGTCTATTCATCTCCTGTTTGATCCATAAAGACTTTATATGATCATATATCACACCAAACAGTTCACAAACTCCATGTTGGACACGCAGGACGTGTAGCCACACAAAGTATTTTGTTTATCTCCACAGTTTGTATGTCTCTTCTGTTGTGGTTTTAATTTAAAGCAGCTGTACAAGAGAGAGAGAAAAGCATTAAGATAAGCATCAGTAGAATATAATCATGTAAAACAGAGATACAAACGTCACATAGCTACATGTTCATAGACATAAAATAATTAAAATTTTATAACATAAGTAAATCAAGTACAAACGATGGAACCAGCCAAAAAGTATGCAGTTTCGATTTAAATGCATACAATGAAGTTAAACCCACAGATGATACTTTTGATTTAAAACATGGTCAACAGATGTTCGTTTGACACCGATAACGCTGTCCTCCAATTCAAAAAGCGCCCGTTCAATATCTTTGACCTCTCTTAACTCGTGGAGATAAGCCTCCGTAGCGCCCATGAGCCTGTGTGTGTCCGGAGTGAAACCTTCCAAACGGAGAATTTCCATTAATATAGGGATGAAATATCCATTCCAAAACTTTTTCGATAGGTGATCATAATACTTGAAAAAGTAGTGCCTCTGTAACGGAGCCCCACAGGTGTGCCTTCTTTGTGAGGTTTCACAACCTGCGCAAATCTCTCTTCTGTGTTTTTGAATAATCACGTTTAGAACGGCCTTGACGGTAAGTTTCACAAAGTCTAGCACAACCGCGTGCAGCTGACACGTCTCCACAGGGAAGTTGCGCAGTTCCACCAGATCGTACTTCTGTGACATTGTAAAACCTTCGCACTGTGCAAGCGCTGCAGAGACACGCTTATAACCTAAGTCCTGACCTCATCCTACTGGTCATATGCAGGTACTGTTGTTTTACTCGCACAGGACGTGCGCTGAAGCAGTCACGCTGACCCTAGGCCTTTAGCGGCTATGCCCGTCACAGTCACGGTGTTCCATTAACTAACTAACCTCATACCACACAACGTGCGTAATTCACATCTCAAACTAATAATAATGAGAGAGAGCAGCAAAACATAGCTGATAACTCTATAACTAAACACATAAACACCGCCATGAGAACTCCCATGATCCTTTGCTCTGACGCTAAACCCAGTGTGCAGGCTACGATACAGGAAAAAACCAAACGTATTTTAAGTTGTGCTGTTTCCACAGCATATTTCTGTGCTGATTTTAGACTCTTTGTGCAGGCAAGCGGTTAGAGGATATGCCCTATGGTGCTGAAAGCTGATATAGATGCTTTTGGGTAAAATAAAAAAGTAGATTAAGTTTATTTATCCAGGTCAAAAGACAGGCTTAACCATCAAGTTGTGGATTTTAAATCGTACATAGGAGTGGGGAGTGGTCATAGGAGGGATGATACAGAAGATTATGGTATCATTCAATGCACACTGTGGTTAAAGTGTGTGAAAAAACGCATATCTTTAATGATTAAATGATCTTCTACACTCGTTAGTGTTTTAGGGAAATAGCTCCTGATGTTATTCAGCTCCTCCTGTCAGGGGATCTTGTCGAGCTTACATTTGATCAAAACAACTGTGCATGTGAAGTTTTTTTTGATTCTTTATGAATAAAAACAATTTAGGCCTCGCATGACTGAGACTTTGGGGCTTTTTTAGGGACGTACATCTATTTGATGATACTTTATTGATCCCACAATGGGGAAATTACAGTTAACACAACACCATCCAAGAAGACAAACAGAACAAACATGGGGAGATAGGTGAACTGTGGCCATGCTGCCCCCCTTCTGGAGGCGCTGCCATTAAAAAAGACAGAAACAATAGTGAAAACATATAGGGATGAGTGAGGAAAAAAATCATCTCATACTTTGTATACATATGCACATACACAGTATAAGGTTACAAAAACCTCTGCGACAGAGCAGAAACATATTTGCACATTTAAAGCCAGGATAGCAATATGGTGGGTAAGGTCAGGAGAGGATACAGACGGAGACGAGAGGATGGGGGCAATGTGAAGTCAGATGCCAGCTCCTACCCAAAACAGTTCACTGATAGTGATGGAATTTCATCAGCGGCCGTGGTACACCAGATCCAGCTTCACAAATCACAAAGTGGAGTGGGGGTAATACTAATCTAAACCTGTGATGTTTTACTTTATGTTCTGACTTTTATCGAGTCAAATTTATAATGATGGATGATGAGAAACTAATGCTATGATCCCTTTCACACTGATGACGGGTTTATTATTATTGAATAAAAACAGACTATTCAGAAAGTTTTAACTGTGGATTTTTAAAAAAAACTGAACACACACACACACACACACACACACACACACTGGTAATTGGGAATGAATAGTTAAAGTGTACATGAATGAGAGTTCACCTAATGAGTGTCGACCTCATTGTATCTGAAAATTAGTCAGTTAGTGTTTTTAACAAAATGCAGATGTGATAACAAATAGAAAACAAGAATCCTGTAAAAACTCTTTTTTCCCCCACCTTAGATAGGAAAATACACAGCTATTGCTTTAACCATAGTTTGGGTCATAGTATGTGATGTTTAAACATATATTGCACTGTGTTTTCCGTGAGAAATGCAGAGTTAAAATGAGCAGCCTGTACAGTTTTTAACATTGATTTTTATTTCAACCCATAAACCAAAAATACAGAGAATGTATTACATACACATCCTGTGTTTGCCTAACCAGTAGTTTTCCACCATGAGAAGTTCTACTGCTACGTCCTCAAATAAATACTCCTCCTTCAGTTCATATCGCACACTCTCTATGGCTTCTATGATGTTTATTGTATCTTTCAATTCAGACGCTTGGGCAACCACAATATGTGTGAAATCCTTACGTGCCTCGTCCAGACTGTTGGCCCATAAGAACAGCCTGATAGCGGGAATGAGACGATCCGACCAGAATCTTTTCATCACTTCGTCGTAATGACGACCGTAGAAGAACTCAGGAACATGCTGCATACAACCGTGGTTCTTATCGATAGGGCGTTTGACTTGACATTCGTAACATATCTCTTCATGATACCTCTCCACCGCCGTACACAGAAGGCGTAGTGTGACGAGCTTAACGCCCGCGACGCCGTACTTCGTCAGTTGCTCTTCATGTAATTGGTGAGATGGTGAAAGTGAAGAAGATGAGGAATCAGGAGGAGGAGGAGGAGGAACGGTCAGCATCTGTGATGGTTGTGAAGTTGTAACAGTTGAAGTTTTAACGTCTGGAAAAACAAAAACAGAAAAATTGTTAGTTATGTAGCCATCATTCATGTAATACACAAACACACCATTATTTTTTTTTTTAAAAAAGAAATGAGTTGATATACAGAATACAGTTTTGGTTCACATACTATTGTTTAAAAAAAAAAAAGAATATGCTTACCTGAAGCCATTTAAAAAGACAGAGAGAGTAACCTTTGCTCCGGAGTCTGTGTGGAAAAACGAGGAAAAGTGCGCTGCGATCGTCTTCACAGAGTGTTAGTGAATGTTACGGTCTTCGCTATGCTTGCTTTATAAACCACAACCCTTTTTTTTTTATGACTGTGTCCTGTTTGTTTGTTGGAAACCCTCCCCTCACTCCTTTTTTAACCACCACCTGTTCTCTCTGGAAAAGTACTGCGTCCTGACCTGTCTATTATCATTATATCCTGAATGTTAAATCAAATTAAAAATAACTTTTCTTTTAAAGAAACTGACGAGCTCGTTGAAACGTGAAAGCATCAGCCCTCCCTGCTGTAAACAAAGACCGGTCGCTGTCGCTTTTTGTGACGTAGTAAAAAAAGCGCCACATTGCCTGATGGGAAATGTAGTGATATCCGTATTTTTTAATTTATTTTTGCGTTTTAAGTAAAAAACGTTGCTGTAATTATTTGCGTGTGGAAATAAAAGCACAAATCCAGCAGGGTTTCAACAGGTGGTCTGATTTTATGCCAGTCAGCTAAAGTGTGCATTGTCTTATAGTTAAAACAGATTGTACAGTTGCATGTGTGGAGAATTACAGCCTTTGATGCTCATAGCACCTGTTAAGAAAGAGTTTATTTAAAGCATAGCCCCCAAACAGTATGAAGGGGATTGTCCTTTTTGATGAACTCTTCTTGTAATGAGAGATAGTGGGGGAGAGAGTGTGGGAACCATGATTTCAGCAGGGTTTCAACAGGTGTTGGTCTGATTTTATGCCAGTCTGCTAAAGTGTGCATTGTCTTATAGTTAAAACAGATGATACAATTGCCTTTGATGCTCAGGTATCAGCTGTTAAAGAAAGAGTTTATTTAAGCATCTTCACAACAGTATGAATGGGATAGCCCTTTTTTCCAGACACCACATCCACTCACACACACATGCAGCTGATAGTCATAAATCATTCGAACACGCACGATCACACGCACGCGCACGAGGACGCTCATGTACGCGCATGACCTTTGACCCCCACCTGTCACCCACCTGTTAGCTGTCAATCATAAAAAGTGCCATTATATTACCACTATCATTATTAGTGATAACCTTCTTGATTGAGAGTCATCAATAACAGTATAAAAACCATCAATAGTGTAAAAACACTGAAAAAACGAGTATAAACCACAGAACAATCTGCCACACTGCTGTTTGTTCAGCTGTGACGGGGAGGAAGGCGGAGCCTGTCACAGTGCAGAGAGCGTTTCTGTGCAGGAGCCACACCCACCTGACCTGAGGGATTGTATCAGGCTGATCTGAGTGTTATAGCTCCTTTGGTTTTAGATGAAATATGATGATGAGTCTGCCGTGTCGGTGAGCCCGTCTCAGACTGAGATCAGAGTCTTTTAATAAATCAAGTGCTTAATAAAACAAGATCAGCTCCACCTCATTGAAGCTGAATCCTCTGCAGCTAAAAAGTTACCAAACTGAGCAGAGAATGACATTTTCTGTGGATCCTTTCAGCTTTGAGAGGATGAGACTCCTGAATGCTGGCTCTAACACTCTGCACTTAGACTGCTTCATCATCCAGTGATTTACACTGTTTTGCTGTGAGCTTTGAGATATCAGCTGCAGAGACGTCTGCCTCCTCCTGAAGAAACGACACTCGCCCAAACTCTGCAGTGAACGTTTCATGTAGGAACTATTTTCTTTCTATTAAACTACAGCCACTCTGCAGGTGGAGGACCGTCACAAGTACGAGCTGTTCATGCTCCACCTCCAATGCTGCTGTGGACAATGGGCCTGAGAGTGGCCTAAATGTACACCCAGCACGTGGTCGGACTTTGCTGAGCTGGTGTTCGGGGTCACGTGGAGAGTTTCTCCTGCAGGCTTTTCCTGTATCAGTGGTGACTCCACCTGTGCAGGCAGCCCAGTTTTCCCACCAAAGGAGGCAACATTTCAGGATTGGCTGATCATTTCTGATCTGCCCACGCTGCCACGCAGACTCTCACCGTTCACTGCAGGTTTCCCCTTCTTCAGACATGCTGTACGGGACTTCCTGCTTGTTTCTTGGCTGTTTGATTTGGGGCTCAGCTCACGGGGTCCCCCAGACGAACACTCGGCCCGACGTCACAGACCAGGAGCTGTTCTGGGGCTCCGACCAGTACGACTTTGCTATAGTGCTGCCTGCAGCTGGGCTGGAGTGTTTCTGGCACTTTGCCCACCGTGGAGAGAAATTTTACCTGAACTTCATGGTAAGAAGAAAAAACTGTATTTTTCAAAGCAAGAAGAATGTGATGTGCATAAACTGTTAGACAAAGCCACATGGAGTCTCCTCATTTTCAGAGCCTCTCTGATTAGCACGTTATGAAGCTGCTTCCACAAACCTCTTCTCCACCAATGAGCAATGCCAGTACTGGTTTGGCCTGTTTTCAACCAGCACCAGCCCACATTTCAGTGGCATTAGGACCATAAAGGGTCCATTTGATTTGCTGGGGTAGGGGCCCCTACAGATCATCACTGAGTTTCTCCTCACATCACCTCTGATATCAGTGGTTCCAACTCTGGGCTCAGAGACTTTGTGGGTACTGGTACTGCTTGTTTTTCCATGACTGGTACCATCTGTGGAAACGATGTAACATCTATAGATGATCAAAGTGGCAGAGCTAACAGAGCTCCTCATAACTCCTGCAGTGTGTGGATGCTCTGTCTGGTATTTAACTCCATATCGGTCTTGTAGGTCCAGTGGGTGACAGGAATGGGCCACGGCAGACAGCTGTCTGTCACCGTCAACGCCCCGAGCGGTCTGCTAGTGTCTGCTGTCGATGACGCAAAGGCCCAGATCAGCTTTGAGGCTGCAGAAACAGGTAGCTGCCTGATGGAGCTCTTCCACTTCACATCACCTGCATGCAGTGAACAGGAAGTTATGACTTGTGATTCCCTTTTAATACAGGTGAAATACAGGTGAGCAGCTTCAGTGTTTGCTGATGACTCAGCACTCGAGTCTGTCTCTTTCTAATAAGAGCAGCAAGGATCCATTTTAGGTCCTCTTTCATTCTCGTACCACGCCGTCCCTCAGCACTCCAGCCTGCAGGGAGTTTTTAACAACATTTTTATTATTGTAGTAATTTCTCATTTTAGTCACGTTTTTCTGTTCATGCTTGTTTTCTGTTTTTGTATTTATATGTACATCATGTGAAAAAGGTTTTCTCAGGTCTCTGCAGCCCTCCCCCTCATTCAGCAGCCTGTAGAAGCTGCTGCAGCAGCAGTGACATGCAGTGATGGTTTCCTGTATCTCTCACATGGTTATGGAGCATTTTTGGCCCACTGCTCTTCGGGGTGTAGCTTCATTTAGTTTCTGCACAGCTCACAGGTCTGGACTCTGACTGGGCCGTTGCAGCACCTTCATTCTTGCTGCTGTGCTTGGGTTTGGTCCAAGCTTCAGGACAGACGGCCTCACATGTGCCTCTAGAATACTTTGGTGTGGTACAGTATGGCACACAGGATATTACGTTCTTTTTAGAGTGAAGTCGTTTTTCTCCTGCAGCCCCTCCAAACCTGTCCTACTTGTTCAGTCTGTTTCTAATTTAACTGTGATGACCTTTAACCTGTAACACTGAGGCCTGCAGAGTCTCAGATGGAGCTCTGGGCTTTTGGTTTCTCTGCAGGGTTGGAGCTGACGTCCAGCAAACTGTTTACAGAGGTTCTCACAGCAGCTGATGCGCTCCTTCAGGATGCAGCGTTGTGAAAACCTTCTTTTTCATGTGACTGTTTATTACATACTTGGAACATTAATATGTTGACTGGAAAACATTTTGGGTTTACTCTGTTGTTTTTAAATGTGCTTTATTTCCCAGGTTTCTATCAGATGTGCTTCAGTAACTTGCACAACCGCTTTGGCACGATGCAGATCTTCCTCAGCTTCGGTGTTTACTATGACACCTACCAAGACCCCTCCAAGAGTGAGGAGGACGAGGAGAAGAAAAAGGAGGAAGTCAGCAGAGAGCTGAACAACACACTGAGCATCATTGAGGTACACACAGCTTCCTGCTAATACTGCAGTAACATTGTAGTTGTAGTGGTGATGGCAAAACAAGAAAGATGTATTTAAATATGAACTGAAAGCAGTAACAGGTAGTACTGGTATTGGCAGTATTGTTGGAACAAAACAACAAATAACTGTTAATCTGTGTGTTCTGCTGTGTTAGGCTGCGACCCACAAAGTGGAGAACCACGTCTTCCACATGTTCCGCTACTACGGCTTCAGCCGGGTGAGAAAGAGCGTCGACTACTTCCTGCTACAGTCCAACTCAAAGTACATCACCTGGTGGTCGATGGCCCTCAGCGTCCTCATTGTCACCTCTGGATACCTGCAGCTCCTCTTCCTCAAAAGCCTCTTTGTCAGCAGTACAGGCGCAGAGGGCGAGAAGCCCCGATGCTGACAGACTAAAGCTACGAGAAAAACAATAAAAATGTGGGTATGTGAGGAGGAAGGGCAGGCACACATGAGCTAAAGCAGTGATGGTTCTTTCTCCTTGAATGAATAAACATAATGAAATGACGTAAAGACTCGGTGGTGCTTTTACAGAGTTATCCCAGCATCCTCTTTTAAAGCATGTTGCAGTGATGCAAAAACAAAGGATTACATGTATAGAAGCAAACTTGTGTCATCAGGATCTGAATTTTAAATGCACTGAATTTCTAGCACTGAATTTTTTTAATGCCGGAAAAAAAAGTATCTGAATTTTTTTGCCTCTGAAATTAAGTCTCTGAAATTTCACTGTCTCATTTTCATATTATTTTTCGATGGTTCAAATTTCAGGATAAGAAATTCACCATTTAAAAAATCGATGCAGATATTTTCGAGTACTCAAATTCGATAGGCCAAATTCAGCGTCTAAAATTCGCCATCAAAAACTGCGCAAGAAACATCCGCCACCCCCAGGGAAGAGCAATCGATGCCGTGTGAAGTCGAACCAATTTTCAGCCAATCACGCAACGCTTCTTCAGTCATGTGGTACATGGCTGGCGTCCAGCTGGGAGACAGATGAACAATGGTGGCAGCACTATCACTTTGTAAGCAAATTATTCTCTTACTTCAGTATCAGTGTCAGTGCAGTAACTGACACACACAATGTAAAAGACTACACATGTGTGTTACTGCTAATGATTTTTATTAAAAATTATAATAATAAACACTTATAACCGTTCTACTGCTCACTGGAGGTAGTGCTAACAGTAACTAGTGTTCTAAAGGCTTGTTATTCTGAAATTACGTACAGAAATAGATCCGCGCGTTACAAATGTCTAAAACTTTTAGATTACAGTTTTCCAAACTGTTTGTAGACGGTTTTGTACATGACATCTGCTTACGTTCTCTAACCTGTAGGGGGCGGTCGGCAGTAGTCATCAGACCTGAATCAAATGGCTGAATGACCTCCTCAGTATGCAGTCAAGTTCTCCAGAGTCCTGCTAATGACTTCTATATTTGACTCAGGTGTGTTGAAGCAGAGACACATCTAAAACCTGCAGGACACCGGGCCACGAGGCCTGGATTTGAGAACCACTGCTCTAGGATGTCATAGAGATTCAAGAGTAGAAAAAACCGTGTGAACCTGAGTCTTTGGCTCACAGGGATGACCTGTACAAGCACTGGCCTTTTTGTAATGTGTGGCTAAAATGCAACTGTCCACTGCTTTGCGCTTGTTGACAGACCGTTAACAAAGCAGATATTAGTCAAGAAGCCCCCCCCCGCACTGAGTTCTGCTTCTGCTTCCAAGATAAACTGGACTGATCCAGGCGTGTCAGAGCAGAGGAGTGGGGGAAGAGGTTTTAACTGTCAGACAGAAACAGGAAGCAGCAGCAGAGCTCAAGACTGCAGAGGTGGTTTCATTTTCTCGAAGCATTAGAACTCTGCACACACCTGCATAAAGACGGTCGGACTTCATCTCACAGGTAAACTGGATTTCTGCTTTTTCTCACCTTTGCTCACAGCTGGTCTTTTCTCATCCAGTGACTCTGTGAAGAACTGAGTTTGGTTTCAGGAAAGTTTCACTTCCTGCTCTGTAGTGATTTTTTGTGTATGTCAGGATGTGAGTGTTTTTTCTTCTTTACTGTGAGTTTAAACTGAGTTCTCAGTGAGGCTTTGAGGGAAATCTTCTCTTTGAGTGACAGCAGCAGCAGCATCGTGACTCTTGTGGGGGATGATGGGAGACAGCATCACAGAGACTTTTGTTGTAGCTCCTAAAACGTCCTGGGTTAGTTCGAGGGAAAAGATCACAGTTCAGGAAAAGCAAAACATATTTGTACATTGTAAATAATTTCTTGTCATCTGGGGAATTCTCTTATGAGGATTTTTGCTCCCGCAGCAGTTTGGGCTTTCTACACCTCAAAGCAAGGAGTTTACTGTCTAAAATGGACCAACGTAGGGTGTGAGTTGATTGTGCTAGACCTGAAATTGTGGTTATCACAGGTTACGCAGTTCCAACAATTACCCAGATCTGTACTTGTCTTGCTATTCTCTCTACTGACAAAAGAGAAAGACTAAGGGTGGTGGTGTTGCTATCTTTGTTAAGGACCGCTTTCATTGCTCTATAGTCCTGCAAAGATCTATTGCAAAGCAGCTCGACTTATTGATTTTAGGAGTGCAAATGTCATAAAATTTATCGTTAAAAGTAGCAGGCTGTTACTGTCCCCCCTCAGCCCCTGCCTGTGCTCTTCAGTCTCTAAGTAGCCTCATAGCCCCCTTTTTAAGATCGGAATTTCTTTTATTGGGTGACTAAAACTGGGATATGCTAAATCCACCTGACAGTGACTGATCAATTTGACTCTTTAAACCTGTTTCAACTCATATCCAAACCAACCCATTACAATACAGCAAATGCTGGTAAAGCCTCTTTAATCAATGTAATTTACACAAATTATCCTCTTAAGTATCAATCAGGCATTTTTTGTAGTGGTATTAGCGATCACTGCTTCACTGCCTGTATTCGCAATCATCGGTGTACTAGATTCTGCTGGGACAGAATTGAACTCATCCCTACAGTGAATGAGGCATGGTCTTTGTTCAAGCATTACTTTGAATCAGTGATTGACCGACATGCTCCTCAAAAACGTCTCCAAGTAAAAGCCCAAAGTAGCCTCTGGCTTTCTCGCGAGCTGGTAATGCTATTGCAGCAAAAGAATACTGCATGGCACAAAGCTCGTCAATCCGGCCGTAAGTGTGATTGTCTCGCTAACCGCCAAGTTCACAATAAGGCAACGCAAACAGTCCATCAATCTAAGTCAAACTACTTCAAAAACCAATTTACTCAAAGTGCTTCCAATCCTCAGCTGTTCTGGAAAATTGCTAAACAACTGGAGAACAAGCCCTCAGTTTCACCAAAGCCTCTCTCAGTGGACAATACCATTGTAATAGGTAAGGAGCGCTTGGCCAGCTTGTTTAACGAGTGTTTTACCAAAGTTTGCTCTGCTCCCGTTTCCTCATCCGCTTGTTTAAATGCTAATTTTCAACTTCCAAATTCAATTTCAAAATTTTCTTTTCAGCCCCTAAAAGTAGCTGAGGTCAAGAAAGAATTATTATCCTTAAATCCCAGAAATTCAGCAGACCCTGACGGTCTTGCCCCATTATTTTTTAAATATGGTGCCCCGGTTATTGCAGGCCCATTGACAGGCATTTTTATTGTCTCCCTTTTATCTGCAGATATCCCCGTGGAGTGGAAAGCTTCTATTGTCCACCCTCTATTTAAGGGTGGCGACCAATCTGATTTAAATTGCTATAGACTGATATCCATCGCTTCCGTGCACTTCCAAGCTTTTTGAAAAACTAATAAACAAGCAACTAACTGATTATTTGGAAGAGCATAAAATCCTCTCCAATGATCAGTCTGGCTTCCGCACAGGTCACGGCTGTATCACTGCCATTCTAGAAGTCCTTAACGATATAACTTCATCTTTAGATCACAAGGAACACTGTGGTGCTATTTTTATCGACTTAGCTAAAGCTTTTAATTCTGTTGACCACGCACTCTTACTACAAAGACTAAACTGCATTGGAATTTCTGGCCGATCACTTGACTGGTTCTCCAATTATTTATCTAACAGGTCCCAAAAAGTAAAAATTAACTGTCATGTCTCTCAGTCGCGTCTGGTTCTTACTGGGGTACCCTGGGGCTCAGTACTAGGCCCAGCTTTCTTCTCAATCTTTATTCTTGTAGTTGATGGAGCATTGGTCCACCTTTATGCAGACGGCACTGTTCTTTGTGCTTCCGGGCCTTCGCCTGACGAGGTCATCAGTTCTCTTCCCCAAGCCTATCACAAATTACATTTGGCTTTTGGTGAGCTAAATCTGATATTAAATATTAAGAAAACAAAATTTATGTGGTTTGGATACGAGGATGGGGCTTGTTTTCCTAAAAAGGACTTCATCACTGCAACAGGGACTCCATAAAACTAGTGGCAGTTTACAAATATCTTGGAATCTGGCTTGACCCTACTTTATCCTTCTCTTATTAAGAATTTACAATCCAAGGTTAAAGTGAGACTTGGTTTTCTCTATATCGAAATCGCGTTTCTTTCACCGTGGCCACCAAACGTGCCATTATTATGGTGACATAATCAAATAAAGGAAGAATGTTTTCACCATTGTCACTAATACTGCCTAGTTAATTGGTCTTCCCTGTGCACTCGTCGTAATATTCATTGGTTCACTCTTGTTTACAAAACCATTCTAGGGCTCTCACCCTCATACCTGTGCCAGTTACTGCACCCAAATGCAATCACAAAATAAAATACACGTTCATCACAGTACCTGTTGTTGCAGACCAAAAGAACCAAGTCTCGCTATGGCCTGATGTCTTTGGTGTTTGCAGCTCCAAATGATTGGAATCTGTTACAGAAAACACTGAAAATGACCACATTAGTCTCTGTCCCCATCTTTAAGAGATGCTTAAAAAATGCTCTCAGAGATACCTGTAGGTGTATCACTTAATGCGTCAAATTATTTTTACAATCACATTTGCCTTATATTTCTCTGTAACCTTGTGTATGTTTTCTATTTAACACTGTAATATGTTTTTTTTTTATTTTTTGGTGTGCATGTTTTCTTATATGTATTGGAACTTTCCTTTTCTCCCCTGAAAGGCTTCGCCTTTCCCACAGATGTAAATAAGAACATGTTCTTAATCTGTCTGCCTGGTTAAATAAAGGTTTCAATTAAATTCATAAATAGCGCGTACACTGGAGTAAGTGAGAAACAGTAACGCATCCTTCACGGGGTTCATTAAGGATTTGAAACAATACTTCCTGTCACTTAAGAAACTGAAATCCAGCAAATGTGTGAGAAGGATTCACGATAACATATTACTGTTATTACTGCTCTGATTCGCTCCTCTGTCTTCTGGCCAGTTCTTCAGAGGTCATCATCACCACCATGGCAGCCAGGAAACTTTGAAAAAGTGACAGCGGTCATAATTTAACCCAAACCTTGACCTTTGTCTCAAATCAACGACTTTTATTCAGAAAGTGTAAAAGGTCCATGTGGGAATCAAACGGAGGTCTCTGAGCACCACCGGCTGCCTCAGAGGCAGACATGCTTCACCAATACTGGGACATGTGCTTTATTTCAGTGCTCATCAGGACAGGAGACTGAATAACCCTAATCGCCTGGAAAATCTGATAAAAGCTGCTCGGTCTCACAGCTTCATCGGGGGCTCGACCTCTGACACGATCGACCTTTGGCTCCTCCCACCTGAGCACTGAAAGGACGCCGTGCTAATTCACATTATGGAGACAGTAAACCAAGAAAAAACAATAAATTGAGGGCTTGGAGCCAAAGGGGCGTAAGTGACATTTCGCCAACTTTACAGGAGAGCCAAAACAAAAAAAATGACCAGTTTGCTCTTAATTTGTATACTGATTTTAGTTTTTTAAGCATGTTTCTTTTTACAAATTGATGACACAATGCTTAATGAGCAATACTGTCTGTCATAAATGCACTTAAGCCCTTTTGGCACCAACTTCTTCTGTGCATTCAGATTTAATCCTTTTGGTTTTTGTTGAATAACTTTATTTTTATTAATATTTAACTTCTGTAATTTTGACAGTAGATAGAGCACATCAAGAGCTTTCATTTGATATATATATATATATATATATATATATATATATATATATATATATATATATATTGACCAAAATGTCACTTACACCCCTACGGCTCCAAGCCCTCGAAATACACTTATGCCCATCTTTAGAGATAATTGCATGAAAATACTCCAAACACAGATGTGAGGCCCAGCAGGGCTGCAGCTCACCTGTCAGTGAAAGCAGCTGTTAGCTTCACTTCTGTTAGCTCTGAAGCTGACGGCCTCCTTACAAACATCTCAGAAACTGATGCGTCAGGCTCCTATACAAGGAAATACCTTATGAAAGAGATTTAAGTCAGACTCAGATTTTGGCTCATTAAAAATGAATCATTTTATTTTCTGCTTTGATTGCAGATTATTCTGTTCTAAACTGCATGCTCTCTGTGTCTGTAGCTGTCATGGACATTGTAGAGCCCATCCTGTCCATCGCCTCACAGATCTACACTCTGGTTGAGAATGTGAAGGCCAACAAGAAGCGCTGCCGGCGTGTTTCTGGCCGAGTCAAAGCTTTGGAGGAGCTGGTGAAGTCCATCAAGCAGCCTTCCCCAGAGGTAGAAAAAGCCCTCAGGGAACTGTCTCTCACTCTGCAATCGGCGCAGGAGCTCATCAGGAAATACGCCTTGGCCAATTTGGTGGAGCGCATCCTGAACTCCAGCAACCACGGAGAGGAGTTCAGCAGTGTGAACGAACGGCTCAATGACGCCTTCCAGGTCCTGTCTGGAGCTCTGCAGGTGGAGCAGGGCAACATGCTGCACGAAGTGTTTAAGCAGACAGTCAGAGAGAAAGAAGACGAGCTGGACGGGAGGGAGGACGACGCAGAGCTGAAGAGATGTGAGGGGAAACTGATTACTGAGTGTTTGTGGTGGAGACATCTTAGATATGATCCTCGTCTACTGCAGGACAGGGCAGGAGTGGACCAGGAGATCAGGAGGTAGAAATGTAGTTTACTTAGTTTAAAGCTAGCAAGTGTCCGGGTCATCCAGTAAGTTAAAGGGGAAGGATTAGGCATTTCCTTTTTTCTGTTATCTCTTCTTTCCTGCCACTGAAAATCATTAAAACTCCCAAATTACCACAGCAGTCATGCCCATGATGAGTGGATGGAAACTTCTGACCTCAGCTGTGCTCTCTGATCTATATATGATGTCACTGTTGAAACCTTGCAGTTATTAGAGGCAGCCAATGAGAAGCAAGTTGGCTTAAAAGAGAGGGCAGCCGTAAAGGGCGTGGAGCTAAAACAGCCCAGAATAGGGTTAAGTTTAATTCAGCATCATTTAAATAGCACCAGAACACTGCAACAGTCAACATACCACATGATACTGTAAGGTAGAGATTCTCCCCTACAAGCGTTTGGTGACTGTAGTAGTGCACACTTTGAAATCACATCAGATCTCAATGGGAATAAAAATCCTGCTGATATCTGCACACATATGGACTGGGTCATGTGTTAGGAAAGAAAGGAGCCATATTGTTTGATGGAAATGAAAATCATGAACCTACAGAGGCTGAGCTCAAAGGCACTCAAAGAGGGAAAAAATGATGCTGCAGGCTGGAACATTTAGCATGAGGCCGGGCATTGTCCTGCTCCAGGAGGAACCAGGACCCACTGCAGCAGCGTAGGGTCTGACAGGTCCAAGGACTTCATCCTGATGCCTGATGGCAGTCAGGGTGCCGTAGCCTAGCCTGTAGAGGTCTGTGTGTCCCTCCATGGATACGCCTCCCCAGACCATCACTGACCCCCCACCAAACCGGTCATACTGTATGATGTTACAGGCAGCATCGTGTTCTCCACGGCTTCTGCAGACCCTTTCAGCTCTGTCACGTGTGCTCAGGGTGAACCTGCTCTCACAGGGCTCCAGTGGTGGACCTGCCAGTTCTGGTATTCTGTGGTAAATGCCAATCAGGCTCCACGGTGCCGGGCTATAACGTAGTGAAGGCTTCTGCAATCATGACGGAGGCTCCGATGTCTTTTCCTGAACGGTTAATGATCAGATTTTATTGAACAACCAAGGCAACCGCTGTCAAAAGGAACCATCGATCGTATCCTAGCAACACCAAACAATAGATGACAAGATAGCGACAGACACAAAACCCGATCCTGTTGGGAACTCTTCAAAATAAAACTCTTCCTTTTTCCAAAATAAATCGTACTTGATACTTCAATACATTTCACTTTACCCTGTGTAATTATGTACAATCATGTTAAATTCAGTGAATATTAATAATCAAGTAAATTATACTTAACAACATACAACTGTAAATAAATCACAACACGGGCAGTGCCCACAGCGCCCACTAGAGCAGGCCCTCAGACCCCCCCTCATGAAGTCTGATTGTTTGGTCAGAGACATCCACACCAGTGGCTGCTGGAGGTCATTCTGTCCCTCTGCAGTGCTCATCCTGTTCCTCTTTGCACAGAGGAGCAGATCCCGGTCCTGCTGATGGGTTAAGGACCTTCTCCTGTCCAGCTCTCCTGGAGTCTCCTCCATGCTCTGAGACTGTGCTGGGAGACACAGCAAACCTCCACCTATAAAACCATTCCTGTTTGGGGTTGTCTCATTGTTGCCCCTCTACTGCACCTGTTATTAATTTCATGTACACACCCCCCTCTGACACTCACTGACCATCAGTATCACAGAGGTTTCACTCACTGATGCTGAACTCTGGTTAAAAAGAGTTCCTTTCATTTTTTTGAGCAGTTTATATTTAAGCTGCCTAAAGTAACTGTTCTTATGAGAATATCACTTTAACATTGCAGCTGTTGACAAGTTTATTTTCTATATTGGTAGCTTGATCTATAATGGTGCAAAATAATAGGAAACTAAAGATTTTACATTAAATTCTGGCTGTAACAGGCAGCCAGTGAAGGAGACATATGAGGTAAAGCTGGATTATTTTGAATGGACTAGTTCTTATATAGCGCTTTTCTACTCAGTCTGAGCACTCAAAGCACTTATACAACACGTTTTACATTTACCCATGCACTCCCATTCATACAAGCACGTGTTTACTAAGCTAAGTGCTTTTTAATTAACTAACATTCACACACATTCATACTCCGACAGGACGGTCGGAGAGCAACTTGGGGTTAAGTATCTTGCCCAAGGATACATTGGCATGTAGCCTGGAGTAGCCAGGAATCGAACCGCTGACCTTCCGATCAGTAGGTGACCTGCTCTACCTACTGAGCTACAGCCACCCCACTGTGTAAAGATAATTTAGTAGAGTCTGGGAATACAAATAATGAGAATCATCGGTCCAGATCCCTGGATACTTATTTGTGTGAGAGTTAAAAATGAAGCACTGCAGTGTATAAAATCTAAAACCTTAACATCTGCATGCCTTTAAGACTACAAAGTAATAAGGTCCACACACTCACCAGAGTTTATTCAGTTCCCCTCAGGATGAAAAAAATGACTAAATTCTGGCATCTAGAACTCAGATCAGAGTCCGGCGTTCTCTCTGTTTGTTCCTCAGTGCTCCTGGACTACATGAAGGATCAGCAAGAGAAAACCAATGCCATGCTGAGACAGTTTGAACATGTTAAAGTCAATGTGGAAAAAGTCCTGGACTTGTGTGAGTACAGCATATTTGTAGAGGGTCGAAGTGGACAGTGCTGTGAAAAGTGCTCCTGATTTCTTTATTTTGTTGCATATTTTGCATAAATTTGCACATTTGTCATCATCAAAGCAATTTTAATATCAAAGTTAACCCAAGTAAATACAAAATGCAGTTTTTAAATGATGATTTCATTTATTGAGGGAGAAAAAAATGACACAAGGCCTACCTGCCCCCTAAACCTGATACCTGGCTGTTCCACCCTCAGCAGCAGTCAGGTGTTGGTGATACCTGTCAGTGAGTGTTTCTCATCACTGTGGAGGAACTCTGGCCCACTTCTTTGCAGGATTGTTTGAATTCAGCCTCATTGGAGGGTTTTCCAGCATGAACGGCCTGTTTAAGGTCAAAGCACCTCAGTCTGATTTAAGTCCACACTTTGACTCGGCCGCTCCAAAACCTTCATTTAGTTTGAGCCATTCAGAGGTGGACCTGCTGCTGTGTGTCTGATCATCGTCCTGCTGCATAACCCGAGTGAGCTTCAGGGCTCCAACTGATGGGCGGACGTTCTCCTCCGGGATGTTCTGGTAGCAGAGTTCATGGTTCCATCAGTGACAGCAAAGCAGCCCCAGACCATCACACTCCCACCACCATGTCTGACTGTTGGTGTTCTTTATGAAACCCTGTGTTAGTTTCTGGCAGTGAGGCTGAACTCAGCTTTCCAAACAATGTGTTTAATCAGAGTTAATTCATGACTGGGGGGGTTACTTTCTCACACAGGGCAGGTAGGTTTGGAGAGCTTTGTTCCCTTAATGAATGAAATGAAACTGCACTTTGTGTTTACTCAGGTTATCTGTGTCTGATATTAACATTTGTTTTATGATGTGTAAGTGTGACAAAAATGCACTGTGGCTGTTTTTGGAAAGACGTTGTTTGTAATGTGTGTATTGTTACAGTGAATAAGCCCAGCATCACCAGTGTGGGCATCCGAATGATTAGACCAGAGGAGCTGAAGTATGAACATCCAAAAAAGCCCTTCATGAAAACAGCGACCTCAGAGGTGTACAAAGGAGAATATCATGGATTCACAGTGGCCATCAAGAGATACATCGACCCTAACAACACCAGCCCGGGGTCGGTGCCAGCGTTCAGCTCCATACTGCGATACTTCACATTAGATAAGCAGTTCTTTATTGTCAGAAGCTGCCACTGTACCAGTGATGCTAAACTTAAATTTGAGCTCAAATGTGAGGATGCTGTTGTGTATTAACATGCGTATGTACTCGACCTGCTATATTCATTATCAACCTAAAGATTATTTTCCATATGCAGAAAGGTGCAGTCTATTTTCAACAAGGAAGTTGACACCATGAAGCGCTTTGAGTCGCCCAACATCCTGCGAATGTTTGGTATCTGTATCCAGGGTGAGAGCGGTGAGTGGAACGTAGCAGGTCAGGAACCTGGTAACCCAGAGGTGGTAATAAACTACTTACATTGTCCCATGCTGCAGTGCATATCAGGCAACCAGCTGGTCTCCAATGTTTCTGGTCTTCAGGGAAGGTCTTGACTTAGCCCCAGCTGATGTTCAGTGCCATGAAGTCTTGTACAAATGTTCCCATCCAAATATTTCAGGGGCATCCACTTAGTCATTTGGTGTCTGTAGGTACTCAGGCCATTGCTGTCTGTGAGAGTCGATGGTTCACCACATGATGGATGTGGCGGGCAGCTGGAGTCTTCTGCAGGCGACAGTGGTACGAAGTTTGCGCTTCTTTGAGAATCTGAGAATTCAGCACCTCTGCTGAAAGATTCCTGCTGATACTCGCTGACGCCTTCTGGCCTTCACCAGCATAGATGGCTGAAAGGAACATAATGGAGGCAGGCTGGTGGAACTTGGTCTTCAGAAACTAGCAACACTCCAAAGCAACAAGTAAAAGGCAAAAGCAGGGAATCTGAGCGGGAAGCAACAACTATCTGACAAAGACACAGACTGTATACGGCAGCAGGGATAATATGGGATGGGTGAGCTCAAGCAAGGTAATGTGCTTGTTTGACAAAGTATATGATGAAGACTGAATAGTTTTTGTTGGCCCATTATCTGTTAACACACACACACACACACAAGGAACTGCAGCGTGATAAAAAGTTGAGAGCCTCATCCAGCATAGGAGACATTAATAGGCAGATGATGAAGGTGCATCAGAGAACAAAGGAGAGAAGTAAGAACAGGGAAAGCCACATGAGGAGCTACAGCCATGTGAAAAGACTGTCATGGTTCCTGGAGGTTGGACCCAGGATTTTTGAGTTTGTGGGATATTTAGGGTTTCTTCAGCTTTGCACCTTTTTATTGTTGTGCCTTAGTACCTGGCTTAGCTTTTGTTGATTATAGCTAAGTTTGTTCCCTTTTGTTTTCCTTTCCTTTTCCTTCAGTCTTGTCTCTGTCAAGTTCAGTTCAGTTCAATTCAGTTTTATTTGCAGAGCACCAAATCACAACTGTCGCCTCAAGGCGCTTTGTATTGTAAGTAAAGACCCAACAATAATACAGAGAAAACCCAACAGTCAAACGACCCCCAATGAGCAGCACTTGGTGACAGTGAGAAGGAAAAACTCCCTTTAACAGGAAGAAACCTCCAGCAGAACCAGGCTCAGGGAGGGGGGGTCATCTGCTGAGGGGGGAGAGAAACAGGACAAAAGACATACAAATACAGAGTGGGGTATAAACAGAGTGCATGATGGGAACCCCCCAGCAGCCTAGGCCTATTTCAGCATAACTAAGGGAGGGGTCAGGGTCACCTGATCCAGTTCACATGTGTGAGTCCTTCAACCGTTACTTCCTGTTTTACTTTGGTGGTCTTTTGTCTCTTGATTTTGTATCTAGTTTAACTTCCCTTGTCTCGTCCTCTGTGATTCATTCCAGCTCCCCTCGTGTATATATGGGTTCAGTCTTCCCTTGTGCTTTGTTACGTGCTCCTTGATGGCTGTGTCCTTCCTCATAGTGGGTTTTCCTAGAAGTCTTAGTTTGGAAATATTTGGTTCCGATCTGCTTGAGTTTGTATTTAGTAAGTGTTCAACAAGATGTAGAGCAACAACAAGTTGCTCTACATCTTGTCTTCCTAGTCCTGCATTTTGGATCTACACTCTGTCTGTCACACAGCCCCACCTTGACAAGGACAAATTTTCCTGGGACTCTATACAGTCCTGGGAAAACTTTCCGGAAAGTACCTGTAAAAATGAAACAGGAAGTAAAATGAAGCAATACTAAAAATCACAGAGGAAGTGAAAACTAGCTATTACAGCAGAAGTCACAGATAAACACACAGGCAGTTATGAACTTGTAGTAACGTGTCCTGTAACTGCCTGCAGGACCCAGCTCTCAGTTCTTCATCATCATGGAGTATTGCGAAAAAGGAAGTCTTCGCCAGGTTCTGGACTCTGACTGCAGGCTGTCCTGGATCAGGAAAGCTCGTATGTGTTTGGATGCAGCGCAGGGACTCTATCGGTCAGTTTGCCTGCTTCACTGGCAAATTATACAAATGCAAAGATTTAAAAAAAAAAACATTCAGAAAACAAGTTACAAAAAAGCAAAGTGAACTGCAGCTGGATGACCAAGTTGAATTTCAACATCAACCACTGTATGTTTGACAACAGGGCGCTTTGTGAATGTGTGGTTTATGTACTAATGTTTTTAACTGTTGTATCTCAGACTGCACAATACGGAAGAAAAATATAAGGTTCACGGGTGCATCAACAGCAGCAAGTTCCTGGTGGCTGAAGGCTACACCGTCAAGGTATGGATACAGTGCATGCTGGGAATCCTTCCAGCCCAGACTGAACAGCTGACGTTGTTCTTCTTCTTTTCAGCTGGGGGGTTTTGAGTTGGCACAAACAGATACGTCGCTGAAAAAGGTGAAAAAAACAAAGGACAACGCAGTCAGGTCCCTGTGCTACTTCTCCCCTGAGAGTCTCAAAGACATCAACCATCCCTACAGCAAGGAGTGTGAGATTTACAGGTAAACACCAACCTGGGCTCTGTGGCCGCTCACACTAACACACAAGTTGGGTTTTTTGTTTTTTGCACATTTGTCATCATCAAAGCAATTTTAATATCAGACAAAGTTAACCCAAGTAAATACAGAATACCATTTTTAAATGATGATTTCATTCATTAAGAGAACTAAGCTATCCAAACCTGCCTGTGAGGAAGTCATCACCCCTAAACCTGATACCTGGCTGTTCCACCCTCAGCAGCAGTCAGGTGTTGGTGATACCTGTCAGTGAGTGTTTCTCATCACTGTGGAGGAACTCTGGCCCACTCTTCTTTGCAGGATTGTTTGAATTCAGCCTCATTGGAGGGTTTTCCAGCATGAACGGCCTGTTTAAGGTCAAAGCACCTCAGTCTGATTTAAGTCCACACTTTGACTCGGCCCCTCCAAAACCTTCATTTAGTTTGAGCCATTCAGAGGTGGACCTGCTGCTGTGTGTCTGATCATCGTCCTGCTGCATAACCCGAGTGAGCTGAAATTCATGCTCTGAAGCTTGAAGCTCTCTGGGGGCAGGCAGTGTCACAGATTGTGGGGATATGGGATTGCCACTGGTTGCAGAATCTTATCTTGATATCTCTCTGCATTGAGATTGCCTCCAATGATGACACGCCTGATTGTCCTTCCACATCCCCATTGAGTTCCTGATTAAGGCAGTTTCTAAGGCCTCTAGTCTCCGTTTCCATGGAGGGTACTGCTCCTTGTGGCTGTTGGTCATCTCATAGCCGAGCATTTCAAGGATCACTGCTGCTGTGGTCCAGATCAGCTGGTTGGTTTCAGTGATGGTCAAAGTAGGGATTGGCTGTTGTGCTGCATTCACATCTTCTGGTGGACCTTCAGAGGGTCCTTCGTGTAGTCTTGGTAATCGTCCATGGAGGGTGCAGGCTTCCAGCCTGGCCATAACCTCATCAGTCTCTAGTTGCTTCTTGCAGATGTTGGAACACTGAGCTACCATTTGTTTCAATGTTAGTCTGGGTTTCAAAGAATCCATGTCTTCTTCATGAAGTTCGTTTCACTGGAGTTACATGTGTAGTAGCATTTCAACAGTTCCCAATTCTCATCCCGTATCCACTTGCATGTTATCTTTATTCCAGTAGCCTGCTTATCTCCAACCCGTGGACCTGACAGGAGCAGGACAGCATTTTGGTTTCCATGGTAGCTCCAAGTATTTCTGCAGGTTTCTGCAGATAGCTGAAAAGCATGACTATGGAAACTCTATCCTGCAAAATAAAAAGGCAATGACGGGGAGTTATAGAAACTGAAAAGAAATTTAAGACTGCCACTTAAGGAATAAAATCCTTCCTGTTTGAATTGTCTTTCAGCTTTGGAATCGTCCTGTGGGAAGTTGCAACCCGTCAGAAACCTTTTGAAGGTTTGTATCTGATTTAGAGACGGGCACTGAGCACATGATACAAAGCAGAACAAAACTCAGATCACAGAGCAAACTTTAAAGTGGACATCAGTGATTCTGGTGATTTTTAAAGCTGAACAGGCAGTAAAACAAAAACAGCATACTGATTAGTTTGTCTTCACTAGGATAATTCTGCTATCTTCTTAGCTATTGCACCATAAACAGTGCAGTTAATGCTCCTGGGAAACTCTTTAACTCTGCAGGTACTCAGACATTAACTGAAGTCTTGGACAAAATAAATCAATGGGTCACAGAAATCAGAACAGTTAGCTTTATGGGAGACATTAACGTGCATATCAAATATTATGCTAATTCATCAGTTAGCTGTGAGAAAAAGACCACCATCACAGCCAAAAATACAACTAAACTAAGCTTTGGAGTCCTCTCCATCTACTGCTGCGCCTGAGGTGTCCTCACATGTCTTCTAGGTTTCTCAGATGTAGACTTTCGTAAGAAAGTGTGCGAAGAGAAGTATCAAGAGCCTCTTCCTGATGACTGTCATGCAGAACTGGGACAGCTGATCAATGAGTGCAGGGACTTCGACAGCTTCCAGAGACCCTCAGGAGGAGGTAAGTTACAATCACTACAGTTACCTTTCTGTGAGGTTTCAGCTCATAACTACATCTTAACATTGTTTTCTTTTCTGCAGTGCTGGTGGATAGATTGCGCAGTGTGGTGGCACAATTAGAGGACCAATGAAACTCATCCTCGGGAGAGGAAACACAACTCTGCATAAAACTGGCTTTTAATTGAAACACAGTCCCAGTCCTGAAAAAACAAACTCAGAATTGCACAGTTTAATTTGTGTGACAAATTAAAAAAGTGAAAACAAGGCAAAATGTTTGATTCTTTGTGTTTTGATAACAGCTTCACATCCACTTCATTCTCACTTAGCTTCATGAGTTTATCAGTTGGAGGGTTTCCATCCCCTTGAAGGAGTTCCCATACTGAACACTTACTGCTGCTAAACTTCAGACTACATATGTACAGTATCATAGGTTGCATTTACACAGTCTATATATAACTGTTTCATTCGGGTTTAGATTAGGTGGTCGTGGTCAGCAGAGGCAGATCTGTAGGCTCAAGATTAAAACTTAAAATACAAAGGCAGAAATGTGCAAAAGCATTGTTTTCATCAGATTTATAATGCCTGTGAATAAAAGCTGGCTTTGACCACCATGAGGCCACCCACTGGTTTCTGGACTTTGCATTTTGGTTAATAACGTGTTGCTGTTAGAATTTCACGCTTCTTGGATGGGCTGCGGCACACAGAAAGCCTTATTATTTATCAAACAATTCAATAAAAAGCTTCAAAAGGCACCGACACTGCAAAAACATCCAGTCAGTTTGGTAAGGTCTCTGACCTGAACAGTAGCTACAATGTAGCCACACCCCTGATTTAGGGTTAGGGGGGCTAACCCTATTTCACAATATCACAGAAACTGTGATATTGTGAAATAGTGTTTAATAGTAATCCGGGACAGGCACGAAAAGGCATCAGTAATTCATGTAAACCAAATTATTTGTCAGATAATTCATTAAAAAAAAAATCTCCAAGGCACAGCAGCACAGAAACAGCACAAAGGTCCTCTCCAGCTGTTAAAGTCTCAATAGAACACGCACATCCAAATTAAAGGGTGCAGGAAAAAACCGAAGAATCAATGGAAAACTAAATTCCGCACACCACAACGCTCCTTGAAAAATATTTAATCTAAACAGACCTTACAAAGAAGTGACGTTTCGGGCCAACATGCCCTTCTTCAGGTTTGATGTTGGCCTTTCGGGCATGTTGGCCCGAAACGTCACTTCTTTGTAAGGTCTGTTTAGATTAAATATTTTTCAAGGAGCGTTGTGGTGTGCGGAATTTTGTTTTCCATTACCTCTCCAGCTGTTAGCCTGGGGCGTGCTCTGGATAAACCTCCTTTCTGGGTCTAATAACAGCTATAATTTACAGAACCAACATGTATTCCATAAGGCCTAAAATTTGACTCAGAGTAAAGTTATCTCGAAAGTGCTGACAGCTGAGGACAGTTTTCCCGTAGAGCGGCTCACAGCTGACGATCGTCTGCTGTCCGGCAGAGAATCATCTTCGCTACAAACGATCTTGGGCAGTGACGTCGCGGCAGGATGGAGCGGGCGGAGCGGACTGGCGCCGGGAGATTCGAGCCCGACGGCGGATCTGCTACACTGTATTAACAGCTCCGTGAAGTGGAAGTAACCCGTGAACACACGGCAGCTGGACCGTTTGGATTTACTTCTTTGACTTGCTGCTGCCATGCCGTTAGCTCGTGAGGAGATCAGCAGCTGGTAAACCCTCACAGGTAGGTGTTCGCTCCTCACCGCGCCGCTGTAGCTCACTAACCCGGGCACAGCGCAGCCAAGCTGGCTAGCAGCGCTAAGAACGAGCCTACCAACGTTTCCATTCGTTTTTGCGGTTTTTATACTTGTAACATCATAGTCAGCATTAACTGTAGTGATGTGCATAGACTCTACAGAGGGGTAAAGAAATGCATCAAAGCGTTTTTGTTGTTTCTTTCCTTTTAAAGGCTAGCTAACTTTAGCCTCGTGGTTATCAGGAGGTAAAACAGTAAAAACAACAAGTGTCCTCTCCGGCGGTCCTTGGATAACACTGCTGTTGGGCCGATAAGCAACATTAAAAGTGAAGCTGGCCAAAGTTTGAACTGCAGCGACTGTTAGCAGCGTTCTTGCTCGGAGGCCGCGGTGACCTCGGGCTGTAGTTCGGGGCTCAGCCGAAAAACGCGCCTGCGCCCCCGGGAACGCGGCGACAAGCAGCGGCTGTTCAATGACCAGCTGCTGGTTAGTATTTGGCTGCTTTACTTGCAGGATGTGCACATTTTAGCTTTGCGCTACGGAGTAAAATCAGTTCACTTTAATTTATATAGCACATTCAAAACAACAGGAGGTGACCAAATTAAATTATAGCTCCAAACCATAACAGTCGCCTCAGGATGCTTTGTATGGTAAGGTAAATACCACAATGATACAGAGAAAACCCAACAATCAAACGACCCCTATGAGCAATCACTTGGTGACAGTGGGAGTTAAAAAAATAAAAATAAAACAAAACTCCCTTTTAACAGGAAGAAACCTCTGGCAGAACCAGGCTCAGGGAGGGGGGGTCATCTGCTGTTTGGGGGTGAGGGGAGAGAGACGGGTCAATAGACACACTGTGGAAGAGAGCCAGATATTAATAATAACAACTCCACTGTCTCCATGCAGACCCCACGAATGGAAACAGGTGTTCTGGCCTTCCTCGTGTCCACAACCAGCTCCGTTTGTCTTTGCCACTTTAAGCTGCAGATGGTTCTGCTCACACTCCGTAACAAAGTGGTCCAGCACAGCCCTGTACTTCCTCCTCATCACCCTCACTCCTGCAGAGTCCTCAGAAAACCTCTGGAGGTAGCAGGTCTCTATGCAGTAGCTGAAGTCTGCGGTGTAGAGGGTGAACAAACAGGGAGATGAAGGTCTCTGCGGGGGTCCTGCCTTACTGACCACAGTGTCTGACACACAGTGCCTCAGGTGAACTATCCAGGTCAACAGGGAGGTGTCCACCTCCCTTATCTTATCTTATAGGCAGTTAAGCCTATTACACAGTAGAGTTGGCCTGATGGCATTGTAGGCACTGGAGAAATTAAAAAAAAACAAAAAAAAAAACATGTGGCTTTGGCAGCACTCGCTGGCTTGTCCAGGTGGGTGTAGACATGGTTGAGCAGGTGGAGAATGGAATACTGAAGTAGGTCCATCAGTGGGCTGATACTGGGCTGGAGCTGGTCCAGGGTGAGGCCCACAGCATCCATGTGATGTCAGTGCCACGGGTCTGTAGTGGGGCCACTGGGACAGGATGCATTGGGCAAAGCCACAGGGGCCCGTGGAGACTACAGTTAGTGTGGGAGTCAATGGGGGAGGAGGTGTGAAAGAGGGAGGCTGGCCAGGTCCACGCTGCTTTCAGCTCCCCTTCTGCTGCTTGATCTCCCCACTCCTGTCCCCCAACCCCCCCGGCATGTCTTGATTGATGTCTTCACATCCCTTTGACTTGTTCTCACTTCCTCCTTGTTGCCTGGAGGCTGTTAGCTTTATGTTAAACAAGGCCTTGTTGTCCTTTGTTACCCACTCTTGTTGTATGGGTAACACTTCATAGTCTCCTGTGAATTCTGTGAGCCTGTCAGTGTGCTGTCCTCACCGCTCTGCAGCGCCACAAAGGTTCCTCTCTCTGACTCCCAAACTGCAAACAGGCATTTCAAATAAACCTGCACCTGACAATATTAGCTTCTCTAAGGCAAAGCTGCGTGACTCACAGGCCACAAATTATAATCAGAATTATTTTGTTAAAATTTGGGATCATAATTTCTTACAGCCTTTGGAATAAAATAGTGGATTTATTAAGATTTTAAAAGAAGAATAATCGTGTCTGTATTTTAAGCAGTTTTCCTTGAACTTGGGTAGTTTAATGAATAAACTACACGGATAAATAAATATGATGTGAGCTTAATTTTAAAACCTGTTGGGGAGTGAATTCAGACTTTTATGGAGGGGCAAAAGTAAATAAAAATGATGTGCTGAACGGTGAAGCGAGAGCAGTATTGCAGACTGTCTGTCTGTCATCATTGAGGTCAGTGTTGTTCTGTTCTTATCTGCGTTTTTGGCAGGTAGTCCAGAATGCGGCAGCTCGTCTTTTAACCGGTTTAAAAAAGCATGAACACATTACCCCAGTCCTGTCATCCCTTCACTGGCTCCCTGTCCGTTTTAGAATCGATTTTAAGATTTTATTGCTTACTTTTAAAGCCTTAAACGGACTGGCACCTTTGTATCTGTCTGAGCTGCTTCACTGTCACACCCCTGTAAGAGCTCTGAGGTCATCGAACCAGCTGCTCTTACAGAGGCCTAAAACCAGACTAAAACAGAGGTGATCGAGCTTTTGCAGCAGCAGCAGCACCAAAGCTATGGAACGATCTACCTCTCCATATCCGCACAGCTCAGACGATACACACATTTAAATCTCTATTAAAAACACATTTCTTTTCCTTGGCATTTGGCTGCAGTGCTACCTCCTTTTAGATGATTGTTTTATGGTATTTTATGGTACTTGTTTTAAATGTTTTAATTTTTAATTTTCTTATGTTATTTATTGTTCTTAATGTTTTTATTTATTTATTTTTATTTTATTATTTTATTTATTTATTTATATATTTTTATTTTTATTTAGTATAGTCCTTGGGGTTACAGATCTTGTACAGCACTTTGGTCAACGTCGTTGTTTTAAATGTGCTTTATAAATAAACTTGACTTGACTTGACTTTTGGCCACTGTGTCCTGAGTAACTTCAAGGTTCTGTATTTCTGGTCACCTTCAGTTGCTGTGCGCCGTACGATCCTGAAATATACACGCTTGTTTTCTGGCTTAATCAGGCTTATGGATGTGTTCGTGCACGCGACCCTGATCAGTCTGCATGTAGATCCTGACTAAACAGAAGTTTATGCATTTTCCTGACATTTTTTGGCCGTTTGATAAACATGCTGCTGCCCTGCAGATGGAGGCCATGGAGGTAGATGCTCCTGTGGAGCTGCAACCAGAGGGTGGCGCTGCAGCTGCTGCAGGTGTGGCTGAGAACGCCAACGCTCCACTCATCATCGCAGACTCTGGCAGCAGCACCGAAGTGGATGAAGATGATGATGATGATGACAGCACAGAGGGACAGGCGGCGGCTCAAGCTCCTCCAAGGCTTCCTGCCACTTGGGCATTTAGTCAGAGGGCGGTGGGTGGGGCTACATCTACACCACCCATCCGGAGGAGAGTCAGGTAAGCTGGACGGCACGGAATAGACTTCATATATACTTTGTCTTTCATAAAGGTGAAAAAACTGTGGCTGTGCTGCAGACAGGGTCTCAGAGTACACTATCCGAGCCAGACCGCAGCGCCCTCCAGAGGCTTTCCAGACTTCCTGCTGCGAGCGCCGGCTGCCAGCGTGGCAGAGCCGGAGTCTGGCAGCACCACAGAGGTCAGTGAGTCTGAGGATGAGGCAGAGGCGGATGAAGAAAGCACGGCTGCTGCTGCAGAGGCCGTCGACCCCGCCCCCCCGGCGGGCTCTGACCTCAGCGCTGCTGTCCAAACCTCTCAACCGCAGGAAGCCAGCACGACCAGTGAGTCTGGCCTCAATTCACTTTGGATCATCTAAAGCACCCTAATTAGGACTTTGTTATTAAGCTGCACCTGGGCTTATACTTTATGGTAACTCGTGAGCATCCAGAGTGATTTTTATCTCTGTTCAGACTCCAGCGCAGCTGCAGACGCTGAGAGGGCAGAAGCTCAAATTCAGGCTGTTCAGGTAACTCTCAGACCTTTTGTCCTTTCTGCTTTCCTGTTCTGCTCTTTGCACTTGGACAACTCTTCATGTTTTACAGATTAAAAAAATAGTTTTTAGTCAAAAATTATTTATACAACGATCAGTCAGCATCAGTGTACTGCTGAAGAAGATTCCAAGTCTTCCTTTACTTTGCTGTGGTGGTGTGATCATTAAGTATTGCAGCATACGCTGGGTTAACCACAGAGGAGGTAAACCAGCCCAGAGCCATCCACAAAGATGGTCTGTACAGAAGACTACAAGGAAGGGGGGGGCAACAGAAACTGGCAGGGGGGGCTGCCAGTTACATGGAGGCAGCAAAAGTTAAACGGCACTGACCCCGATGTCCTAATCCACTCCAAATCAGGTGGAGGGTATAAATGTGAGCTTCCAGTTACCAGTAACATAGTCTCACCTGTCCTCGTCCTTTTCTTCATTGTTTCTAGCTGCTCTGTTTCAAAGAAAAGGGCCACCATAGATGCAGACTGTTTGAGCTAGGACCATCAAACTTCACACACTCGCTCACTGGCTTTACTGTAACAGCACTTGAGTCGATGCATTATGTTGAAATGCATCAACTCAGGTCTGAGGCTCTGCTGCACTCCTGTGTAATACCCCTGTCTACCACAAGATGGCGCAGCAAGTTAATGTAACCTTTCTTTGAGCCTTTGAAGGCTGTGAGGCTGAAAGCAAAGCTGCCTTTACATGTGGCTCCTCCCTGCTCGCAGGCACCCCCGGCAGCTGTGCCACCGGTCCAGGTGCCTCCCAGCGAGGAGAGCGAAGGCGACACCTGCACCATCTGCTTTGAAGTGTGGACGACGGCCGGGGAGCACAGGCTCGCCGCCCTGCGGTGCGGTCACCTGTTCGGTTACACCTGTATCCAGCGCTGGCTGAAAGCTCAGAGCCCAGCTGCTAAATGCCCACAGGTGAGAAGGAAGGCGAGGTCTTGTGGCCCACAGGTAGAAGACTGAAGGGTAACCTGTGTTTTTTTGTTTTTTTTCTGTAATTTTAGTGCAACAAGAAAGCAAAGCGCTCAGACATCGTGCTCCTGTATGCACCGAAACTGAGAGCGCTGGACAACTCTGAGCAGGAGAGCTTAAAGAAGTGAGTGATCGTCTTCTCTGCTTCTGCTGAGCTAACGAGGGAGGCGGTTTCCTTTCAGCGGGAGGAATCCTGAGCAAATCCTGTTTTTTATACTCTTAAATATTCACATATGTCAGCCTCTTCACTAACACAAACTTTTTTCTTGCCGTCAGCAGCTCGTTTTCATATTAAAGTCAGCTGTGCAGTGGAAATCACAGCAGGAAGGTGACTCCAGTCATGCTGGACAGAGCAGCTAAAAACACAGGAAACCAGCTCCAGTTATTAGAAGATGCCCTTTTAATAACTGTGTTGTCACTGTATTTATTTTTTTTATTTGCAGCATCTTTCATCTTATTCCCCCAAAATCTGCACTGATTGAGACTTTATGGTGACCTGTAATCTTCCGCCTTGGTGAAAGCATGACATTGACTTGTTGACCTGCAGGAGACCCTCGATGGCTGTCAACATGTCTGATGTGATAATGTGCCAGCCCATGAGGTCAGCTCTGAACGTACCCATTTGATTTGTGTTTGTAGATCTCTGCAGCAGGAGCAGGATCGCAGGAAGAAGGCTGAAGTGGAGTCGGCTAATTACAAAATCAAACTGCAAGCAGTCACCAGCCAATACGGGCAAGCACAGAAGGAGCTGCAGGTGCTTCACAGTGGATTTTTTTCCTCTGCTTCAGTGAGTGAAGTGAGGACCTGCCCTGTAATCTGTCCCCTCTTCCTCACACAGGAGCTGAGAGCCCTCATAGCTCAGAACGGCAGGAGCCTGAATCCCTGTTCTTCCCCCTCCGCGTCCTCGTCTGCCTCCCATTTCCTCAGCGCGTCTCAGAGGGCGGACGGCTCCAGGTCGGCTCCGTACAGCTTCTTCAAGGCGGTGCTGGTGTCTCAGGCCGGAGGCTGCAGAGTTTTATCCTACTGTGAATCTATGAGCTGCCTGCTGGCCTCACAGCCGTCGCCTCACGCCACACTGGTGCCCGGTGAGACCTTCATCACTCAAACCGCAAACGACAGTTTCACCTTCTTGTTAGTAAATCTAGTCGTGTTGGAAATGTGACGTGTGTGTGTGTGACAGCTAACGGGAGGAAGAAGAGTGCTGATGGCTCGAGTCAAGTTAGCCGTTAGTTATTTTCCCGTCTCTGCGTGATTCTAACAGCGACAGCTCTCTCTCAGTTTAACATCACATTATGCACACATAGGTTCTCGGGGGTGGGGGGCTCGTACTGCAGTGAGTAGGGCCATCACCTCGGCTCTGCTCGCTGTGCTGCGTGATGTCCCACTCCTCCTTTTTTAATTGCATTATACAGCTCACAACACATCATAGTACATATAGGGCCTTGGGGGGCAGGTGTGTCACACAGTGGTTAGTGGGTGGCACTGCTGAGGTGGCCCCACTTGTCTGTTCACTGCTGCCTGCACCTCAATTTTATTTACATTTTAGACATTGAGGGCCTTGGGGGGACAGTGTGGATGGGCGCTGTTATTCAGTGCTCATATTACATCTGTCCCTCCAATTTTAAAAGCACTGTAGTTTTCACACAGCCATACACATTCTTCTCAGTACATACATTCACATCACCCCCCCCAACACGCTGAGTGGGAGGAGGGGGAGGGCGGGCCTTCTCACACCCCAGTTCCGTGCACCCCGCCTGGGATGGGGACTGGCTCATTGTTCGGGGCTGGGTTGGCTGCTTCCCTGGGTTGCCGCTGGCTTGGTGCTGGTACCCGCTCTCCCACATTAGGTGTCCATGTTTGTTACATGTGCGTATGCATGAGTGTGTGACTGGTGCATGCGAATGTGCGTGTGTGTGTATGTGCGTGTGTGTACATGAGGGAATGACTGGTACGTGTGTGTGTGTGTATGTGCGTGTGAGTGTGAGTGTGTATGCATGAGTGTGTGACTGGTGCATGCGAATGTGCGTGCGTGTGTATGTGCGTGTGTGTACATGAGGGAATGACTGGTACGTGTGTGTGTGTGTGTACGTACGTGCTTGTGAGAGTGTGTGTGTGTGGACAGCTGGGCCTGGGTAGGTGGCTTGCCAAGCCTTGGCACCTGTGGGACACGGAGGGTGGGAGTTACCCCTCCCTACCGCTCCACGCTGCTCCCCACTGGTCGTCACTGCCGCCCCTGGGGTGTGGGTGCCCGTGGGTCCCGGGATGTGTGGCCGGATGTCTCGGGATGGTTTTTGGCCTGCTCCCTTGGCGGCCGTGACCTGGGGGTGGCTTGGGCCTCTTTGGCGCGTGGGGGGGCTCTGCCGGGTGTCGGGCTGCTCTCGGGCGCTTGGGGCCTCGGGGGCCGCATGCCTGGCTCGTGCTGGGGGTGCCGGCCTGCCGGGGGGGGTGGGCTGCCCGTCGTCTCTGGCTCTCTGGACTCTAGCCCCTGGATTGTGGGGGTTCCGTCTGTAGCCTCCCTCCTTCCTCTTCTGGGGAGTGTACGCGGTTGCCATCGGGATGTGTGGCCCCAAGTCTTCTGAGCTCCTGTGCTGTGGATGGCCTGGGTCCCCTGGGTCCTTCCCTTTCTGCCTCTGGATCGCGGGGGGCATGGTTGCAGTTTCTCGCCCTCATTATCGAATACATTGCATGAGAAAGGCGCATACACACACATCACTACAAACAATAAACTTGTGTGTATGTGTGTGTGTGTGTGTGTGTGTGTATATGTAGGTGCATATGGGTGTGTGTATGGATGTGTGTGTGTGTGTGTGTGTGTGTGTGTGTGTGTGTGTGTGTGTGTGTGTGAGTATATCAACCCCTTTTATTTTTTTATTTTTTTTCTATCTCCTTTCTTCCTTTTCTCTCCCCCCCCCCCCCCCCCCCCTTTTCTCCCCCCCACCTCTTGTTCTTGCCCCTTCCTTGTTGCCTGTCAGACTTGGCATGAATAACTAAATAAAAAGATAAATAAATAAAAATAAAATTAACAAGAAGAGCCTATAGGAAACATATAGAGCTGTTCTTGTCAAAGCAAATATGTTTGGTACATCAGTGCATTCGGATCATCATTCCGATTGTGAAAGATGCCAGACATGACAGGCTAAAAAAAAAAAAAAAAAAAAAAAAACAGCGACAGCGAGCTGGGAAACTGCTGAGCTCCAGCACCTTGAAGCCTGAGCTGAAATAATTTGGACTCGTATCACATGACACAAAACCTCAGACCACACGGAGTCAATGACATCACTTGCTTAATGTTAATTATCAGTAATGCATTCCAGTCATGACATTAATAGTGGAACAAATCACCTCCTGGAGCCGGTGCCAGGTTTCCTCACATTAACCTTCCTCGTTCCCTCCGTTCAGGCTTCGGGGTGAAGAAGGTGAGTGTGGTGAACATGAAGGCGAATCAGTACATTCCCATCCACAGCAAACAGATCCGAGGTCTGTCCTTCAACAGCCACAACAACAACGTGCTATTGTCTGCTGCGCTGGACAACACCATCAGACTGACCTGGTACGAGCACGCCTGCACCTGCTGCCTCAGCGTTTAGTTACCCGTGAGTTTAATGTGTGTTGATGATTTTTTTTGTTGTCCTTTTTCCAGCCTGCAGACCAACGCGGTGGTTCAGACCTATAATACAGGTAAACCAGTGTGGAGCTGCTGCTGGTGTTTGGACAACACCAGCTACATCTACGCCGGCCTGAGCAATGGCTCGGTGCTCATCTACGACGTCAGAGACACCAGCACGCACGTGCAGGAGCTCGAGCCGCTGCGCTCCAGGTACCCGAATAAGACCGAAGGATTTGCCCAAAAGCTTACAACACACACACACAATGAGACGGCACTTTTAAAACCAGTTTGGAAGAAAGTCGTGAACTGCTTAATTTATGGGTTAATTAATTTCCAGGTGTCCCGTAGCGTCTCTGTGCTACGTCCCGCGGGCGGCCTCCAGCTCGTTCCCCTGTGGCGGGCTGATCGCCGGCTCTCTGGAGGGCGGGTGTTTCTGGGAGCAGGTGAACGAGACCACCTACAGGCCACACGTCCTCCCCCTGGAGACCTCCGGCTGCACGGACATCCAGGTGGAGGCGGAGAGCCGACACTGCCTGGTCACGTACAGGCCCGGTAAGACCCCGACCCCACGGGACACCACAGACTGTAGGTGAAAGATGGACATAACCACTGTGGTGTCACATGATCTTGACTTTTCACACTTACTGGTCACCCTTCACCTTTGTAATGGTCATCTGTCCTGCAGGACGCTCGAATCCGTCTCTGCGCTGTGTCCTGATGGCGCTGTCCCGGACCCCCCAGCAGGACTCGAGTCAGCTGCCCAGCTGCTCCTGCTCGCCGGTGCAGACATTCAGTGTCGGCTCGTCCTGCAAACTGCTCACCAAGAACGCCGTCTTCAGGAGTCCAGACGGAGGCGGGACGCTGGTCTGTGCTGGGGACGAAGCCTCCAACTCCACCATGGTCAGTTTAGATTTAGAGTTTATTTAAAAGAGCAGATACTTTAAAGAACTGATCATTTTTTATTAGGTTCATTGATCATTTTTGTATTCAAATTAGTTTTTATTTAAAATATTAAACTATTTTTGCGTTTTTAAAAGTAAAAATATATAAATGATGATTTAAATGAGCCCAAAGGTGTTTTAAAGTGTTTCTGCATTTTTATATTTTTCTTTTTTTTTACAGTTTTGTTCAGTTGACATTTTTTTACTAAAAAAACTGTTATGCTATTTTTTTAATTAATTTTTTTAATGCATAAATCGACATACACTATACTGCCAAAAGTATCCACTCACCATCCAGATCACTGAGTTCAGGTGTTCCAGTCACTTCCACAGGTGTATAAACCAGCACCTAGGCATGCAGACTGCTGCTACAAACATCAGTGAAAGAATGGGTCGCTCTCAGGAGCTCAGTGAGTCCCAGCGTGGTACCGTGATAGGATGATACCTGTGCAACAAGTCCAGTCACTGCTAAATATTCCAGTCAGCTGTTAGTGGTATTATAACAAAGTGGAAGCGATTAGGAACGACAGCAGCTCAGCCATGAAGTGGTAGGCCACGTAACATCACAGAGTGGGGTCAGAGGATGCTGAGGGTCATAGTGCACAGAGGTCACCAACTTTCTGCAGAGTCAATCACTGCAGACCTCCAACCTTCATGTGGCCTTCAGTGAGAGCTTCATGGATGGGTTTCCATGGCAGCTGCATCCAAGCCTTCCATCACCAAGCTCAATGCAGAGTGTTGATGCAGTGGTGTAAAGTGTTGATGCAGTGGTGTAAAGTGTTGATGCAGTGGTGTAAAGTGTTGATGCAGTGGTGTAAAGCACGCCGCCACTGAACTCTAGAGCAGTGCAGACGTGTTCTCTGGAGGGATGAATCACACTTCTCCATCTGCCAATCAGATGGAGGAGTCTGGGTTTGGTGGTTGCCAGGGGAACGGTACCTGTCTGACTATGTAAAGTTTGGTGGAGGGGGGGTTATGGTGTAGAGGTGTTTTTCAGGACTTGGGCTCGGCCCCTTAGTTCCAGTGAAAGGAACTCTTAATGCTTCAGCAGACCAAGACATTTGGGACAGTTTGATGCTCCAACTCTGTGGAACAGTTTGGGGATGGCCCCTTCCTGTTCCAACATGACTGCACACCAGTGCACAAAGCAGCTCCATAAAGACATGGATGAACCAGTTTGGTGTGGAAGAACTTGACTGGCCTGCACAGAGTCCTGACCTCAGCCTGATAGAACACCTTTGGGATGGATTAGAGCAGAGACTGTGAGTCAGGCCTTCTCTCCAACATCAGTGTCTGACCTCACAGATGTGCTTCTGGAAGAATGGTCAGAAATTCCCATAAACACTCCTAAACCTGTGGAAAGACTTCCCAGAAGAGCTGAAGCTGTTACAGCTGCAGAGGGTGGGCCCACATCATATGAGACCCTCTGGATTAAGAATGGATGTTACTCAGGTTCAGAGTGAATACTGTTGGTGGTGGGGTGTAGGTTATCTTTTTTTTCCATAAGCACTTTTTGTTGCATTAAAATAGGACCAACAAATGAATGTAGTTTTTAAATTCCTGATTATTTGTAGGGGCAGTTTTTTTTTTTTCAATAACTGATGGATCAGTGTTTTCTTCTTCCCTCATAAATAATTTTTTCTTCTGTTTTTAACATTATTTAAGTTTTATATGTTTTTGGTGAGTAAGTTTCTAGTTTTCTGTCTTTAAACTTCAGAGTTCTCTCTTTTTCTGTTTGAAGACTTTAAAGTTGTCTGGTGCGCCTGTCTGCTTCTTTCCCGCCTCAGGTGTGGAACGCCGGCAGCGGCGTCCTGCTCCAGAAACTTCCGGCCGACCTGCCGGTGCTGGACATCAGCCCGTTCTCTGTGAACGGCACGCACTTTCTGGCATCACTTACGGAGAAAATGTTGAAGGTCTACAAGTGGGAGTGACCTGGGAGGATGGAGTGACCCACAAAGGTCAGTCCCACGAGGAGAGCTCACGTCTGTGTGGAGCTGTGGGAAAAGTAATGCTGCTAAACTTACCTGTACGTTTACACTGCTGAACAGATTACTGAGCGATCGGCCCGAGGAGGCATTTCACTCATCGCTTCTTCTTTTTTAAGCTGCTCAGATTACACACACAGAGTAATATGATTGTGTTTTCGTGAGCCAAAGATCAGATTAATAATGTCTTTGTGAAGAACACATGAATGTAGCCAAAGCATCCATCGCTGCAGGACTCCCTGATCCTCCAGAAATTCAGCAGAAAGCAGCTTTTTGTTGGCCTCTTCAGCCTTTCAGTTCTTCATGTCTCACAAACAGTTCATCCCTGCGGCTCGTTCCCATCGGATTCGTTACTTCGGTTGGATTTTCTTCCCTCTGATGCGGATCATGAAGTGCCAAAGTAGTTAACGGTTGTCTTTTTAAAGGAACATGTATATATGTATATTTGCTGCCAGCTGTTTGTGTATGCCTTCAAAAGTTAATAAAAACATGTTATTTTTAAATAAAGGCAAAGTTTATCCTGCTGTGTAAAATCTGATTTTAACACGTCCGTGTTATTTAGGTTTTCTGTTCCAGATCATCTGCTGTAGAAACGTTATCAAACATTCAGACGATGACTTTGGGTTCCTCCGTGTCAGAGACGTTAAACCGATGCTCTTCACTGAAACCATGACATCATGATACTGAGGCTCAGAGCTGAGTTCATCTTTAGAGCGTGACCCTTATACAGTGATGACCCTGTGAGGAGGGTGGGTGTCTCCCTGACCTGCTGCTACCGCTCCAGCAGCCCCACAACCTTCCCAGCGCTCTTTAACCGCCTCTGATGGCTCGTCTGATCTCTCACGACCGGTCACAGGATGGAGAGCCAGCAGATAAAATAATGCTGCCTTCAGGCGCCGCGCGTTATTTCCACTTCTCATTCCAGAAGTGCCGCAAAAAGTTCTTATAAGCAGACAAAGTGTACGCCTCCTCATTTAAGCTTTTATTGTGCTGATTTTAAACAAACTATGAAAACATAGGTCAGTTTTTAAATAACCACACTTGCAATGGCCTGGTTACATGTGACAGTCTGTCCCTGGGTTTGAAGGTATTACACTGAACTACACCTCCCTCCATTTATGCAGACGAACCAATTCAATTCAATTTTAGTTATATAGCACCAAATCACAACAGTCGCCTCAAATCCATCCATCCATTCGCTTATGCACATCCTGTTAAGGGTCGCGGGGGGGCTGGAGCCTATCCCAGCTGTCATAGGGTGAGAGGCAGGGTACACCCTGAACAGGTCGCCAGCCTGTTGCAGGGCCAACACAGAGGGACAGACGACCTTTCACACTCACATTCATGCTCTCATTCACACCTATGGGCAATTTAGATTAGCCAATTAACCTAACCCCAGTAAGTGCATGTCTTTGGAATGTGGGAGGAAACCGGAGTACCCGGAGGAAACCCACGCAAGCACAGGGAGAACATGCAAACTCCACACAGAGAGAGGGAGAGGCCTGGGCCAAGGTGGAATCGAACCCAGGCCTTCCAGATGGTATTCCAACTGTGAGGCAGCAGTGCTAACCACTACGCCACCGTGCTGCCCGTTGCCTCAAATCTCTGTAATAAAATGTTATGGTCAACAGTATCAAAGCTGCACTGAGGTCCAACAGGACAAGAACAGAGATGAGTCCACTGTCAGAGGCTCTAAGAAGATCATTGGTAACCTTCACTATTGCTGTTTCTGTACTGTGATGAATTCTGAAACCTGACTGAAACTCTTCAAATAAACCGTTCCCCTGCAGATGATCAGTTAGCTGTTTTACAACTACTCTTTCAAGAGGAGATTATGCATACTATGCATACCCTGTCTGCACTGAGGCAGACAGGGTCAGGCTTCAGAGGGTAGTCAAGACAGCACAAAGAATCGTTGGCTGCCCTCTCCCCTCCCTGATGGACATCTACACCTCCCGCTGCATCAGCAGAGCCAGGAACATCATCAAGGACAGCTCACACCCTGGCTTTGACCTGTTTGACCTGCTGCCCTCTGGCAGGCGCTACAGGTGCATCAAAGCCAGAACAAACAGACTAAAGAACAGTTTCTTCGCCAGAGCAATCACCACCCTGAACTCACACACTCACCCACTGTAACTGTGCAATATTATATTATTCATACTGAACAATATCTGACATTCCTATATTGTGTAATATCCAGTATTCATTCACTAGTGCAATATTCATTCACCAAGTGCAATATTCATCATCTTCATTATTATATGTATACACATATTTACTTTTCTTACAATGTACAGATGCACCAATGTATGTATATATTTTTATACATTCTATTTTTTGTATATTTTACACATTGTTTATTTCTGTATATCTCTTGATTATATTGATCATACTAGATTATAATATTTTTATTTTAGAGAGTTTGATTTTCTGTTACATGGCACTGAACAGGAGTGGCCCTCCAATCTCATTGTACATCCTGTATAATGAAAATAAAGGCATTCTATTCTATTCTATTCTATTCTATTCTACTATGCATAATTTATACTGAAACTGCATGTCTGACTCCTGTTTGTCCTCACATTATTCCTTTTCTTTCATAAAAAACATTCCAGCCCAAAATCCTGGTTTGAGTGATGCTGGTTGGTGCATCACTGAACTTCAGGTGGTTTCCAGTGTTTTCACTAGTTTGCATCAGTATTTTAGCAGAAAACCTCCCTCTAGCTGCCCGCCTCAACCATCCCAACATCCTTCTGAGTGCTTTTGTAATTATTTTTGTATTGTTGAAGATGACTTCTATCTAATGTAATGTTTTTATAGGTTTTAGGTTTTTTTATAGGAGCTGCACAGTCTCCTCTTCTAGGTGCTGAAATAGGTCAACTAAGCATGATAGTAACATGAATTCTGTATAAATGTTGAGCTAGCACTCGACTGATTGGAGCAGAAGGGTGGTCCTGAGGTGTCTCAAAGCGAGCAAAGAAACAGTTGAGTTCCTCTGCTAGTGACACTCTCAGGTCTCCTGCAGTCACATCACAGCCTCTGAAGTGGCTGCTGAGAGGAACTGTGGTACTACATGAGGATGTCAGGCTGTTCTTTGACTTCTCCAGTGCTTTCAACACCATCCAGCCTGCACTGTTGAGAGGGAAGATGGAGGGAGCCGGAGTGGACAGTCAGCTAACGGCATGGATCACCAACTACCTCACCAACAGACCACAGTATGTGAGGTGCCATGACTGTGTGTCTGATGTGGTAGTCTGCAGCAGGGCACGGTCCTCTCACCCTTTCTGTTCAGTCTGTACACCTCAGACTTCAGGTACAATTCAGACCACTGCCACCTACAGAAGTTCTCAGATGATACGGCCATCATCGGATGTGTATCAGATGGGAACAACGAGGAATACAGGGGGGTCATCAGTCTAGCTCTGTGCTGGGATGTCCTCTGGAGTCTGTGATGGTGGTGGGTGAGAGGAGGATGTTAGCAAAGCTGACATCCATCATGGACAACCCCCATCACCCTCTGCATGAGACCGTGGGTGAGCTGAGCAACTCCTTCAGTCAGAGACTGAAACATCCTCGCTGCAGGAAGGAGCGCTTTCGCAGGTCATTCATCCCAACAGCAGTTAGACTGTACGACACATCATGATGTCTTGAGTCACTTGGACACTTTACCTCCTCTGCCATCACTTTATCCTTACAGTCAGATACATTTTATTTATTACACTCACCCATATAATGTATACTGTGTATGCTGTGTACCTTACCGGCTACAAATGTATATAATATTTTGATATCTGTATATAGTGTTTTGATGTGTGTGTATATGTAAATGTGTGTATTGACATTGATATATATATTTTATGTATATAGTGCTTATGTATATGTGTATAGTTTTGTTTTGCTATTTTATTTTATTTTATTCTATTTTAGTTTTAGTTATTTGTTCTTACTCATCCTTTTCATTTTTTCTCTGTACTGAGCTGCTGTAATGCGCAAATTTCCCCATCGTGGGATCATTAAAGTTTTATCTTATCTTATCTTCTGTACATTAAGAGATATCCAGCAGACCATGACTGACAGGTAGGGCTGAAAAGGTCAGACTGATGTTATGTAAGAAATATGGGATGTGTCTGTCAAACATGTAAACCACTCCAGTACCATTAAAATGAGTTATTTCCATAAGATCCACGACACTGGCTTCGTAGCTCAGTTTATGACCGGTGCTCCAAACTTACCATCACACGTGTTTTGTGTTCACACACCAGACTGACTCGTGATGTCCTGAGATTAACAGCCTGCCTCTGCTCTCAGACTGATACTCAGCTCATCACAACATCATCTGTCTCCTGCTTGGAAGTCACAGTGATGGTATAGTTACCTTGAAAAAGTAATCTGATTACTGATTAGCCCTTTAAAAAGTAACTTAGTTACGTTACTGATTACTTAATTTTAGAAGTAACTAAGTTAGATTAAAAGTTAATTTATTAGTTCCTTTCCACAGCTGCCGGTGAGCCAAAAAGTGATCGTCTGCCATAAAGTGATCCTGATGTTTCTGTGTGTTTTTATGTCTTTGCTTATATTGGTAAACAGAGTGCAGTCAGCATGCTTTATGAAGGGCTTATATATAAAATGCAGAAATAACCTGTTTTTCAACAATCTTTAGGAGTCTGTGTTATTGTACCTACATTATAATCAATCCAGAGCTTTTTGGCCTCTTCAAATATCTTTATAGATCTGTGATGTTATAGTTGTTGTGATTTCTGCAGCTCTCTGAGACAGATTTATGTTTAAAAAGACATTTTTAATGTCAGACAGTTTTTACCTTCATGAAAAAAAACAAATGTATAAAAGTCACAAAAAGTGATCACAGCTTCTACCTTGTGATAGAAATGCTGTTTCTCACTCACAGTGACCTGATATCATTCATGAGAGATATGTTTGACACATGCTTCACAGATTATAGGTCAGCAAGTCATTTACAGCCGTTTAAAGACGAGCAATCATTTTGTGGCACAACACCGGCCTCCTGCATTAGCCGCGGCTCTGCTTCACCACCTGGTGGGACTCCTCTGTAAGAGTGACTGCGCCGTGACTCCAGATGTTTCTTCAAATCTGACGTAGTGTTTTTGAAGCTAGATAGCATTTGTCGCCAGCACAGAGAGCACAGCTAACCTTGATGTTCTCATCTTTAGCTGACACTAACTCACAGTAGTGCCTAAATAGTAACGCGTTAGATTACTCGTTACCGGAAAAAAAGTCACATTAGAGTCACGCGTTACTGACATCACTGGAAGACACACACATGAATTTGACATCAAAACAGCTGTTGTAAGCTTAATATATCCAGCAACTTTGTGTCTTTAATTGCGACATATATATTTCCAGGCAGATCGAATCTGGAGATGCAAATGAATAAAACAGAGAACCCTCCACATTGTGTAGATGTACTGGCTGTGAAGTCATAGCTGTTTCTTCACGTTTTGTTGACAGGTCTTTTTTTTAACGTTAGAAGATGTTAAACTTTAATATGATAAGGAGTGTCGGGAAAAGACATTTCCGTGGTTGGATGACTCACAGCATGAATCCATAGGGACTTATTACACTTATTTATGAGCAGTCGACCGGAAAAGAAAAAAAAACTATCTGGAACCTTACTCTTGGTTCCCATATTTCCGACAGCTCGTGAAGGCAGCAGCAGGCTGACTGGCTCTGTGAAGATGGCGGACTGCATACGTGTTCCTCTGCTCCTGCTTTTGATGTGCATCTTGTTGTTTGTGCATCCGATTCGAGCTCAGAATAATCTTGTTGCCAAATTTGTTGGTAACGCCGATAAACTGCAGAACCCAGCCGGAGGTCCGGGGCCCGCTGCGGGGAACCCTGGAGCCGATGAGAGGAACCAGGGCGCCGGGGCCTCGCTGTCTCGGAGGCGCTCTACCGGCTGGAAGTTGTCTGAGGAGGCGGTGTGCAGGGACGACCTCACCCGCCTTTGCCCCAAAAACTCCTGGAGCAACAACCTGGCGCTGCTGGAGTGTGTCCAGGACAAGAAAGAGGTAAATTAGCGGGAGTGGGAGTTTTAATCCCGGGCAAAGAAGCAGGGTGTGCCTGCTGCACGAGCTAAAGCTAGCTGCTAGCACTGAGAACGTCACGCCAAACTCCGGGCAAAATCCCACCAATTTAGCGATTATGGCATCATTTTTAATGTAACACCCAGTGCCCGAGAGCAGTCAAAACACTTTCAGAGTCGCTGAAGTTTAGTCTTCAGTTCGGCTTGGTGCGGTGCCAGGAGCGAAAGGATCTGTGTCTCACCTGAATGCATCACTTTGGAAAAGTGAGACGTGGATCAAGAAAAAAGAACTGCATAGCATGGAAATAAAAGTTGTTTGGAGGAATACCGGTGGGCCGAATTTACCAGAGTACGTCGCTGACACCGATTCACTCTAAGTTTAGATCAGGGTGTCGACAGGGATTTAATATTGGGCTAAAAGTGCTGGATTGTAGGTATTGTTCGGAGCAGTTAAAACACCACGCAGGTCTAAGATTAGCTATCGCTAAAATGCAAAATTGACAAAGAAAATTGCCGCCTTGCACGCACAACAGTCCACAGAAGCCATCCACACAGTGTGACGTGGATAGGTGAGTAACCAGGTAACTTTTTTTAAACCGGGTTAGTTTACATTGAGGCTGGTAACGACTCTGTAGCAGCTGTCGTTGTAGCCTTGGCGAGATGCTAACCCAGATAACGTTACCTGCTGTTGTGATTTTTTTCTTTTTTTTTCTTTTAGCGAGTCTTTTAATTTCGGGCCCTGATGGGGGTAGATTGGGGGGTGGATTGGGGGTGATGTCCACCCTGTTTGCCGCTGTTGTCTGACCCAGATCGATGTGAGGCAGACCGAAGCGTTTAAAGCCGTTTTGTGTGCTGCTGGGGGGCCTCCCGGGGCAGCCCGGCAGGGTTTGGGGTCGTGAGTGTTCACTCGGCCCGTTTAAAGGGACCCTTTGTAACTGCTCCTTGGAGCTGTGAGCTCAGCTTCGACCACAGGGGGCAGTGTTTTACCCGTAGGCGTGCCGGGGTGTTCGCAGAGGTGCACTATTGTTCTTTTAGCTTGTGATATTTCTTTTTAGTTAAGGAAATTAAAATATTAAACATTGCAAGTTTTAATTTGGAAGGTTTATAACTACTTTTAAACACAGGAACTTAAAAAAGTACTTTAACTGGAAAATAAATCTGCCCATCTTTGGTCAGTAACAAAGCGTGGGCCTCTTTATTTCCTGCAGATATTATTTTCATTTTGAGAGGAGGGCTAGATGGCCCCAATTTGGTGCCAACCTGTTCACCTATGAAATGAACTTAACCAGAGATCTACGAATCCAGCTTTTCTCAGTTCCAGTAAAATATTGGTAGCTTGGCTTTGTGTGCCTTCTGAGTCCCAGTCATTCGTTTCAGCTGCTTGTGTCGCATTCTTCTGGTCACTACCCACAGCTCGCGGTCACAGAGGGCTGGAACAGCAGCAGTAAATCGGCAGCTTTGCTTTCACAAAGACACTTGACTTCCTGCACTTGGAGCCTGAGTGTGCACTCCACTGTAACAAACAAATGCACCCAAGAAGATAATTTTACTGTCTTCAGCTTTATTAGTAAAATAATAAATAACACAGCTGGTCTCTTTTCAGTGCGGGAATACATCAGCAGTCTGTCCCTCGTTTCCTTTCTTTGGGAGTGTTGATGGCGCGTCTTCGTGCATTGATCAGCGCGTGATCACATTTTTATGGTTGTGCTGGAAAAGTACCATGTGACTGTATATGGTGCAGTACATAACAGTTTTTAGCTGCATGAACATTGAGAAATTTACATGTAAAACAGCTCCATGATAAAGTGTGTGGGTTTCGAGCTTCTGGCGCTGACGTGTGCATGTGTGTTTATCTTTGGGGAAGTGCCCGAGTCTAAGCATCACTGTTTATTTACCAATAACCATCACTATGATCTCATAAATGCAGAGACACTCGCCTCACAAATGTTTTTTTTATTACTAGATAATCTAAAACTGTGATAAGAGAACAGCAGGCCTGCAGTCATGAGTCCAGCTGTGGGAGCTGGGCTCAGTTGGGGGTCAGAGTTGGGTTCATTTTAAACCTGACCGTGTATTTAAATGTTTCCTGATTCTTGTCTTCTGGAGTAATGAAATTATTTAGAGTCAGGTCCAGGAGCTTTGGACACTGACTGATGTGCAGCCTTTCAGCTTTAATCTGAGCGTCTGCATCAGCTCTTTAGGAATTATTGTTGTTCATAATCCTCCATCTACAAAAGTACAGAAGCATGTGAACACGAGTGTAGACGTGTTGAATCGTTCATGTGTGGATTGGATCATATATTTAACTTTGATGAGTTGTAAAACCTTTAAAACTGATTCTTCAATGTGTTATATCAATATTTTTTAAATCTTACTGCTGATGCTGAAGTATGAAAATTGAAAACTTGTTGCTGCCAGTGCTAACTTAACCAGGTTGATGTGGCTGGTTGAAGGGTTCGGGCTGATTGGACAGATTAACTGAGAGTCCCATTCGTGGCTGTTTTCATGCGTCTTTATCCAACTCTGGACCGCAGATAGATGTTTGAAGGAAAGTGGGGATTACTTCAGCTCCTGCTGATTTTGCTTTAAGCTCATTTGGTGGCTCCTGGTGAGAGCTCTGTTGGCGTGTGACTGCTCGCTGTCTCGTTTAAGCTCATTAGCTGTTTGTCTTCAGCAGATCTGCAGCAGACAGAGGCCTCTGTCTATACGCCACCACAGCAGCTTAGAGCAGCTGACGGGTCCTCTTACCGTGCCCATTATCTGCTTTCTCATAATCACAAGACTGCGTCGTCTCGGCGGGCAAAAGTCTGCTCATGGAAGGAGTAGGGCAGGGAGCTGCTTACAGGTAGATCATAAGTGGACGGTCTGTGGGAGATGGTAACAATGAAGCAGTTTAAAAAAAGGTTGTTACTGTTTTCCTGTTGTAGCTCCTGCTCAGCTTTCTCATTTGATATGAGGCTCACAGTGAGAGATAACCAGCATCACTTCTAACAGTTAATTTAAGACCTTTATATGCAAAATGTTCTGGTTGTAGTTTCTGTGATGGGCTGTTTTTAAACTCATATATTGTCCCATTACCAGGGTACTTACTGCTTTTATATCCTTTATTCTATTTATCTTTGACATTTTTCTTAATTTGAAAAGCTGTAATGTTTAATGTTTTAATTTCCTGACCTAAAACTTTATTGGCAGATTAATCAGGAATAACTGGAAGATCACCCAGTCCAGATCAGTCGGCTTCCTTCATAAAGATGGGAAATGGCAGCCTGAAGTTAAAAGCTGCGGGTTCATGACGTGATGGTCCTTGTTTAGAAATAATAATAAACTTTATATATTTATGTATTGCACTTTTTTAACAAAGTTTTCAGAGGAAGAAATTAAAAGTATATAAAAAAAACTATCAGAAATGATTAAAACCAGAGTAAATGATGAGAACGAGGACAGGATAAAAACGAGGCGGCTCGGTGATATTTCCCTCTGCCGTGATTTCCGGCCGATTTTATTTATTATTTTCATCGAAACCTTTCAGTTCCTTTTAACGTCACTGAGAACAACATTAAGGCCGTGACTCAGGTTAACAGGAAAGCCAAAAACACACAGAGGAAGTCGACGTAAACCAAAAAAAAACCTCAGCTGACCTCGAATAAGCGTCGAAAACCCGTCGACTTTAATCCTCCTCTGGTCCGAGTGGTTTCCGGGTGCTGCAGGACCTTCTGATTGGTTCTTCACTTCACTAATAGTCGTTTTTTATTACTGATAATTTTTTTTTTTAACGGAGTGAGACATCTTCCTGTCCATCTATCTCTGGCTAGCTTCATTCAGCGGCGTGTTCAGTCATCCTGGTGAAACTGTGCCAACTTTGTTTTACAGGGAAGAAAAAGTACTAATATATATTTTTTATGGTTGGAAAAACGGACCGTTAAATTTATATCAGCAGCACACCTGATTAAAATTTTTGAACGAAGTATCCATCTTCCATGTGTTTACTAGCACATTTTAAATAACCTTATGCTAAATGTAAAAGCTGATGGGTAAATAAGCGCCATTTCATAATTATGTGATTCATAATCCGATTAGTCGACTAATCGTTTCAATAGTCGATGACTAATCGACTGTCAGAATTAGTGCAGCTGTTTTTGTGCAGATTTCTGCTCAGGAGTGAGCGAGTTGTTTAAAAATCTGCAGTGCCTCTGGCCCTCTTAGAATCAGCTGATTTTTAAAAACATGTATTTATTAGAACCTTTTAGTGTTTTTTTTGTGAAGCCGTGCAAAGTTTTACCTTCACACTGAATATTTTCAGAGTTAAAGGCCCTCGAAGTAGATGGGACTGAAATTTGGTGGTTTTCAAATTCTTTTCCATAATTTGGGCTCACATTGAGCTGTTTGTGGCACCTAATTAAATTAGACTTGATCATTTGCTCATCAGGTTAAAATCGCTCCGTTGTGTCTCCTGCTTCTTGTTTTCCGTACTCCGATACTGTGAGACAGTTTAGGCTTCCCGGTCCTTTCCTGCAGGGATATTTTCGTCCCATATTTTCTCACTCTGGTGAGAGGATGAAGGAAAGTCAGCAGACCGAGCCCTCGATGAGTCTCGGCTCTGCTGTTTTCACGCCGGGTCAGTGCAGTGAGAACGGGCTTTTTGGGGCTGACGTCCTCTCTACGCCCACCGTGCACACCGTGTAGCCTCTCCACCTCATGTGTGAAGGGCCCAGCTAGATCTGCAGGTGGGAGAGAGAGACCGAGAGCTGCTTTTAGACTACGCATTTTTGTGTGTCTCCATCCTGCCCGCTGTCGGGGCTGCTGCTGGTGGTTGTGGTTTTGTGTACGTGGTGCAGAGGGAGGCCAGAGGGTGGAGGCCCTGGAGAGTGAAGGCTCTGCTCCGGCCTGTCCGCTAAGCCTCGTCTCGTTCCTCCTCCCAGCTCCATAATTACTAATTAGCACATTAAGGCTGCGGGACGTCTTTATTCAGAAACAGGTTTTCAGCTGGATCAGTGTGTTCGATGAGTGAGGACGCAGATCAGAGCTGGCTGTGAAAGCAAAGCTGTCGATTTACCAGGTAATCGACAGCTTTGCTGTTCCTGCCCTCACCTATAACCACGACCCGTGAGGTAAAGAATGAGATCACACATACAAGTGGAGGAAATGAGGTTCCTCCAAAGGGCGGCCGGGCTCTCCCTTACAGACAGGTCGTGGAGTTCGGTCATTCAGAGTGGAGCTGCTGCTCCTCCACATCAAAAGGAGCCAGGTGCTGGTTCAGGCGTCTGACAAGGATCCTCCTCGGTGCCTCCTAAGAGAGGAGTTTCAGGCATATTCTACGGGGAGGAGGCTCCAGGGCAGACCCCGGGCACACTGGTGAGATTACATGTCTTGGCTGGTTTGGGGACCTTGATGCCCCATTGGAATAGCTGGAGGACATGGCTGGGGAGAGGAAGGTCTGTGTCTCTGCATGGACCTGAATAAGCAGCTAAAGGTGGATGGATGATTGCATTGGGAAAGTTACCAATGCCAGTATTCAGAAAACACTGAATAGTGGCCTCAGTAATCGGCCTGACCCTGCCTTTGGCTGTATCACATTTAGATTTACTTTCAGTGTAATGGAGTCAAGTTCACTGAAGTACTTTAAGCTGGTCTGTAATTAGAGTGGTAAATAAAGCAGTGGTACCTCAGCATGTCTCAGACTGAATTAGTGGCTGTGAGGACAAAGGCAGCAGCTTTGACTTTCTCTGGGCTCTGCTCCTCGGCCGGGAAGAATAAGAAGAAGGTTGCTAAGAAACATCATCCATTGTTTCTGTGCCGATCCATTCATTTGTCTGAAAGTGGTCCTTCCTGCTGTTGTGTTCACACCAACAGCAGATGTGAACACACATCTGCATGTTAAAGTGTAGGCAGTGTGTTTATTATCAGGTGCTTGTGGTTTCCTCCTGCTGCCTGCATTAAGGTGTCACATTTGAACAGACTTTGTAAATGATGGTGTTTGGAAAGAAGAACTTTGTGACAAAAATAATGCAGCAGTGGGGCCGTGCAGTTAATCCACCTTTGAAATAAGCTAAAATGATGGAAACAAAATAATCAGGATTGATTATTTTGAGCTGTGGCAGGTGTAGCTCAGCTCGATGGTTGCTACACCATTATGTGTGTACTGTAAGCAGCTGTTAATAATAACATCTGTTTCTGTGATCACATGAATGACATTTAATAAGCCTGTTCTCATTTACATACTCTCTATTTTTCTCATCCAACAACTGTGTGAGCATGAAAGGATGACAGACGTCTCCCACTGAGACTGATGTAAACCAGCCTTTCCTTTCAAACCTCGTTCTAACCTGCTGACGAAGTAATCTGATTACCTCCTCGTTCACTTTGGGATTTTTGACTCGGGGAAAATTTGAAGTCATATGAGGCTAAAGTTTCTTGTTAGCATCTACAGCACTGTGCCAGAGACGCCTCACGTTTTTAAAAAATATGTTGCTGGTAAAATGGGAACTAATGCAGCAGTTTATTGAAACATGTGCAAACATCCATGTTAATCCAGCATATGAGGCAGAAACAGACTTTGTATGAGTCTAATGAGCTTGAAAGTCAGTGTCTGCTGTGACCTCCTTTATTCTGAAGTCTCTGAGGAGCTTCCTGTCAGTGCTTTCAGCAGTCTGCAGGAACGGTTCTCCAGGCTTCCTGAAGCTCTTCTGTGGATGTTTCTGCCTTTGGTTCTCTGTCAGGGTGATCCCACACTGCTGCAGTGATGCTGAGGTCCAGGCTGATCCATGACTGACGGTGTTCACCTGTGTGCTTCCAGGGAAGCTTTTACTGAAGGTGCTGAAGCATCTCTCAGGTCCTGGTTCAGGTCTTTGCTGGAGTTGTTCCTGTTTCTTAAGGACGTGACGTTCAGATGCTGCAGATAGTTTTAGGCCTCACACTTCTTCTTCTGTCCTCCACGTGTCCCATTTCCTCATTTTTACGGACACACTGAACACCATACTGACAGATGAAAAGTTTTCAGCTAACAGCTCTTTGGGAATCACCTCTTTGGTGCAAAAATCCTATTTTATGCTGTCAAACTGAGTTAGTTTAGTTGAATCTATGAAAAATGTCAGATAAAATTATGAGCTTTTAAGGAGACAGTTCAGCAGAACGTTAGAAATGTTTCAGATGAAAAGGACGAGTCAAACTTCCTGTTTTTCAGATAAAGTCGTGCAGTTTATTTTTACACTGTAACTCATGTTTTAAAGGTTTGTGCCAAAGATGGACCTCAGCTTACTGTTTTATCTCGTAGGATTTGTCTGTAATCCGTTTCTTAATGGTCACAAATAACACGGGAACGCACAGGTTTGTGTTGAGCTTTGAGACACAGACTCACTGTGAGCCGACTGACACACATCGAAGGCTCATTCTGACCCAGAAAACCCGTTTTGACATAGTTTTTTTTTTTTTATCCTCGATGCCGTCGTCCTGCCGTCTGTCTGTCCCTGAGGTTTTTACCTTTCCAGTAGACAGACTCCAAAACCAGCAGCAGCAGAGCCGTGAAGGAGAGCAGATATTCATATGTCCGTCTGTCTGCGAGGTCTTATGTCTGTTTCTTTTAATGATGGTGATCATTTTTATTATTGACAGCTTTGCTGGTGGAGAGAGTGACATTTTCTCTGGTGTCACAGTGACATTTAGAGTCAGCAAAAATACAAAAGTCCCAATTTTCTTGCCAGTTTCGTGTAACTAGTGTAGTGTAATTGTGGCATTTACAGCATAATTTCATACGGATGCTTCAGCAGTTACAGCTGAAGCAGGACAGAGGAAAGTATAATAGGTGTGATTTGGTGTTTCCTGGTTTTGAAGCTCTCTGTATCGCTTCAGTTTGATGAGACATCAGTGTTTTGTGTGAAGTCAGTGGTGGTGATACACACACACACACACATCTGTCACACTCCTTACAGGCAACTTGACGCAGTTGCATCAAGTTCCTTGTTTGCCGATCTGGTCGGTTTGTTTCCTCCTGGTCGTCTGCCGTCCTCTGAAGGGACTCGTCAGTCCCGCTCTCTCCTGCTGGGCTTCCTTCACGCACAGAAACTTTTGTTTTCTCTCAGGAGTGCATGTAAATGTGAGCTTTAGTTAAACATTTAAATGTTGTCATGTTCTGAACACCTGACATTTCTTCCTCTTGTCATAAATTTGAAAGCCCAGGCTGAAGCAAAATAACTGGGAAGGTGTCAGAGATGGCGGCCTTCCTCCCTCTGGATTCTCCTCCTTGATCTCACATCATGTCATTTTCTCTTCCTCGATCTCTTCTGCTCACCCATTTCCAATTATAGCTCAGCCCCACTCCAGCGTTCCCAAGACAAAAGGAGGGGAGCTGATTAAGTTTAATTTAGCTGCAGCTGTTAGATGGATGGCTGCTGTAGCAGATTGCTCACATTCGCCGAGCAGAGCCTGAACATCGGCAAACAGAAAGAAGCCAAACATCTCAAGTATGTGAACGGGCGTGTCTGCGAGGAGTGGGGAGGGTTTATTTACTCTGGTGTTAGAGCACAGCTGTAATGTGTGTCCAGTGAATCTGCAAACTCGGAGATGGATTCATGCAGCAATCTGGAGTCAGTTCAGCTGCAAATGACCAGAAAATGTTGAGGAACACATGAGAAGGGCTGCTTTCTGAAGCAGATCCAGAGACGAAGCTGTGCAGATGCCCACGTCAGATGAGTCACCCTTTGCTGTGATGTGATGTTTGGCTGGCCGGCCCAACTCTGGAGCGAGCGCGTGCAAAGGTGGGGTTTTTCCTGCAGGCTAGAAAAAACAGAAGTCCAGCAGTATTTGATGTGGCGTCAGGCTGTCCAACTCGCTCCAACTCTCTCCAGGTTTCTCCACCCACGTTTGTGCTGCTGTATGTTGACACTCTCAACTTTCCAGTAAAGCACTGATGGTGAGGAAGTGGGAAAAATGTTGAATCACACAGGCCTTTGTGTCCTCTCTGGTTTGGTAAGATGTACGTCTTAAACATAAAGTGGTATCGGCCCCGGTATCGGCTCCTCTTAAATCTCAGGTCGCCCTCGCGTGTCCAAACAAAACATCTTCATTGATAGAAGTAAAAAAAAAAAATCATAAAGTAATTATGAGCAAATGTCATGAAAATGCCTAATCAGATAAAAACGGGGCTTTATATTGAAAAGGTCAAAGTTAATGTTGCTGTGGCCTCGGCGGCGTCTGTTCCACAGAAGCTTTAACGTTGGCTGTGACTCGAACGATGTGACCCAGGATGTTCAAATTCACACTGTAGATGCAGCTACTAAAAATCTTGGGTGAGTTTGAATCTCGGCGACCTTGACCTGACGGTAAAGGTCAAAGGTCATGGTTACTATGATAAATGAGATATGATAAATGAGATATGATAAATGGCGAACTGCTTGGCCTGATGAGCCAGTAGTTGATGAGTGTGCGGTTTCACAGTCAGACGTCCCGTTTCAAAACGCCGCGATGGCGATGAAGCTCGTCCCAGCAGCACCCAGTGGGTGATGTCGCCGTAGCATCGTCCATCTTTCATCCCCTCTGAGGCGGTAGCGCTCACTTTGCTTTAATCGGGTCCGTTTGCAGATCTGCTTGTTTTGCCTTGATTTAAATTCGTGCTCTGCTGTTCTGCATCGTCTGCTTCACAGTTTTACTTATTTACTGTTTCACCAAACGGAGTCATCTCAGTGCTGTTTAAAACGTCTGTTTACCCTCATCCCACTGTCCTGGACCGTCACACCCTCCCCCTCTTCACACTGCACTGTTTGTGTGAGCAGCATTGTCACACTAATGTGTAAAACACACTGTAAATACACACACACAGTCTATTCCCAGCCTGACTGTGGCTGCTGTGTGGAAAACAGTCAGAAACTCTGGCCATCTGCAGAGCTGTTATTTCACAGACCCACACAGTGAGTCTCCCTCTGGTTGGAGGGAGGGAGGGAGGGAGGGAGGGAGGGGGGGAGGGCAGGCAGGCAGGCAGGAGGGAGGGAGGGAGGGCGGGCAGGCGGGAGGGAGGGAGGTAGGGAGGGCGGGCGGGCGGGCAGGAAGTCAGACGGGTCATCTCGGGTCAAAGCAGCGCTGCAGGAAAATGACTCTGACCACAGTGGAGCGAGAAGCTGTGAGCTCCTGAGTCAGGAGGTCTCTGAAAACCATAATCTCAGTGCCTGAACGCACCATCCCACAGCACACAAGATTGCAGTGGATTATGGGATGTTATAGGTTGCAAAACTTAAGCAATTAGGTGTCCTCTGTGTTTAGTCTCAAATATTCAGACCTTATAATTAAGTTAAGCTTCTTTTTTCTCTTCCTCTTTCAGGACTCTGAAATCGCCACTGAATGCAACCATGTAAGTGTTTCTTTATTTCTACCCTAACCCGCCACCTTCCAGCATGCACCGTGCTGTCAGCGGTGATTTTCCACACAGTGTGCATGAATTTACCTGCATTCACCTGGACAGCCAGTAGCTGTGTGAGCTGTACAGCACTTCTCTTCTTTTTTCCAACCTTTGACATAAAAGTCTGGCCCAGTGTTTCTGTGGTTTTTGACAGAAAAAGAAAAGTTTATGATATAAAGTGACTGACATGTGAAAATGTGTTGTTGATAGTTTATTTAGACCGTCCTTACTGGTGTAATTTTCATGCTTCTTCTGCCCCGCAGCTGCTGTGGAACTATAAGCTGAACCTGACCACAGACCCCAAGTTCGAGTCTGTGGCGATGGAGGTCTGCAAGACGACCATCTCTGAGGTCAGTCGCTGCAAACGGATCTGACAGCTTCTCCGGGTTTATTCCAGCTTCCAAACAGTTACAGAAACATCCGATTTTAGCCGCTGGTGGGCGGTTATGATTTTGGAGGACAGGATTTGGGCTTGAGTTTAAGTATTTGATGACTCAGAGGCTGCTCGATTTATGGGGAAAAATTCTAATCAGATTTTTTTGGTCAGTATTGAAATCACTTTGTAAACACGCTGCATTTATTTCACTTAAAGAACAGTTAATACCTGAAATAAGAATATATATTAAATACATTATAAATGAAACAAAAATAAAAAGGTAAAGCGAGCTGTAGTTACAGGTCAGGTTTCGGCGATTAATGCCTGACGGCAGCGTCGTTGGTCTCAGCACTGCAGCATAAATCAGGCCTCACAGTTTACTGGCAGAGCGTAATGTAACAAAATAACTTGAATTATAATAGTTTTTTGTTGATTACACAGTTTTTGTGATTATCCATCCATCCATCCATTCGCTTCCGCTCCTGTTCAGGGTTGCGGGGGGGCTGGACCCTATCCCAGCTGTCATAGGGTGAGAGGCGGAGTACACCCTGAACAGGTCGCCAGCCTGTCGCAGGGCCACAGAGAGACAGACGACCTTTCACACTCACACCTATGGGCAATTTAGAGTAGCCAATTAACCTAACCCTGTCTTTGGAATGTGGGAGGAAACCGGAGTACCTGGAGGAAACCCACGCAAGCACGGGGAGAACATGCAAACTCCACACAGAGAGGGAGAGGCCTGGGCCAAGGTGGAATCGAACCCAGGCCTTTCAGATGTTATTCTAACTGTGAGGCAGCAGTGCTAACCACTGCACCACCGTGCTGCTTTTTGTGATTGTTTGGAGCTGAAATTCGATCTATTGCACAGCCCTACTCAGAAGTACTTTTAACCCTAACGTTGTAACACTCTCACTTTTGCCTGGGTGAAAATCACCTGGCGCTCGTTTTCGAGGGTTTAAAAACAGGAACTAAAGCAGAATGTGAAGAAACTGCTGCCGGGACTTCCTGCTGGGGCTGGGCTGCTCCTCTGTGTAATAATGTAAGATGGTGCGGGGAGTCAGTGTAACTTTATTTACATCATTCTTGTTTACAATGAGGAGGAACAGCTGACATTAGTCTAACAGTAAAAGAGCAGAGAAAAAGTTGCAGCAGAGAACTACAAACAGTACCTTTAACTGTGTGACTGTAAAAACGTGGCAGTAATATTAAAGTGCTAAATGAGAACAAATTAGCTGTGGCTCAAGGTCTTTACATTTCATCAGATCTGTGCTGAAACAGCTGTTTTTGTAATGATGCAGTGTGTTTGGATGAGTGGCTGCAGAGTTTTCTGCATTTGAAAGCTTCTTACTGTTGGTTTGTTTGGGATGTTAGCATGTTGGTGTGGTTATGGTGGGTGATATGGAGACACTTTCTTACCCTTCCACATGCAAGACCTATAAAATATGTTCCTTTTCAAGCATATTAGGCCCCTGAAATGTGATTCTTTAGCATGAATGTGTTCATACATTCGTGCTAAAATGAACAAAAATGTAGTGACTGCAGCACCAGAACAAACGGTGGAACAAACCAAAGGAGACCTCAGTTCATTTGAGTCAGACTAATGAAGCCTGAGCCTTAGTTACCCAGATGTGTTCAGACCTTCAGGTGAGACATGATGCTGTTGGTTTCATGCACAGGTGATGTGAGGTTGAAGTGTCGCTTTTCTCTGCTCAGATTAAAGAATGCGCCGCCGAGGAGCAGGGCAAAGGCTACCTGGTGTCCTGCCTGGTGGACCACCGTGGCAACATCACCGACTACCAGTGCAACCAGTACATCACCAAGATGACCACCATCGTTTTCAGCGACTACCGGCTGATCTGCGGCTTCATGGACGAGTGTCACGATGACATCAACACACTGAAATGTGGCAGCATCAGCACTGGAGGGAAGGTGAGGGACGTGATGGACCGCAGAGCAGCTGGGCCTGTTTGATTAGTACGAGGAAAATGGATGAAGGGTTTTTTTTGGTGGGGATGAAACGTCAGTGTGATGAACTTGATGTTTTTTGGCTCGTGTTTATTGTTAACACTTTTGATTGGGTCAGAGGTCAGTCTGCTTTTTAGGTCACAGGAGACTTTTTCTGAGGTTCTTTATGTTGACCTGACAGATTTGCAGCTCTCGCAGGTTCATGTAACTTGAAGATGGGCCAGTTTCACATCTCTGAGGTCCTTCTGCTTCTGCGATGTGTGGGGGCCCCCCCCTGAACTTTAGTTTCAGCATCAGGAAGTAGACAGGATCCTGGGGAGGAGAATCTGGCTGGTTGTCTGGGGGGGTGAGTGAATCTTAAACACCCAGCACCAAATGGACTGCTGGCACACGCTGCAGTTCAGATGGTTCCTGCTGAATGAGCTCTCAGATGCCTCAGGATGTATTTCTGAGCTGACAGTCTGAAGCTGGGGGGGGGACAGCATGATGAATGTGGGGAAAATGATGAGCACTCTGCTGGTGTAGATGGGCATACAGAAATCTAAAGATAGCAGCCACTCTGAAGTCTGGACGTGCCAGAGGAGATGATCTTGAATGTGAGATCAACCAAATTTAAAGGCGGTGCAGCCAGGTCTGAGCTGCTGTTTGATCGATGAGGTGAGGCGGTCGTCCCACCCAGTGTCCTTACGGAGGTCCGACCCCGTTTATAGTGCGTATGCTTATTTATTAGTGTGTCTGAAAGCGGGTAGAATAGAGCGACCCGAGCTCGGAGACGAGTTTATAGCAGCCTGTCAGCGAGCAGAGCGAATCGATCTTCTGCTGAACGTGTTCGCCCGCTGCAGAGCTCCATAAGCCCCTCAGACAGTTATTACGGGTTATCGCTTTGGCACAATTAGAGCTCAGAGCAGATGATTCATCTGTCAGTGGGAGCACACTCGCTTTCATTATCAGGAATTTGTCACAGTGTGGAGCTCAGACTGACCGCGTTCACTCTATATTTAACTCCTCACACACTGAAACAACACAAGGCAGGATTATTTATGAAGCGATTTTCAAAATAAGAGCATTTCTTTCTGCTCGTTAGGTCAGCGGTTAATCTTCAGTTGTAAATTCATAAAATGCCAACAAACTAAAAAGTCTTTAAAAAGCCTGACATTGTTGCAGGGATGTGACATTCATCAAAACTTAATTTCAGGTAAAATTTGGCTTCCACCTCTTATTGAAATAAGACCCTGACATAAAACAGCTGTTTGCTTCCTTCTGGATCCCTAAATATAAAGAGACAAAGCTTCTGTGGAGTCTTATCATGGCCCTGATCTCCCAGGCTTAAAGGACAAAGAGGGAAGGCAAAGGAAAGGGGGGGGGGCACGTGGTAGCGAGCTATTGTTTTATGGAGGAGGTGTTTCTGTGGGTGTGGACGGGGAAGCCTGAGCCTCCTGAGAGCCACACAGAGAATAAACGCTGTCAGGAGCTGGAGCATAAATCGCTGCTGAGACTGGATGTAATGAAGGTTTTTGGAGCTGGCCTGTATTTGGTGACATCGCTGCACTCACTGTGCTCAGTGATGGTGCTGGATGTTTGGTTCTCAGTGCACCACACGGACAGCCCGGCTTCATGTCGATACTTCACTGACATCGTTTCTTTGCTTGTCTGCAGAGCTGACAGAGGACGAGGTTTCTGTGTGTGATTAAGAACTGCGTGTTCTCCTTGTTGTTCCATTTAAAACGGAATAAATAAACTGTTTAATTCACCTTGTTGTGTCACAATCATAACCAACACTGAGATATTTCTGGGATACATCACAGCTCCTGCAGACAGACTCTGATTGGTCACCGGAGGAAACTCCAAAATGGATGTAGTAGGAAATCATGTGGACACAGAAGGAATCGAGGCTACGTGCTGAGCCTGGTATCACATGTAGGAGACCTTTCACAGTGGTCACCTATCCCACCTGTCCCACTGTGGAAGGTCTCCTGTATTAGTCAGCATTATGAGTGGAGTGTTTCTTTAGCTGTGGTCTGAAGAGGTGGCAGCAGTAACTTACCTTTGCCCTCCCCACAGGACATCCACTCGCAGGGCGAGGTGATCGCCTGCCTGGAAAAAGGTTTGGTTCGTGAGGCCGAGGAGCAGCTGGGGGCCCACGTCATCAAGGACAGCTGTAAAAAAGCCATCATGAGAATCGCCGAGCTGTCCTCTGACGACTTCCACCTGGACCGCTACCTTTACTTCGCCTGCAGAGACGACCGAGAACACTTCTGTGAAAACGTGAGGGATCTTCAACCAGAGCTCCGACTCACGAATGTCACGTTCCTGAAATACTTCCTGATGTGGTTTTATTTTATGTCCTCTTAAAAAGAGGACATAAAATAAAGAGGCAGCATGCTGCTGCACATATACACTGTAGAGAGGACATAATTAAAACCTGCCGGCCAGCCTTTCCTGATGCCGCCCACTGCACCACCCTGCCCCACAGTTCAGCCCTGCTGTCTTTTTGCTTTCTCTGCTCATTTTACTTTTTGTCTGCATTGAGAGGCGTGATCTTTATCTTTTAAAGTTTATAATTTGAAGTGAAACGTTTTCCAGAACCTGCAGATTTGCTGGGATTACGTGACATTAACACGAGCCTGACCAAACGAACTTTCCTGTGTCTGAACTGAGCAGGAAAGACTTTGAGCAGTTATAGTTCTGCTAGTTCAGCCCTAAAGAGTTGAGCTCAGGCTGCTGGTACTGTAGCACTGTCTCTGCCTTAGATTTAGCCTCCTGTCTCACATAGCATGCAGAGAACGGGTTGTTCCCTTACATCATGAAGCACCTTAAAATGACTGAGTTGAACTGAAAGTTGGACTTTTTTAATTTTCAGACTCTGGCCGGGGAGGGACGGGTTTATAAATGCCTCTTCAATCACAAGTTTGAGGACTCCATGTCTGAGAGGGTGAGTGCCGTTCACTTTGTCCGTTATTTCCAGAGAAAGGACCTTTTAATTTTCCCCGGGTTGCTCTAAGAAATACTGTAAACTAACATTTTCCACCCACAGGTGGAAGCAATCTTATACTGACACACAGATGTTTGTGCGACTGTAAAACAAAGTGATGTAATAAACTTGGCTGTGTGTCCTCAGTGCCGCGAGGCGCTCACCACCAGGCAGAAGCTGATCGCTCAGGATTACAAGGTCAGCTACTCGCTGGCCAAAGCCTGCAAGTCGGACCTGAGGAAGTACCGCTGCAGCGCGGACACCAGCATGCCCCGGGCGAGGGAAGCTCGCCTGTCCTACCTGCTGCTGTGTCTGGAGTCTGCCGTCCATCGAGGTGAGCAGATGACTGTGTGTCTGTGTGGCAGGAGAGGCCACTGTGAACCTCCTCCTGTTCATTCAGCAGACTTGATTCAATGTGAAACGGGCTTTTTATTGAAAAAGGCTAGTTTGGGTTCCTTTCACCTTTGGAGGCGGATGTTGGAGCTCAGAGTTCCAGTGGTGCTGGTTGGAAATTAATTTTGCTTCTGAGAGTTGTTTTTGTAAAATGTGTGTTTGAATATTTCATGTTCAATCAAGCTGCCACAGCTTAGTGTGTGTGTGTGTGTGTGTGTGTGTGTGTGTGTGTGTGTGTGTGTGTGTGTGTGTGTGTCAGGGCGTGTGGTCAGCGGTGAGTGTCAGGGTGAGATGATGGATTACAGGCGGATGCTGATGGAGGACTTCTCTCTGAGTCCTGAGATCGTGCTGCACTGTCGCAGTGAGATTGAGAATCACTGCTCCGGTCTGCACCGCAAAGGACGAACGCTGCACTGCCTGATGAGGGTCGGCCGAGGAGACATGGGCTCCATCGATCCCATCTGTCAGAAGGCGGTGAGTTGGGAATTATAATATCCCCTCTATGTTTTTAAGAAGGCCGTAAAAAAAAAAAAACTACAACAGAGACGATATCAGAGATCACCACCTCTTTTTACAAAGCTGCTACACGTTCCCTCAGCCACGCTCCTACATGTCCCAGAATTCCTTGCCCCTCTGTGGAGTTGCGTTTTGCTCGCACCGTTGGATTTTTTTGTCAGTGATTCCGCTTTCTGCCCACAGCTGCAAACATTGATCCAAGAAGCCGACCCCGGAGCCGACTATCGCATCGATCGGGCGCTTAACGAGGCCTGCGAGTCCGTCATCCAGACCGCCTGCAAACACATCCGCAGCGGGGACCCTATGTGAGTCCTTGATGGAGGGAGAGGGATCCAGCAAACGGATGAAATCATAAAATCTGATGCAGGCAAATTGAAAGAAACTGTAACTTCCTGTAAAATGACCTGCTGACTGTAGTGAACATGTGACAAGTCTAAAGAAGAACCAACCTTTAACCTTGTAATGCCAACTGTATCATATTTGATATGAGGGTTTGAGACCTCTAACAAAAATGATACATATTAAAACTCATATATGAAAATTCATATTTAATTTCAATTTTTTTTATTGTCAGAAGGTTCAATAACCGCTCCATTAAAAAAAAAAAAAAAAAAAATCATAATATTCTGTCAGTTCTCATGATTCAGGCCTTACAGGGTTACAGGTTTTATGGCGTGCAAAGTGGGTTAGATGTGAGTGTGTGTCTTCCTGGTCCTGCAGGATCCTGTCGTGTCTCATGGAACATCTGTACACTGAGAAGATGGTGGAGGGCTGTGAGCACAGACTGCTGGAGCTGCAGTACTTCATCGCCAGAGACTGGAAGTAGGTCCAGCTAACACTTCATTTACTCACAGGCTGATTTATCAGCATGAAGAAAACATGCATTTAACACTAATGAGGTTTAGATGATAATCTTCAGTTTAATTTATTTCAGTTTAACCCATCAACTTTATTGACTTTCATTACATTTGTAAGAAGGCTGAATAAATATGTGAAATATTCCTGGTTACTTTGTATCCTTTAATATTTGTGGTGACTGCAGATGGTGTAAAAGGTGGATGTAGGCACGGCGATTTGTGAGCGTTTTGGCTGTTAGGGGCCGAGCTGATCACTCACAGTTTATTGGCTAATGACTTATTGTTGTATTCAGTGTGATCTGAAACTACTGACTGAGCCCATAAACTGAGCACAACCGTGTTTACAGAGCAGTTTTCCTGTAGACTTTTACAACCACAGGTAGCAGCCCCTAGTGGCCATTAAAAAGATTGCAGGTTTACAGCAGTTCCATGTTGGCTTCATATTTCAGACCTAGAAGCTTTGCCCATGTTTTACACCAGCTGTGGTCGCACCCTGCAGCGACAGTATTAATCTGCATGTCACTCCCTGTGTCGTTGCTCAGGCTGGATCCGATCCTGTATAAGAAATGTCAGGCCGACGCATCCCGACTCTGCCACACTCACGGCTGGAACGAGACCAGCGAGTTGATGCCGCCTGGCGCCATTTTCTCCTGCTTGTATCGCCACGCATACCGCTCCGTGGAGCAGGGTCGGAGGGTGAGTCTCTCTGACCTTTAAAGGATCCGTTCACGCTGACTAATAAATGTGACATCCCCAGAGGCAGTTTTAGAGTCATAAATGCATCCTTTTGTTGTGGGGGAGATATTCTGGCTTGTTTTTCTCTGACTGCCAAGCAGCAAGAACCGGGCTGTAGCGTATTCGTACAGCCACAGGAGCCCTGTATGTACCTCCACCGAGGAGGTTATGCTTTTGGTAGCATGTGCGTGTGTGCGTGTCATCCTGTCTCTAAACACGACAGTGAGAGTGTAGACTGGGGTCATGATAACAACCCACCAAGGTCTTCAAGGTCAGCTTAATGATTTATTGGTCGAAAATTGACAAAACTGGCTTGATACTAATAGATGGGCGTTCTAAATATCATGTCACATTTGACCTCTGACCTCACTTTTTCATTTCACACCTGCTTTTCTTTCAAGTTGACAAAATGTGTTTTCTTTAAAGAAATCGTTGTAGATAAAATGAACCCACATAAATAATAATAAGAAAAAGTCCACTGCTCAAAAAAAATGAAAGTAACTCTTTTTAATCAGAGTTCAGCATCAGTCAGTGAACCTCTGAGATACTGATGAGGTCAGTCAGTATCGGGGGGGTGTTCATCAGTTTCAGCTGCTTTGGTGTTCATCAAATTACCATCAGGTGCACTAGAGGGGCAACAATGAGACACCCCCACAAACAGGAATGTTTACAGGTGGAGGACACTCACATTTTCCCCTCCTCATCTGACAGGTTTTCATTAGTTCTGCATTTGGCTAGGGTCAGAGTCAGTGCTGGTAGCACGAGGTCATACCTGGACTCTACAGAGGCTGCACAGGTAGTCCAGCTCCTCCAGGATGGCACATCAATACGTGCCATTGCCAGAAGGTTTGCTGTGTCTCCCAGCACAGTCTCAGAGCATGGAGGAGACTCCAGGAGACAGACAGGAACTCTAGGAGAGCTGGACAGGAGAAGGTCCTTAACCCATCAGCAGGACCAGGATCTGCAACTTTGTGCAGGAGGAACAGGATGAGCCCTGCAGAGCTACAATGATGGTCTGGGAGGCGTATCCACGGAGGTCAAAGAGTTCCTGTAACATCTCTGAGCAGTGTGTAATAAAATGGGTTTCAGCAGGGTAAATACCAAAGCCTGCTCTCTGCACTTGTTTTTACTGCACTGCAAACTTCTTAAAGTACATTTAAAAAGAGCAAAGAAAACAAAATGAATATTCACAGAGTACAGTACTATTCCCTTAAAGGAAATGCTGCCCAGAGAGGAAGCTGCCTCGGTGGCAGTTTGTGCTCTCAGAGGTCTTCTCGTTATATTAGTAAAATAGACCTGTTTTATTAATAGGCTCTGCACTGTGACTGAGTGAAGTGTTGCCTTAATAACTGTGTGGCTGCACTACAATTAACACAGTGCTGATTTTGTTTTCATATCATCACAGCAGTTTTTTGGACGTATTTGGAAGTTTATGTGCCGGGTGGTTCACAGGGGAGAGGTTTGGTTGTTCTCTGTGGCTCTGAAAGTTGAGCTTGGACTTTGGGTCTTCCAGACTGCGGTTTCCCACAGCAAAAGATTGAAAGTGCATTTTTCTGCAGTTTGCATTGGCCCTTTAAAGAAAAGGTCATTTCAGGGGCAGACATTTTCCTGGCTTTAAGCTGTTCTTGCTGTTATTCCCAACGTTCGGACGTGTCTGTAGGCTGAGCCTAAAAACTGCATTTCAGGGTCACCCAAGTTCATCCACAGACCATTGTTCAGTCTGCTGACCTTCACCTCCTTCAAACTGGAGTGGTGATGAATGTAGGTGGAGTGATTTAACCCTGATTAAATGTAAGCGATGCTCTAAGCTAAGAGTCTGGCCCGACTGTCTGTGTGCAGAGGTGAATATACAGGAAGTCTGTGTCACTGACCACAGAATGCTCTCGCAGTTCCTCAGAAGTGAGTCTGAAACAGAAAACCGCAGTTCGATGGTGAGTTTGTCTTAATGCTGCTGATGTCAGGATGATGCTCACAGAAATCCCATCTAGGATGACTGCCGGTGGTTTGCAGGGGAGAGGGGAGTGTTTGATAATTCCCACCTACTCTCAGTGCATGTGGGGCTGGCTTTTAATGGCTTCAGTGAGCTGCTGAACCCTGAAGTGAAGAATCAATACGCAGATCCGGTTACTGAAAACACGGTGATGCTGATGAATCAACTGCAGTAAAATTAAGTGTTTGATTAAAATAAGTGTCATAGCAAACGCTGGCTGTCTTTAAAGTGATACTGCACCTGAAATCTATTGTTCTGGTCCCTCTGAGGCTTATAATATGTCTAAAACAACGTTCTGTTCAGTTTTATTTATATAGCACCAAATCACAAACAGTCGCCCGAGGGTGCTTTATATTGTAAAGACCCTACAATAATACAGAGAAAACCCAACAGTCAAAATGAAGTTAAACACCCTACAGTATTAGAGAGAACCTCACCAATCGGACCCCTATGAGCAGCACCTGGCGACGGGGGGGAGGAAGAATGCCCTTCGAACAGGAAGAGCCATTCAGCAGAACCAGGCTGACTGAAGTGCTTCACCTTGTAAAGTAGTCGCCACCATGTTTGTAGAACCACGTGTTTCATACTCTCATATCTCAGCTCCAGGCTGTCTCCATATAACAACATTTTATTTATCTGTCAGTCTGAGTTATCAGTTCAGCAGCCAAACAATCATTCAGAGTGTGTGCAGCTGCGTTACAAAGATGTACCGGAGGACAGCGTGACACGATCGATATCTTTAAAAACAAGCCTGCAACACACAGCAGGCCGATAATGAAGTGGTGATAATGCCCACGTCCTCTTTGTTACTGTGAAACAGCAAAAAACAAGCACCGCACACAGAGTGGGAACAGAAACTTTATCAGTTTGGAGATGAAAAGTATCTCTCGTTATCTTTTAATGTCCTGCTTTTTGATTCTGTCTGTAAATATCTGAATAAACGTAGAAATCTAAAAGCCTTTGAGGATGAACTGTGACGGATAGATTCACTGACATCATTTTACTGTATCTGTGACTAATAGAAGCTGACACTTTAATTTGGTGGTTAATTTGATGTCGTCATCGTCGTCCTCCCGCAGCTCTCCCGGGACTGTAAGGTGGAGGTGCAGAGGATTCTCCACCAGAGGGCCCTGGATGTGAAGCTGGACCCTGAGCTGCAGAGGCGCTGCATGACCGACCTGGGGAAGTGGTGCAGCGAGAAAACGGAGGCCGGGCAGGAGCTGGAGTGCCTGCAGGATCACCTGGAGGATCTGGTTGCCGACTGCAGGGATGTGGTGGGAAACCTGACCGAGCTGGAGTCGGAGGTTAGCCCGTCTCAGCGCGCTGAGCAGTTCCTCACAAACAGTATTAAACACCCAGCGATTAGACACAAATATGAGATGTGATGTTTCCAGGGCTCCTTTGACTCATTAAAAGGAAGTACAGGCTTAAAAATATATTACAAAAATGTAGCCAGTGAGGTTTCTGTTGTTAAAGCCGTCACACTCTGAAAGTCCTCTTACTTTAGCCTGGCAGACAGCAGGGGGCGTCGGCCTCAGTCAGCAGCCTCACAGCACACAGGCAACAAATCCTGATTATGCACAGGAGAACTCAACCAGTTATAATGTTACTAAATATAAAAGGACCTATAATAACAAACACAACAAAGGTACAAACTTCCATGGTGTGGAATGGTGACTGAAACAGTGACTGTAACACTTGGAGCTGCTCAGATCAAAGCAGGGTAACCCTTTAACACCTGCTGCGAACAGCTGGTTAGCACCGAGCCGCTGAGATGTTGGCTCAAACGTACTTTGAATTACCGTAATTAGGCGACCGTTTGTCCCGTCGGGAAAATTCAGTTTCTGAAAGCTGAGAAATTACGCTCTACACCCAACATAGGGTTAGTACGGTAATTGTTGCCCGCAGGCCGTGAACAGCATCATATTTGAAATACGTTGTCACTGATGACACATTCTGTGTTAAAGGGATGACCAGAACTGACTAAAATCATTTTATTGAGTATTTAACGAGTGGTTTCTGTCTGCAGGATATTCAGATCGAGGCGCTGCTGATGAGAGCTTGTGATCCCGTCATTCAGGCCCACTGCCACGTAAGTACCAACTGATGAGCCTCATTTAGACTCTCATTAATTCTCCTTAAAGCTTCATTCAGACGTATTTGGATCAGACCCGTTCTTGGACTTTTTCTATGATGGTTTTTGATTGACTATAATGTCAAGTTTGGTTGAGGATCTGCGGCACAGTCTCGAAGCAGGCTGATGTTCCTCTGTGACCCCGACCCCCTGACCCTTAGAGGGTCAGACAGTCTTAGAAACGGTAACAAAAGGCCGAATGCTCAAGAACCGAACGAGGAGGATATCCATTTATTTTTTATCTTTGTTTGAAACAGTGACGCTCTTATTTTGAAAACTTTCTGTTAACCAGTTGGCACCGGCCCTTCCCAGCTCACATTTCCCTCTGTGTGTGTGTGTGTGTGTGTGTGTGTGTGTGTGTGTGTGTGTGTGTGTGTGTGTGTGTGTGTGTGTGTGTGTGTGTGTGCTCTATGAAATATGAAGCCAAATACTGGATGCTGATTACTTTTGTCAGTTTCGACAGATTTCACAGGAAACGTCCCGGCTTTCAGTCTTTATTAATGACCTTCCTTCTCTGCGTCCGGCTGACAGGAGGTGGCCGATAACCAGATCGACTCGGGTGATCTGATGGAGTGTTTGGTTCAGAACAAACACCAGAAGGAGATGAATGAGAAGTGTGCGGTGGGAGTGACACACTTCCAGCTGGTGAGCAGACTGATGGAAATGTGTCGGCGCTGTTGGCGGCAGCTCCGAACGCTTTGTTACACAAATCCAGAATCATTGTGGAGACGTATCCGTGTTCATTTTGCAGTAATATGTCGCCATCTGCTGAGTTTATTAATAACCATCTGCTCTGTCTGCCTTTCTGCCCGTCCACAGATTCAGATTAAAGATTTCCGTTTCTCCTACAAGTTCAAGACGGCCTGCAAGGAGGACGTCCTCAAACTGTGTCCCAACATCAAGAAGAAGTAAGACGCACACGAGCAGATGTCACAAACACCAAAGCAGTCACCAACACGTCCAGCGGTTTATTGTGACAGTGTGATCCAGCTGTGCTCGTGGTGTCCAGTCGGTCCCATAGCTCCTGCTGAGGTGTCCAGCTGTCTGTCTCAGAGTGGGACTGAATGCTGATGTGAGCTGTCAGCAGCATGGAGGATGTTTTTAATGATGTGGACTGTGGAGCCTTAGAAACTTAGAAATGTTGTAGAAACTGTTGTATATTTTTCCCGTGATGCTGACCGCTCAGAGCTCCTTAAACCTGCATCCACACACTGGATGGTCAGCGATGTTGGTCAGGTCACAGTGATGACACGTCCACGCTCGTCTCCGTGAGCATCAACGTTACTTTGATAGCTTTACTTTTATTGGTCTGTGTGACAGATAAAGCGATGCGTGTTAGAGCTGGGTCGTTATCTGGGTTTAATCCCAACAAAGCTCTTTGTTTTGACCCGCTCTGAGTCAAGCAGTTTAGTCCATACTTAATCCACAATGATGGAACGAGAGCCTGTCCTTCCACATCCTCCCACAGGATGGTCACCGAGGGTCTCTCATGCAGTCTGCTGCTGCTGCTGGGGCCTCTTCTCCTCTGCAGACAGCACAGTGAGGCTGGAGGCCAGCAGAGAGCTGCAGCTGATCTGTGAGATGGGCTTAAAACACTGGGCCTAATGTAGGATTTGTAGACCCACTTTGGTGTTTGTTGCATAGGTCTTTGTCTACAGGCAGTGAAGGCTGAAAAGTGGGCTTGAACAGGAAAGAGTGAAAGCCACAGACGGCAGCTGCAGTGGAAACTTTTTATTGTTTCTCACTCTGAAGCTCTTTGTGTGTCATGCAGTCTGGCTTCTCTCCAGCAGCAGGGCTGAGCTAAAGGCTACAGCACAAACAAAAGGAGCACGCTGTTTACTGTGACACTGCCCCCCGGTGACGGTACACAGCTACAACACACAGACGCAGCTCTGGGTTGAAAAAAATTCATGTCAGACACAAAAGTCTGCTCGCTCCATCTCAGCTCTTCTTTTTAAATCCAAAACGTATTTGGTGTAATTTGTCATAATTGAGCAGCTCTTTGACTCTGCAGTTTATTCTAAGACAAAGCTCGATCTGCTGTTCTGCTTTCCTCATGTCCTGCCTTATCTCCTGCTGGTGGGCGTTCATATTAAACAGACATGTTAAATCCCTGAAAGCCAGAAGCCTCAGACTGCTCTGAACACTGTTTTTGTTCTTGACTCTGATTTCAAACACAAACCCCTGAAAGGACTCACAAAGCTGCGTCATCCTGTGTTCACACTGAATCCGACTAGCTGAGTGACCCCCGTGACTTCCTGTCATTGTCAGGGTGGACGTCGTGATCTGCCTCAGCACCACGGTGAGGAACGACACCCTGCAGGACGCCAAGGAGCAGCGCGTGTCCGTCAAGTGTCGTAAACAGCTGCGGGTGGAGGAGGTGGAGATGGTACGTTCACTGACACTCTGTCACAGTCAGACAGTGTAGTGTCTTGAGCTTCGCTGTCAGAGACGCCACCCAGAAGCATGTGAAACAGGCCAGCATGGTGCTAAAAGGCAGTAAGGAGACACCCGAACACTGCAGCTCTGCGTGATAGTCGAACCTTTGCTCTAGTCTCAGGCTTCAGCACCTGTCTCACAAAAAACATTTATTTATAAAATCACTGGGCTGCCTAAAAAAAACCAAACTTTCAGTTATCAGACTGATGAGGTCTCCAAGGAAAATATCTCGATGTTTTCCTGTCTGAAAACGACTGAAGAAGCTTTATCAGGATGCATATGCAGATTTTTCTGGTTCACAGGAACACCAGCTGTATTTTTATAGCACATTTTAATGCAGAGCTTCACACATGACTGACAACCTGATAATGTTAAATTCCAATATCATGCAAACAGAATTAAAATAGCCTGTAAGCTCACTATTAATCAAATGAAGGGCAGTTAAAAAATAATGAAATATAAAGTAATGCTTAAAAAAGGGCTAAAACCTCAAAATATAATCATAGAAAAACTTGGAGCAAAACGAGGCTTCAGTGAGAGAAGCAAATACACATCAGTCATCAGCAGTTTGGGGGATTTTTCACTTTCATGAACCTGCAGTAAAAAGTGGCAGCAAACAGCATCGTTTCTCCCCGAGAGCCTCTGCTCTTCTTTCCTGGCGTGTCTGGTTACAGTGGGCAGAGATCCTTCGTGGCTTTAAACTTCTTGTTGTGTCTGTTGTTTTATGTGAATTCTCTAAATCCACCTCCAACCTCTGCAGTCGGAGGACATCCGCCTGGAGCCGGAGCTGTACGACTCCTGCAAGCAGGACATCAACAAGCTGTGTCAGAACGTGGCCTTTGGAAATGCACAGGTCAACACACACACCTGCACGCACACGCACACACAGTCCCCCCATTGTTTGTTTGTTACCTCGGATCCTCCTGAGGTGAAACTTGAACATCTTCTCAAGCTTGTGAAGATTCACAGTACCTGGAAACCCCTCTGTGGACCACATTAGAACCCCATTAGGACCCCCCACAGTGCCCCTGATCATGTTTCCTTACCACTCACAGAACGAGGAAACAGCCAGGAGCTCTGAAACTGAAAATGTAAACATGATTATTGTTACTCAAAGAAATTTGAATAGCAGAAATAATTCTGCTGCCAATAAATCTTTGTTTTTTTGTTCTCTCTTTTGGGATATGAATCAAACTTAGGAGTGTAAGAACTGTCTGAACTGTAAGTCTGTAAGATGTTGCTGTTATTGGCAGCATGGAGGAATCAGAGTGTAAAACCCGTCTGTTCTGGATCTCTGGGTTTGTCTGCAGGTTATTGAGTGTCTGAAGGAGAACAAGCGCCGGCTGACTCAGCGGTGCCACCAGAAGGTGTTCAAGCTGCAGGAGGTGGAGATGGTCGATCCTGAACTGGACTACCAGCTGATGAGAGTCTGCAAGAACATGATCAGGGTGGGTAACAGACGGCATCACGTGGTCAGGAAGGGCTTCCTCCAACCTAATGATTTTGTGTGTTTAAGAGTGCAGAGAGCACATTTTCATAAGCAGCTGCAGTAGAAGCAGTGCTGCAGAGGTACGTGTAGTTTCCTGACTCAGATGATGGATCGACCCTGTTTATGGTTTATGTGGCACATCTTTAAGCTCAGCGTCAGAAAACGATCACTCAGGGAGACGGAGATCGTGGAGTGTGGACATGAGGCTCAGCATCATCTCAGACGTTCTCTTGGCTGAAATTTGGACTGTTTCCTGTCACATGATGGCGTTGCCCATCACGGAGCCTCAATATGACCTTCTGTCAAGAACAACTTAACCCTCACCCTCCATCTCCCCTCTGCTATTTACTACTTTACTGACGAATGAAACACTTTTTTTATCAGATGACCAGCAATGAACAGATTTCTGATAATAAGCTAACACAGACTCATTGCTTTATCCTCTGGTGTGTAGTCACCCCTCAAAGGCCCGAGCCAAGAAAAACCCTCAGAGTGGGTGTTTGTGTTTAATTGTGGGTCTGTCAGTGTGTGATGTCTGTGATTATGATGGAGCTGAATGTAACGGCCTGTTTGATGTGTTCAGCGTTTCTGTGCTGACTCAGAGGGGAAGAGCATCCTTCAGTGTCTGAAACAGAACAAGAACAGCGAGATGATGGATCCCAAATGCAAGCAGATGATCACCAAGAGACAGATCACCCAGAACACAGGTACACACAATCACACGGGTACACACAATCACACGGGTACACACAATCACATGGGTACACACGCGCATAACACACGTACACACGCGCATCACACAGGTACACACACACAGGTATGTACACACACGCACATCACACAGGTACACACACACAGGTATATACACACACGCACACACAGGTGTACACACACACACACACAGGTGTACACGCACGCACACAGGTGTACACGCACATCACACAGGTACACATGCGCACACAGGTACGCACACACAGGTACACACGCACAATCACACAGGTATATACACACACACACACACACAGGTTTACACGCACATCACACAGGTACACACGCACATCACACAGGTACACACGCGCATCACACAGGTACACACACGCACACACAGGTACACACACACAATCACACAGGTATATACACACACGCACACACAGGTACGCGCGCACACACACACACACACACATGAAGGCGGCAGAATCGTGTTAGCTGGAGAAAGTCCTGCATCACAGCAGTGAAAACATCAACCACAGCTTAGAACAGGAGAAAGCAGAGCTGTTCAGGAAAACGGGACCAAACAAGATTAAAAAGTAAAATAAAGCAGCTCGATAAATACACATCTGAGTGAGTTGAGTCGATGAGCTGAATTGCCTGTTTCAGCAAATGGCACTCTGCACCTACTGCAGCGGTGTGTGTCTGTAGTGAGAGGCCAGAACCCTGCAGTCCACCCACTGAAACCAACAGGCCAAACGGAGGCCTGAGCTGTGGCGCAGCAGCTCCGACTCACACAGGACTCGCTGGCCTCCTCACATCCTGAACATTTACAGCGATGCTCCTCAGTGCTCTTTAAACTTGTTACTGGCTTTAAATTCAAAATGAGCTCACACAGTCTTAAAGATATAATTGTAACTCATTGCATTCTCTTCATTTACTCTCTACAGCCAGACCAGCACTGTAGCTCACAGTTTCATCTAACACATGTGTGTGCTTGTTTCAGACTACAGGTTGAACCCGGTGCTGAAGAAAGCCTGCAAAGCCGACATCCCAAAGTTCTGTCAGTCCATCCTGAACAAGGCGACGCCTGAAACCGAGCTGGAGGGTCAGGTCATCTCCTGCCTTAAACTTAAATACGCCGACCAGGTGAGAAACACGGCTGACTGCATGACAGCGCATTAGTTCCCAGAGTCGCGCCTCACCCCGGCTTTCTCTCCCGGCTGTCGGGGTGCTGCTTCACTGAGCAAAAACATTCAAACTGATTTTATTTCCACACATGAAACAGTATCACCTGTCAGCTGTTGGTCATTCACAGCTGAGAGTAGTTGTTATTACTTTATTATTATTATGCTCATTTCCACATTTGTATTTTTATTCTTGGGCTCTACTACTGTTTGAATCTGCAGCCAAGCCAATGGTCTAAATCATCATCTTCAGTTTTCAGTACCTGAAAAAATGGCTTAAGCTGTTATTTCATGAGGATGTAGATGTGAGCATCCTCTGATCTGCTGGAACACACAGATAACTAGTGTTTGAGACAGGAGTACACTTTAACTTCATTTACATAAACTGGACAAAAGCCATCAGCTGTGGAGTATTATTCTGTATACTGTACATAATTTTACATTAATCATGCAAGAAGTCTCACAGTCAGCCTGTAGATAGTGAAGGAGGTTATTGATGTGTGTGTGTGTGTGTGTGTGTGTGTGTGTGTGTGTGTGTGTGTGTGTGTGTGTGTGTGTGTGTGTGTGTGTGTGTGTTGTGGCAGCGTTTGTCTTCAGACTGTGAGGATCAGATCCGGGTCATCCTGCAGGAGTCGGCGCTGGATTACAGACTGGACCCTCAGCTGCAGATTCACTGTGTAGACGAGGTTTGCAACTCTCCACTCTGACACACACACACACACACACACACACACACACACACACACACACGCACGCGCGTCACTGATGGCTGGATTATTCTTCACGCTGACTCAGGTGTGATGTTTCTGTTATGTCAGCAGTGGACTTTCTGAACAGCAGGTTTTTAGAAACAGAACAGCTGGAGTCGCTTTGAGTTCATTGTGATGTGGTTTTCTGTCCAGCAGGAGGCGCCAGCTCCTGCACAGATATCAGTGATAATTTAGGTTACACCTGCTGGGATTGGCTAAAATGAATGCAGAGAGCTCAGAGGTGCACTGATAACAATGAGGGGGTCTTATTGTATGACCGTGTGTGTGTGTGTGTGTGTGTGTGTGTGTGTGTGTGTGTGTGTGTGTAGATCTCCAGGCTGTGTCCAGAGGAGGCAGCAGCTCAGGAGCAGACAGGACAGGTGGAGGAGTGTCTGAAGGTCAACCTGCTGAAGATCAAACAGGAAGGATGTAAGAAGGTAAACGAGCTGCTGCTGCCTTCACTGACCTCTCAGAGAGGAGGAACAATCAGTCAGCTTTTAATTTCTGCTCCCAGATGTGTAAACGCAGCAGTCCACATTAACCTGTTAACTGGCTGCTCCAAAATCACCAAAAAAAGCATACCCACATTAAATCAGCTGCTGTTCCTGAGCTCTTTGGAGTAAATGCAAAAGCTTGGTCTCTTTGTGAAGAAGACAAGCTATATTTTTCATTTCTGCAGTCAAAAATGCTGTAACTGTAATGAGTATGTAGCTATTAAGTAGAAAAATTAGACAGTTTTTGCCTCGCCTGGATTTTTCCTGTTTGTTTTCATGTAACTACACACTGAGTGTAGAAGGTATGGACTGGAAAATATAATGAAGCTGTAGAATGAAGTCTTTCAAATGTTATCAAGATAGCAGAAAAACCTACTGTTTTGTAAAGGTTTTTGTGTGTTGATCTCAGGCGTGGTCTCACAAATATCTGTAACTCCTCAATGCTTCAACATACAGTCATCAATGAGGCTCTAATCAAAGATACGACCCTGAGGAATCCTCTGCTATAACGTTACTGATAGTACAAATTAATTATAATTATAGACATTATAAATCAGAGGTTGCCCTAATTTGTAAAAGAAGGAAAATGTTAGGCCTTCATTCACAACCCCCCCCCCCCCCCATCTATTTTCAGTGATTCCTTCACACACACAATAAATAAATTATATATTGATCAACAGTTACAGTAAATGTAAACACTACATATACACATAAAATAATAAAAACAATCCTCCCAATAGTCCTTCTCTGATACACAACTTACAGCCCCCTCCCAAACAAATACCTGCACCCCCACAAACAAAACAACGTACACAAAGCATAAAGCTTTTTGTAAAACTTTAGACACTTACTGGTCAAAAAAAGCTCTGAGCCTTTGTCCTCCTCATCCTGCCATAATAAACATAATAAAGACCTCCGTGAAAGCCTCATCGAGACCTGTAACAACCTTCCCTGCCCCCAACGCTGCTCTTGTAAATTTCCATATGTAAAGCACACACACAATATAAGTGGCACAACAACAGCGTACGGTGATATTTTCTGTGTAATGGTGCATGTCAAGCTCACCATTACATACATATTTACTTCTAAACGGCATATAATACGAGGACGAGCTGAGAATAAAACGTAACACGTACCATAAATCGCCGTCGGAGTACAGCTGTTCGTTCGTGAGATTCCATAAAACCGGTCGAATTAGCGACAAAATCCTCTAAAAACAATAATCCACTCTCGTGAGTCAATTAGTCACTTCGTTGAATAAATATAGTCTGTTTTTGATGCATTCTGATAATCCATTGGCGAGAAAAAGTATTGTAAACACTGTTTACGCACGACGGTACACACACTCTTACTTCCTGCTCAGTTTCACGCACGGAGGACGCAGGGAGTTTATGGATTCATGTGAAAACCTACCCCATAACGCCATATACCCACGTGTCAGGTATTTTATTGGCTATACATCTGTGGTTTTGGATTTTGGGTCAGAGTCGACCAATCACACCGATTGGAGAAGATTTGGGGCATGTCCAGAAAAGTCACATGATGCTGTCTGCTTATTATTGGCTCTGGAAAACCCATTTCATAACATGATTGGACAAATGAGGTGTCAATCCAATTCTGAGGGTCTAATCTGTCATATAAAAGCATCGTAAGGGCGAACTGCAGCGTAACTGTGACGCTATGAGACTTCAAAGTTGGAAATCGCTACAGAGGGCCCGCGGGCGGGACACTGCCAGTTAACAGGTTAAACAGCTGCTTTTTTGCTTTCCACACTCTCGTCATGTTGTTAGAAATCAAGCGCACTGCTTTGTGTTACGGTGATGGACTTCTGCCGCTCTTTAAAAGTAGCAGTTGGTCTTCTTCGTCATCGTCACTGCCTTTACATGAGTAGTTTATAAAGGAACGGAGGGAATGTCAGCTTTCACTGTTCATGAGAAACTTTTCTAATCACACCCTTCCTCCACTCTGCTGCTCCTCGCCCTCCCACGCTGACCCCGCAGGAGGTGTTGAACATGCTGAAGGAGAGTAAGGCGGACATCTTTGTCGACCCCGTCCTTCACACGGCCTGCGCTCTGGACATCAAACACCACTGTGCTGCCATCCCACCCGGCAAAGGACGCCGTGAGTCAGACTCAGTCAGAAACCATGTGACTCAGACACAAAAACATCCCTGTTTGTGTTTCTGTGATTCGCTGCTATTGAAAAGCCTTCAGAACAAACTTTGCACTGGAGTTTTTTAACCACACAGAGGGAAACACCTTTCAGTTTATTCGTTTCTAATGTTTTCCCTCAGAGATGTCGTGCCTGATGGAGGCGCTGCAGGACAGACGTGTCCGTCTGCAGCCCGAGTGCAAGAAGAGACTTCAGGATCGCATCGAGATGTGGAGCTACGCCGCCAAGGTACGCCAACCAGTGAGAGCTGTGGACAGTATGAGACACGTGTGAATGCAGACCTGCGCTCTGCTGTGAATCGAGTTCAGCATACACAGGACATAATCTGGCTTCACTTAACCTAACACTGGAGTCAGTTTGAGGGTCCGCAGGATCCTCCGGGAGTGGGAACGCTATTTTCCATAGATCTGATTGGCAGTGATTTTTGTACCTGTCTTATCTCCAGTGTAGGCACTAGTAGCTGAAAACACGGGGTTAAACCTGAAGGTAGCTCGCTGTAAGGAATGGCGGTGCTTTCAGTTGTTGTGAAACTGTCTTTGCCACTTTTTGTTTCAAATAAAAACATTTCAATCAGTTTTAAGTGGCTTTTATTTTGAAATTAAGTACTTAAATACAAATGGGCTTTTACTTTGTAATTGGATGATTGAACTGCGCAGAAATATTTGTTTTTATTCAAATATCTCACACAAATGCTTGTGCTTTTATTTTGAATCTGAAATAACAGAAGCTTTTAATTTGAAGGCACAAATGATTATTGTCACTGCCATCCACCAGGTGGCGCCTGCTGAGGGCTTCTCGGACTTGGCCATGCAGGTGATGACATCGCCGTCCAAGAACTACATTCTGACCGTGATCGGCGCCGGCGTGGCGCTGCTCTTCATGATGGGGCTGCTCTGCGGCAGGTTCACCAAGCGAGTCACTCAGGAGCTGAAGGACAGGTAGACTCCGCCCCCCCGGGGTCAGGACATGCCCACGGGAGAAACGACTACAAGTGAGAAGGACCTCCCCACTGTTTACCCCCCAATGCCCCTGAAAGTCCACCAGATCGTCTTTACTTCCCCTCTACGGGCTCGTTCATCCTCCCTCACATCACTGCGGGGGGTGTCCACGTGGGAGTGACATTACCCACAATCCCACAGTGGAACTGGGCATGATCAGTAATTGCCTCCACCTGAGCGTTTTTGTTTTCCTTCTCATCCTGGGCTTTCATTCAGAGATTTTACCGTGTTCACACGTGATGTACATGCAGTTTTTTTACACCCCTCCCTTTTTGCTGTCGGTTTAGGGGTGAGGATAGGGAGGGGGCTGGGTGGGTGGGGTTGGGAGTGTTTTGAAGATTTTGGGGCAGAGGTTAAAGGTTAGGGGTCAGGGTGGTGTGAAAATTGAGATGTGTAGGTGTAAATGTGTAGAAAGTGGGGTGGGGAGATGCTCATGTATAATAGAGCAGTTTAATGACTCCAGTATTTTAATGATCATAGTGTGTGAAGGTGTGTGTGTGTGTGTGTGTGTGTGTGTGTGTGTGTGTGTGTGTGTGTGTGTGTGTGTGTGTGTGTGTGTGTGTGTGTGAGTGAGTGTAATGCAAACTGTCTTTCTGCCGCAGTTTCTTCGTTTGTCCTTCTGCTAAAAGGTTTTTGGGGGTTGTTACACGGTTTTTCTTTTTTTGCTGATACATGTTAGATTTTATCGCCAAGAGACTGCCAGGCGGGCGGTGCCAGCCAGCCCTCCACCGAGCCACAGATACAGAGGGAAGGGTGGACACACACACACACACACACACACACACACACACACACACACACACACACACACACACACACACACACACACACGTCTCGCTCATTTCAACAGGAATCCTTTTTTCCCTCTGATGCAGTCTGAAGTTTTATTTTCCCACAGCTCAGCCTGTGCCATAAACGCACCGTGTGTCCACCTGCTGCTCCCAGGTCAGCGCTCCCATCATTCCCATCTTGGGTGGGCTTATTTTTCCACCTGAGCAGACAGTTTTTATATAAATATATATCTCTGTCCCCGTGAACTCGCAGAGTGGCTGTCGGTTTTGTGCTGGTTGGGACGAAAAATCAATGCAGGAAAAAAATAAAGACATAAAAAATTCTAGATTACTATAGAGATGTGAACATTTTTGTGTAAAGATGATACTGGAATCATTGCACATTTTTCGTTCTTTTTATATCTATAAATATATATATATTGTTTTGTCATAGCCTTATTTATTTGTTTACTAATGTGTTTTTTTTTCTATGATTTGAATGTTCTCTGGTTGCCTTTTCTTCAGCGACACTGCTTCCTGCAGTGGGGGTGGGAGGAGGGAGAGGAGAGGCGAGGGAGGGGTGGGGTGGGGTAGCTGAGGTTGGAACTCCTCCAGGTGAGCTCCAGGTGAGCTGGTGGGCGTTTGACGTTGGACGCTCGTTTTCAGACTCGACCAGAGTAGCTGTGCATGATCGTTGGGTATCTTATCCGGGAGCAGCCCAAATAAAGAAACACGCCCTCTTAGAGACAACTTTCTACCAACTGGCTGCTTCTCATAAGCTAAAGGTGTGAACAGCAGGTGGGTGGGGTTTCTGTGCCTGAGATGACGATATTGAGGATGTCTGCTCTCTATGACATCATTCAGATCTGAGAGGACAGCAGCCTGAAGCCTGAGCTTTTGGAAAGTTTGGGCGTGTTGAATGTGAGCCTCCACCAGGGGAGCAGAGCGTGAACAGGCTCACATCAGGAGGTGTGAAACCTCTTCTGTTGGTTACCTGTTCAGGATCAGGTGCTTTGCTTATGTGAGTCACTGCATTAGGATGTGGGGACGGCCACTGGTGTCGGGTTTCTGTCTGGTGGTTTTTGGACACAGTAAATGAGCAGCAGACTGCAGTTCCTCGGATGTCCACTTGAGGCTGGCTCCAGCAGTGAGTGCGTCCTGGTAGACTCCCATGTTAAAATGTCTTAAATAACCCACTCACATCTGTTGTAACTCACCTGTTCTGACTTCATGTTAGACGTGGGTGCTTTGACTGAGGGGGTGCGGACACTGGCAGTTTATTGGAGTCACTGAACTGGACCTCTGGACCGTGTTTGTCCTGCTGTTTCTGATGAATACGACGCTGCAGTAATTGTGGTATTTTCTTTCTTTATTTTGCTGTTACATGTTCCACTAATTAACCTGTTACTTTAAAGTGCTTTTTGTAAATTGCTGTACCTCCAAAGCATTAAAATGAGAAATATTAACTGAAGAGGAGCAAACCCAAGGCTGTATTTTTGTGTAATACCAGTTTTTACCACGAGGCGGTGCAGCGAGTCGTTATTCCTAATGGCTGCCTGAGAAAAGGCGTGGCCTCTTGAGGCAATGCAGAAACATTTCAACACACCCACTGCTGAAATGCTGCCCCCTGGTGGTGGAAGTAGGGTAATTACAGAGGGCACCTTTAACTCGCAGGTTTGTGCACCCACACAGTGCACTCTGCCTCTCATGGAAATGTGGTCACTTCGGGCTCCAAAAAGAAGCTAATGTTCGGGCTTCAAAATGCCAGAAAGGGTGATGTCACGGTGGCTGCATCCATTTGTGGTGTTGCTGTATACAGGTGGTGGTTTCATAGGGGGGGCATAGGTCAAGACAGGACGTGTGCCCTCTGAGCTGTCAGAGTCTGGTCTGGTGATGCTCGGCCTGCAGGTTTGATGCCAGAGGACGAGTTTGGTCTCCTGAGATGTTGTCTGAGTGAAACCCTAACGGAGGGCCTCTCCTCTCCCAGGTTGAGCCGATCACATGTACGTGTGTACGATAGTGATGTAAACCGCGTGTCCCGTTCCCCTCCTTTCTAACCGTTGAAGCTTGGCGTGGTGAACGCTGCCCTCCCTGCTTGTAAATGAGACGTTCTGCTTCATTGAAATGCCTTTTTTCTTTTTTCCATCTGTTTTTTTTTTTTTAAATCAAAGCGTGCCTAATCACCGTCCCGCCGAGGGATCCCGCTGTACAGAACATCCCAGAAGCCCGTGCTGCACCCAGCACAGGGTGACGTGGGCGTGTTTGACTGTGTGATGGATGACGCGTCTCTGTGTTTGTTCAGACTCAGCAGGAAGCCGTGCGGTCTCCGGTCGGTTCCTCGCTGTGCTGTGATGATAACGATCTTTTTGTAAACTCTCTGTCTGAATCCATCGAGCTCCTGATTGGTTGATTTTGTTCACTGTCTGCTTTTTTTCTTGTTTTTGTTGTTGTACAGATGAAAAATTGGACAGTTTGTTAATAATAATAAAGTCTGCAAGGTTTCTATTCCACTGTGCCGTCTCTTTATTTCAAATCCATCTAAACCATTGAGACACCTCAGGGATTAATGTGCAACATCCCATCAGCATCATGGGTAACAGGTTGTTTTGTTTATGTGGCAGAAATGGGAAGAAATTAGGCTGAAAACAGCTTTAATTTTATAAGTAAAATTCTCAGCTTCCACATCAGATTACAAGAAGAGTTTTCAAATGACAAATTCCACGTAAATCAAGTGATGCTGATCTTGATTATCACGAACATCTTGTCAGAGGCCATAAAACACGACATGCAGACAGTCGCACTGTTGTGGCTTCACTCTCGTCTCCGACTATAGAAACTCGGCCTCGCTCTCTGCACAATGCAACACAAATTTAACCCTGAAATGTGAGTGAATGCAGTGCCGCCTCTTCTGAATTAAAGGACACGTGTGGTTGTGCAGTTTAAATCACATGTGCGTTACAGCCCACCATTGTTCCAGGCTTTTCACTGTGCTCTGGCTTCCCCTCTGCAGCCTCCAGTATTTCCACTCTGCTGTAAAAATGAGTGGATGTCTTTCCTGCTTCTATTTGTGAACAGCACTGGCTGCATTATTCAGAACAATAGACCTCAATTCAGGGTGTGAGTCGATGCGTACGGAAGCAGGAGCTCCCGACCGCGAGGGCGGCCATCATGAATACGCCTGCTTTCCCTTCAAACCGTGGAAAATGCTCCACCATCCCATCCAGCATCCTTGTGAGTGCTAACCCCTGGATGTGTCTGTGTAGGTGCTCAGTCATCCAGGTCATAGTAGGCTTCTTCAGCCCAAAGGTGGAGAGACCCAGTGGGTGTAGTCCCCTGGAGGTGGTTGTGACCCTCTATTGATCATGTGCATGATCACATTCGCCAAGGTGTGAAAGGAGGCGTGGGTCATTACAGTCAGTGGTTTCAGGTGAAACTATTTTGGGACTTTGCTCCATTGTTTCATGTGACCTCTTGAGGTCACCTGAACAAAGGTGTGAATGTGGGGGTTGAGATAACTGGGGAACTGAAGGAGCCTTTGGGATGAGAGGTGAAAGGTCTACAAGAAACAAGTCCAGTCGCCCTTTTTCAAGCTCCAGAGGCTAACACCTGGAGGACGTCACCTGTGTGTGCAGCGCACAGCTGAACTTTGAACCTCCACTAAAAACATTTCTGACTCATAATCAGCTTTGATGGACATGAGACTTTCATATTGCAGCTCAGGGATTTTGATGTGACTTGGTTAAAAGCTTAAAGACATGCTGTGGAAGAGAGCCAGAGATTAATAATAACTAATGATTAAATGCAGAGTGGAGTATAAACAAAGTAAATAAGGTGAATGAAATGAAACAGTGCATCATGGGAACCCCCCCCCCCCCCCCCCCCCCCCCCCCCCCCCCCCTGCCTAGACCTATAGCAGCATAACTAAGGGAGGGTTCAGGGTCACCTGATCCAGCCCTAACTATAAGCTTTATCATAAAGGAAAGTTTTAAGCCTAATCTTAAAAATAGAGAGGGTGTCTGTCTCCTGAATCCAAGCTGGGAGCTGGTTCCACAGAAGAGGGGCCTGAAAGCTGAAGGCTCTGCCTCCCATTCTACTCTTAAGTATCCTAGGAACCACAAGTAAGCCAGCAGTCTGAGAGTGAAGTGCTCTGTTGGGGTGATATGGGACTATCACACTGCAGATGAAACTGGAATCAAAAAGCATGAAGGTCCATGTGGGACATGAGTAAGAGTTTCTGGGCTGATAAACCTGCAGCTTATCAAACCGGCTTCACTGCCTGGTATCTCTGATATCCGGCTGATGTGAGGTGTGCGATGCTGCTGCTCGGTGTGTGTAACATCTGTGACGTGTTGTGTTGGGTTTATTTACACAAAGACAAATAGAATTCCCAAAAGGACAAAAAATGTGACCACTTCCTGACTGTGTGGGTTCGTCCACTGCTGGCTGCATTTCCAGCACGAGCACTTCCTCATCTTTGAGTCACATTTGCTAAAACTGCAACAATGAGCTGCTTTTAACTGAGACCTTTAACAACGCCGGCCTGTTCCTGAGATATTTACATAGGAAAACATGAGCGCTGAGCTCAAACTAACATTTGGTGATTCCAGTGAAACCACAGAGAAAAAAGGTTCAATAGAGCAAATGTTGTATTCTTCCTGTGAATGGAGCTGATCTCACAGTGCGCATCCACCTCCTCAGACATGTCTGTTGTGTGTTCTCTGCCTGCACTTGTGTGTTTACCCTGCAGGCGTGCAGGGTAAACACACATGTGTGCTGTCTGACCCGCGGAGGCTTCGGCCGTCTCGCAGAGCCCTGTTAAATTCTTCAGCCCCGTCACAGTCCCAGGAAAGCTCCAGTTTCCCTCTGAAACTTCCAGCATCATTTCCAACAGATCACACATTAAAGTCAGCGCTGACACCGTGTCGAGGTAAATACGTTTATTCTGTACGTTGGGGAATAAAATCATAATACAAAGTTTTTCCAGAATCGTTAAATACTTTTCTCACTCTTAGAATAACTGAAAAAAATCTGAAATCAAACATAAGATTATTTTCTTTTCCAACTGCAAACTGGTGATTATTTCCTGTTTAAAAAGAAGAAAAACAGACAGAAAGGTTCAGATTATGTTGGCCACATTCTCATCATCCATCCATCCATCCATCCTTCCTTCTTTCACTCATCCTTTTCAGAGCCGTGGAGGGGCTGGAGCCTAATCTCAGAGCCCCAAAAGTCTCATGAGTGGAAAAGTTGTTATCTTGTGTCCACTGTGTGCTCCCACTAAGTAATTACATTGTTCCCAAATGACAGTAACATCTTCCAAATGTTATCTAAGTGGATCAGATGGTGAGAAAAGCTGGTCTGCACACGGATCAGATGCTCTGTTCTGAGTGAAGTCACAGATGCAGAGCGTCACCCCAGGCTGCAACACGTTTACTCGTCTATATTTGATCAAATGTTACCAGCAGATCAGCTGCTAACATTTTTCCCAGAATTACAACAGTAGCCTGTCGCTCTGTCACAGCTGGGTTCGATCCTGACATGGACGAGCAGCAGGAGGCTGGATGGTGGGATGGATGCCTGTTTATGGTTTTATAGTTCCAGTGAACAAACTGGAAAACATAAGCCATCGTTTCAAACCTAAAAATCACATTAACGCCACAGTGCGAAGGACATCTGTATGAATTTGTGGAACAAGCTTTAATTAAAATGAACGAGTCTAAGCTGCACTTTAATCCATAAAGAGAAGAAGCAACATTTATTGTGCTGCAGAGACTGAAACAGAACCGGGCTCAGTGCAGCATCCAATCCCATCACTCGTGTTACTGACATACTTATTGTGGTAGCTAGAAGAGGACAGACTGTTTAGCATTAGTTAGGGTTAACTTCTGTGCTTACGATGACCATATTAGGGAGATCCTATGACATCATAGATCCAACAGTAGAAAAAAACTGTGTGAACCTGGACAGTTAGAGCAGCTCCACTTTACACCCTAAACACTAAATATCTGATCCGCTTGAAGCCGGCTACGTTATACTGAATATACAAAATTCATAGTTTTAAAAAGCAGTTCAGAAATACAGTGAGTCACCTACAAAGAGGCCAAAAACGCTCAGTGGTTCGACACCCCTCCCAGCCATCACCCCCAGCCCTCATCATCAGTCAGAGTTCAGCTGATCTGACCCCGACTGCACCTGCACGCCCGCCCGCTTTGACTCCTCTGCTCTAAAACTCGTACGCAGAGACGAACAGGGTGACCTTGGTGAGGTAGCGGCCCAGCAGGGTGTTGCGCTCCAGCTCGCTCATCTCCACCTCGGCCTCCAGCGTGGCCGGGCCCTTGATGGGTGTCACCAGGAGGAGGGTGCCCGTCTGTCTGCCCGAGCGCTGCACGCTGAAGCGATCCCGGCCGCGACCGCCGGCCAGGCCGAATCGCAGCGTGTCGCCCAGCACGCGGGCGGCAGACACCCGGAAGAGGATGCGCGGGGCAGACATGTTGGACACCACAGAGAGGAAGTGGAAGGAGATGGAGTTTGGTGCTTGGCTGCATGCTTTGTCTTCCAGCATACACGGGTTCCTCTCACAGCGCCTGAAGGAACACAGAGAGGGTAAAGATCACTTGGTTTTACTCGTTATTATGGTCTTAAACATTATTAGGCTGCACCTGGCCTGCTTTCTGTCCTCAAACAGCAGAGCAAGCCCTTCCACAGACTGGCAACCTATGACTGCTGGGATAGGCTCCAGCCCCCCCATGTGGATGGATAAAGAAGATTCCAACATAATCACAAGAGGAAAACTAAGGTGTGGTGAAAAAGATGCAGGAATAGGGCTATAAAAAAAATCTCAGCTGCCTGCAGCCTGTGATGACACCACAGACCTGCAGGGTTACCGCAGTTCATGAGGCTGAAGAGATGAAGAGTCCACAGTTTCCCAGAGTACACAGTTTTTAACACACATCATGTAAACATGATGTTTTACTGTAACTGAGGCCTCTGAAGGAGATTTTTCACTCACCACCTGCACCACTTTTGCCTCCCTGTGACTTTGTCCACTTTTTGAAAATTAAAATCAAGTCAGAAGATCAGCTCTTTGGGACACTGGAGTGCCCATCGCTAAGATACAAGTACAATAGGATGTAACAGGACCTCTGACAGACACACACATCAAACAGGAAAAAATGTCCAGAGGTGCACGAGAAGATGATCCTGAGCAGGAGATCAGCTTAAAGAGGATTTCTTTATTTAGGCTTCTTGCTGCTACACCACATCTCCACATGTTCTCTGGATCCAACAAAGGAAAGATGATGTTTCTCAGCATTTTCCCCAAAAATGAAAACACCCCCCCGGCTGTGAAGCATGCTGGAGGGGCAGGATGTGATGTAACTCCAAACTGTATAAATAACACGAGCCCAGGAGAAACATGACACACACACAAAGCAAGAGTAGAATTATAAAAATATTATATATAAAATAAACCCAGTTTGGATGCTACACCATGACCTGAAAAAGCCATTTGTGTGTAGTTTAGTCAGATTGTGTCAGTAAATGTGAAATGAATCAGACCACGTGTCCTGAGTTTGTTTGGCAGGTTTGGCAGTGCAAGAGTGAGAGCAAGGAAGAGCAAATTTTTAGTTAGACAACATTAATTATTAAACTCATTGTTGTCTTTGTGGTGCCTCCTGGGTTTAAAGTTGACTCTTTTCACTACCTGTAGAATATCTTTTTAGATGAATCCTGCAGTCTGTCACAGATTTTTGTTGAATCCAGTTTCATGTGGTCGGCTTCAGCATCTCTGACCATTTAAAGCTACAGTCATAGTTAGCAAAACAACATCTGAGGTCAATGTGGGGTCACAAAGCCTCCAACAAAGTGCGGTTGTGGTCTGGAATGTATTCATGTATTCGTCGTCCTCATCAGCTTCCTGTCTCCTCTGTTTATAGTCCTCCTGAGACTCCGGTTATATTTAGTCATCCCGAGTGATCTGTCAAAATCCCATGAATGATACCCTGCTCTCGTACAGAAACTGACACAAACACTGAAAACACGCACGTGATTGTGTTTGTGTTACCCTGCAGAGATGATGCACGTGTGCAGACGTGCTCTCCACCCCAACAAACAGGTTTGGGATGCTGTTTTTCGGACTGGTGACGGCTGAAAATACTGCATTTCCTGTCTGAATGTTCATCAGTGTTTTTAAAGCCTGGCTCCTGTCTCAGTGATGGATGGTCATATTAAAGTTTCTGATAATGAGGCCAGTGTGTGTGTGTGTGTGTGTGTGTGTGTGTGTGTGTGTGTGTGTGTGTATAGAAGTAATCTGTGTGAGCCAACAGCTCAGGCTGCAGACTTTTCCTCTGTGTGAGGTCACCAAGACAGGAAATCCCTCTGAACCAATACATGCAGTTCAAAGCTTTGCTATGAGGGGCAGCCAATCAGAAAAAAAGTTGGCTTGGAGTGGGAGGAGCTAGAACAGCTTGTTTCAGACAGAGGATGAATGAGACGCAACAGCAGTGTGAGATGAAGCAGGATTATTCTGAACTGTGAAGCTTGAATGGTATAAAATGTTGATATTTATAAGGATTGGTATCAGACTTTCCCTCCACAGGCTTTCTTCCTGCCCTGCTGCTGTTTGTTCAGGTCTTAAAAAGGATTCTTAGTTTGAATTTTTTTTAATGATTCTGTTGTGAAGTTTCTTCTCTGAACACTTTGATTTGAACTGAGCAAACACCCGGGGATCCCGTGTGCCTGCGGTTTTCAACCTTTTTGTGGCCAAAAGTCAAAATTTCAGGACTAACCTGTATTTGTATTTGCAGAAAGCAGCCACTGCATCAGCTGCATCGTCCAAGTCCCTGCTCGGCCAGCCAAAGGCTCACTCAGACTGGAGGCCGTTCACATGCTCTGTCAAACTGAAGATGGAAGACGGGCAGCTGATGGCTGATTTTATAAATTGATCAGGTTAACCTCCTCATAAATATGATTCTCCTCCCAGTCAGTCAGGGTCTTTCATGTGCAATAATACATTCAGTGCTTTAGGCCAGGTTGACACAAATTCCCAGAGCACACCTGGGTTTGCCCTGAGGCACGCCATTTGGGATCCCCTGCTGTGCACCACAGCACTGACTTTCCTGCATGAGCTGATGTACGACCGTGACTGCAGATACATTTAAACTATCTGAAGAATCTGCTTTGGTAAACACATCCGATGCCTTCTTGGTTCTCGAGCAGGTCATCTGAGGCCAAACCTCAGCCCGACTCTCAGCCCAGTTTTTGCTGGAGCTAAAAGATGGGTGGAGGAGGAAAGTGGTTAGCTTTGAGGTCAAAGTCATTGTCTTTCAAATATGTTTTTATCACTGTCCCTGTCATTGACTTTATGTCTGAGTCTTTGTCTTCTGAGGTGACAGGTTTATGGTTTCGTTTGGATCTTCTGCTCAGTTCCTGTTTAATTGTTCTCTCGATGTGTGATTTAGTTCTAGTGTCATTTACGGCGGTGCTTCTTTAACTGCTTGCTCACTAGTCTGTGTTTCAAATTCAGACTCAGAGTTTTGTATCCCTCCACAGTTGTTGGACAAAGAGATGAAGTCTGTGGACCCTGGAGGAGACAAAGTGTTTGGAATATACTAAAGATCTGATTACATGTGGCTGTTTGTAGATTTCAGTTGTGCTCAGTGGTGCCAACGATCTGTCAGCTGGTCTCATCTAAACTTTAAAATCTCTACAAATGTTTGATGGTTTGCTTTGACATTTGGTACCAACATAGAAGGTTATCGCTGTGTTCCTAGTTTCCTTACATTTCCCAAAGTAACACATAAAATAAGACAGTCAACTGAAAAACCATTCTGACTTTGCTCAACCTCAGCAGTGAGGTATCAAATTAGGATAAGGAGGTTACTAATATCAGCAGATGAGTCAGTATTGGCTGTCGAGACATACAGTTTATTACTTTTATGTAGTGTGTTTTTCAAGAAACCGTTCAGCGGTTCGATTCCTGGCTACTCCAGGCTACATGCCAATGTATCCTTGGGCAAGATACTTAACCCCAAGTTGCTCTCTGACACAACCGCTGGAGTATGAATGTGTATGAATGTTAGATAATTAAAGCACTTAGCTTAATTAATCATGGAAGTGCTTGTATGAATGGGTGTGCCAGACTGAGTAGAAAAGCGCTATATAAGAACTAGTCCATTTACCATTTAACATCCTGTAAGTGTAACATCCTGTAACTGTAACATCCTGTAACTGTAACAGTCCTGCTTTAGAGACCCACAGAGTCCATGTTGCTGTTTATCACTTGCATGGATTTTACCCACTGCTCAGGTTATGGAAAACATGCCCCTCCACCACAGGAAGCCTGCATGCTGAAAACTGAAACATTACAAATCTCATCTCACTGATTCCATAAAGGGACCATCTCCATGCACTCAGACAAACTAACAAACAAACCATACGTTTTTAGCAGAAACAGGTCTAAACCTCGTCTAACTTAGAAGTTTTGGAGTTGATCCTGATCTCTATCCTGGAATATTTTGGAAGGATTCCTTGTCATTGTGAGATAAAGATGTGAGACAAAATTGGACATTTCACATCATATCTTCACAAATACATATCAGACTGAAAAAAGTACAAATTGGGAGGCATTGTCTTAATTTTCTCTAAGAAACATCCCAAACTGATCTGGATGCAGACCTCTTTGTGGAGCTGTGCAGGACTTGCAAGGAACTCCCTGAAGTCCTGAGATTTGAACCCTTTCAGCCTGAGTTCATGTGGAGGCAGAAGGTCAGAGAGGAGGGAAAGGATGTAACTGCCCTTACATGGATGATGTCTTCATGTACGTGGCGTTTTCCACGCGTGGACACTCCACCGTCACACACTGGAAACCCCCGTAGGTGTTCACACACAGCTGCTCGGCTGTGCAGTTGTGCATTCGGTTTTCACACTCGTCGATGTCTGAATGTGAAAGGTCAGAGGTGAGAGGTGCAACTACAAGGGAACACACATCTTAAGCATTCCCCAGAATGACCTCTGACCTGTGCAGCCGCGGCCGTCTCTGGTCAGGTCGTAGCCGGACGGGCACACGCAGTGGAAGCTGCCGGGCGTGTTCACGCACTCGTGGACGCAGAGGCGGCCGGGCTGACCGAGAGGAAACAGGTGGCACTCATCGATGTCTGAAACAGACGCAACCAAAATTAGAACCGATGAGCAACAATTTCTGTTTTCAAGCAAAAATATCAAAAATGTTCTTTTTTCTCAGCTTTCATTATGTAAAAACCAGTTATTGGTCAGGAATAATCACCTGTGCAGATGTTGTCACGGCCCGATATGGTGAAGCCCACGTCGCAGGTGCAGCGGGTGGAGCCGAGGAAGTGTGTGCAGTGAGAGGGTCGTACTGAGGAGGAGGGAGAGGATGGCGTGGGTGATTGGTGAGAAGATGAAGCTGCTGAGGAGGATGCTGACAGAGCCGCAGAGGCAGGAAATGATGATGAAGGAGAAGCAGGGGAGAAGGAGGGGAGGGAGTTGGCGGTGCTGTTGAGGCCTGAAAAGAAAAAAGGCGGAATAAAAACCCCAAAATGCCAAAGCAGAGCTCAGACTGTCCTCCGCTTATTCCCCACACTCACGCCTGCACATGGGCTGCTGGCCGCTCCACTTCAGGGACTCCAGACACACGCGGGTCCGCGGACCAATCAGCTCGTAGCCGGACTTGCACAGGAAGTGGACCTCGTGTCCGATGCCAAACACTCTGCCCAGTCTGCGGCCGTGATCGGGGGGGTCCAGTTTGGGGCAGGATGCTGGAGGCAAAACATGTACACCGTGAGATCATCTCCCCCCCTGCTGAACCCAGTCTAAGCCCTGCATGGTCTGGGACCTCAGAATCTCCTCTAACATTGCCATTATTGACAGTCTCCATCTTTACCTGTTGGGGGCGCTACAGCAGGTTAAACTGACCACCCTTACCATTTTTGCCAATTCTAAAGACTGCCATGGTGCTGTTGTGCAGGGCACTAATCTTCTTCTTCAGGGAGCGCAGGCCCTGCTGGTAGGACGTCTCATGGACCGCCAGCATCTTCTCCACCTGCCGCAGCGAGTTCAGCAGGTCGTGAGTGGAGGGGCACTCCTGTGGGTGGGAGGAGGAGGTTAGAGGGCCCTTCCTGAAGCTGAGCATGTTTCGAGAACACCAAAACCGTGAGCTGAAAGAAGCTCAAAGTTCTGTGGGTTTAACTATCTAAATGACTCCTGTCACCCTCGAAAGGATAAGCAGAAAAAAATGGATGGATGGCTTAAAAAATAATCATGAAGACTTGAAGATTTTCTAAGGTTGTAATCATTATTTGGCTGGTAGCAGAGCATCCCTCTTCCATCTTATTGTGTTGGCAGCTGTGAGGTCTGCACATGGAGGTGAGGGTTTTCAAGGTTGCAGTGACGCCTGGGTGAAAACTGACCCAGAAGCAGCCGCTGACCTCACAGTAACTGAAGCACAGCTGAACTGCTGCTGCTGCCACACCGAGAACCTGCGGTTTGTGCTGCTGCTGTTTGGGGGAGTTTCTCTGGTTTCTCACAGGCAGCAAAGAGAAAGGAGGGTGAGCAGGAGCTCCACGGGCTGCAGCTACCGCCACTTCCATCAGAGCACAAACAGATAAGGCTGCTGTGGTAACAGGGCATCAGGAACACTGTTATGCCTCAGAGCTCACAGTAATTCACTACCAATGACAATAATGATAGATAGATTTGTGCACTGGTGTCAGTCGCTGAGTTCTGTTTTCATCTGAGTTTATTGCTGATTATTTTATAATAAAAAGGAACAGGTCCATGAAGCTCTGATTGACATTTGGCTGATCTCACATTCAGTGACTCCTGCAGTGAGTCACAAAGACGACGCACACAGAGAGGATTGTGTTGGTGTCAGACGGCCTGCAGCACAGTTCAGGTTCAGAAACATCAACCTGACAAAAATGGTGAGCGCGCTCCCTGCTGCTCTTCACCTGACGCGCTGTCGTCAGCTTCCAAACCGAGGACTGTTCACCGGCTGAAACCTGCCAGAGACCTGCTCTCAGCACTGAAACATCAGCCGTGCTGAAGCTGCCCGAGAAGATGATGGTGAACACGAGATGTCCAAATGTAATCATATAAGGGTTTTTTTTTTTTTTTGAGCTAGCTAAATAGAGTTTGGTATATATAAAATCATATATATGGTGCTGCATTATGTTTCCATAAATAAACTCAAATATATTTAAAAATCATCACAGAAGGACCTTTGTGTCCTTCACTCTTCCTCTCCATCATGTGTGCTGTTTGAAGCTGTCATATAACACATCATATTCTAACCTTTCTTTATAAAATAATTCTGCTGTCAGCACATCCTACAAGTCAGAGGTCAGCTGACCTCTTAAACAGGATGCTAATGGGTCATTTGAGCTTGAAGGGATTAAAAATGTCTTTTTAAGGAATATCCTCTCCAAGGTAGGCTACATTAAAGAATTATACCCTAAAATTTATAAAAGTAAAATGCAAACAAGATGAGGATTGCTCCTATTTATTTTATGTGACCACAAAAACAGCAGTCTTTAGATTAACTGAGTCCAAATATAGATGTTTAAGTCAGACAGCTGTACTCACCTGAGCAGAAGAAAAATAAACCTGATGAAGACTCATCATCATCATCATCATCATCATAACGACCTCAGCAGCCTTCATCCTGGACAAAAGCTCCATCCTCATCCTCAGAAACCCGATGAAGCGTCCTCAGCTCCTCCGCCGCGTCCTCAGAAATGAACCATCTCCTCTCCTGCTCTTTCTTTTCGAGGGCACTTGCCAAATTTCTCCTCCGCTCCCTCACAACCCTCCCTCCACCTCCACCTCCACCCACCTCCCTGTCAGACATGTTGGAGGTGGAAGCAGCAGGAGGAGGAGGAGGGCCCACATCTGGAACATGCTTTCCCCTGTTTTTCTTTTTTGATCCATCAGCAAATCCTGAAATAGACTCTTAAATTATAAGGAAAGTCAGCTGGCAGCAGCGTCTTTTAATCATCCCCGTTGTTGGGGACTATTTCAGATTCGCTCCCCGGCTCAGGAATGTGGCTCCCGCTACAATTACAGTGACTAGAAAGCCCCACTTTTTTTTTTTTTTGAAACCCTAACCGTGCTCTGCTGCAGGAGTTCATGTGGCTCCTAAATGACAAGGCAGCGATCTCTGAGGCAGAAGCCCCCGCCTCGGTTATCCCCCACCTCGAAGGAAAAAAAAAAAGAGGGGCAGAGATCCTGGAAGAAATGTTAGAAAAGACCCTGCAGCTGTGACAAGTCCAAACTTCAACTTAAACTCAGAGTCATATATAAAGTATGATAATGGCAGAGTGTGCATACACACTATAATCTCCTATATGAAGGCTGCAGCACTCGAAACACATGAAAATCCCCAAAAAGGAAACACACATGTGCTGGATGTGGAAGCATAAAGTTTAACTGGAAGTGGGTAAAAAGATGATTGAACCAGGTTCCATCAAACAAGGCCTTGAATGTCCTTGAATGTCCTTGAATTTCATGTGCAGTTAGTGCAGAAGGACACACACACTCTTTCATGTGCAGCCTTCACCGTGATTATGAAAGGCTTCAGGAACGGAGGCCACAGGACACGGCTGCTTCAGTAACAGACAAGTGATCACAAATAAACTGACAGAACACAAAAACCAAAGAGTGTTGATGCTGGCCGAGCAGCTCACCTGGGCCAGCGTTTACAGCCTGGAAGGCCCAGGTGAGCTGCATCAGCTGACCACTCTCCCCTGTCGGGCAGTTATCGCTGAGGATAACCTGGACCCCCTGGAAGACGGTTGGATGGCACCATCAGGACTGGGGCACAGGAAAAGTCCGCTCCTGTTCCTACGGGTACCAGAATGCACCACCTAAGGCTTCATCAAGGTACCTACAGGAACCTTTCTGAGTGTCAGACAGGTGCAAATCTCTCCCTGAGCAGTCAAACTCATACTTGCACCTTTCTTCTGGGTTTTAACAGATTTTTTTTAAATACAAAATTTATTTTATTGGAATCTGGTTTCCACAAAAGGGAGCATCCAGTAGAAAGCGTGGGTGGTCCCACACCCACAGGGACAGTGATTGGCCCAAAGCCACATGATCACCGGCCCACCCCCTCCTCACAGGTGCCTCACTGGCTTACTGACCACATCACCCAGTCTTACAGCAGCTCCACCGGCTCCCAGTTAAGTTCACAATTCAGTTCAAAATCCTCCTGTTCGCATTCAAAGCCATCCATAACCTCGCCCCTCCTTATCCAGCCAATCTTCTTCACATCACCTCCTCCTCCCGCACCCTCCGCTCTTCCTCCTCTATCCGCCTTACTGTTCCCCCTGCCCGCCTCAGCACCACAGGGAACAGAGCTTTCTCCCACTCTGCTCCCCAGCTGACATTCACAATATTGACTCCCTTCATATCTTCAAATCAGGACTCAAAACTTACCTGTTCAAGACTGCATACTCACTTTAGCTCCTTTGCTCATTTTAGTTTCTTGTTTGTGCTTTTTGTGGTTTGTCTTTTTTCACCTCATGAAGTGTCCTTGGGTGTCATGAAAGATGCTTGTAAGTAAAATGTATTATTATTAATATTATTATTATTATTATTATATCTCTCATGTTTAACGTGTTTCCTGGAGTGTGTTTTGTGGTGACTTCAGATCAGATTAAAGTCCTTCTAATCTTAAAGATTAAAAACTAAAGATGAGCGTTCCTGACTGGAACTAGTCCTCACACTCCTGCTGCCATCACACCACACCTTCAAAATTTGATTAGAGTTTTGATACCACAGGAAATGACAGCGAGGACCTGCTCTCCATGTTTTTATTCTCAGCGTGATTCACAACGATCCCAATAATCCTTCTTTATCTTCTTATGAGGACCCACCTTTGGCAGAAGAGGGAGACAAACATGAATGTGATATCTGTGTGTACATCACAAACAAAGGGATTAGAGATAGCCCATAAACAGTAATATTAATACACTTGTGTCTGTGTATGAGTGATAAATAATACAGGAATATTAATAAAAGATTGTCCAGCAGGTGGAGTTTCAGTCTTTATAGAAATGGGTCAGAAATCCAGAGAATTCCGGTCTGCTCACAAACATGTGGCTCCACCACACTTTGGAAAACGATCATTTACTTTGGCAGAGTCGTTGATTACAGTTTGAAGCTTTGATTCAAACCACAGGAGAACTGAGAGCTCTGCAAACAACCATGATTTACTGATGTTTGTCTTTACAGACGGACGCTTTTCCGTGTTCCTGGTGTTTGTTTGGGGCTGTTTCCTGGAGAAATATCATAATCGTTCCCTTTTTGTTCTGCATTTTTCAGCCTGAGGGGCTCCATGGAAAGATTTTTAAATAAATTAAATTTAAATAAATTATATTTATTTAACCAGGATTATATGAGTTTTGAGAACTCCTTGTGGTGGATAATACACCCATAAATACACACAGAAGCTTACATGAAAATAAGTTAACACATGTACATGAAATAAAGTGTAAAATACAAAAACCCAAAATGGAAACACATCAGTGATGTGCAGTATAACATTCATTAAAGAAATGACAGGACAAACATCAGAAAGTGTAACTCTGTTTTTTAGGCTGCAGACCGTCTTGTGTGCTTGAACTGAAGGACCTCAGACTTCTTTTGGTTCATGAAGCCATTTCACCTCTGCCAAGCGTGGAGGGGGTTGTCTGCCTGGGGTCACAGGTGTGAAGTCTTACATACGTGGGTCAGGATGTGTGTGGGTGTTGAATCACCTGGGAATGGATCTCAGGACAGCAGGCTGACGTCCCAGATCATCACCTGTGTTCAACAGTGGCCGTTCACAGTGGACGTAGATGGCCTCCTTTACTCCCCCAGTCATCTGTCTTCTTCAAGAGCGTGAACATTGGCATCCTCAGAGCTTCCGTCAGCTGCAGGTGAACAGAGGAGTGCTGCTGAGGTCCGTGTGTTTGTGGAGTGGCTGTTTGGAGTGAAGCTGCTGTTGTTCAGCTTGTGTTTGGATGTTTCATCTTTGGGTTTTTGTCTGAGGGTGTTGGTGGGTCTGAAGTATTATTATTATTATTATCCAGTTGCCATCAAGTGCATGAGACTACCATGACCTGGATGAGTGAGAAGCTCCAGAGCAGCACAGGGTGAACTCCGCTCTGCTCTCTGTTCTTCCTCAGACGCCCCAAATCATTCAGACTGTTCTGAAAACCGTGGGAGATACAAACAGGGCTGTTTGCAGGGTTTTGTGAAGGGGAAATGGCACCAAACACGAGTACATTATAACCCATATTTACAGAGGAGGGCAGCATGTTTTGACCCATAAAAATCTAAATCTAAATTTGCTTATTAGCACATAAGATAAGGAAATGTTGGCCACACAGTGACCTACACACAGTCACAGTGACAGCAGTTAATGACCTGCAGATGTGTTTGTGTTGTAGCCTGAGGGAGGAATTAAACACAGTGTCTTTTTGCCATCTTTGTAGTTAAACACTGAAAGCACACAGATTGTTCTCTGAAAGGAAACACAGCCTTTCTAAGCAGCACCACCACTTTTTTCCCCACTGCATGAAGACCGAACGGAAGCTGCAGTCTGTGCACGAGCAGATCTCACAGATCAACTTTGGCACAACAGAGTCGGGCGTTAAGCCGACCCTAAACCAGACATTACGCCCCACCTACATCCTGTTCATGTTTTTACTGAAACTTGTATTAAATTAGAATAAAACTAACACTAAGGCCGGCTAAGGTTTTCGTGGAGTATTCATGTAAAGTATCAGGAAATACAAATACTGGAGTAACGTGCCTCCAGCGTGTCTCTGCTCTGATCTGATGGACCTTCACACCCTTCACATGTTCAGATCTGCAGAGATTCTCTGCATGCGTTTGGCTGTCTTTACGTAGCCTTTCAGATTTGTAAACACATCCATAAACTCTCCAAGTAGAATCACATAATTGATGGATTCAGTATTTTATGGATACGTTATCTTGTGCTGCAGACGTCCCTCCTGTACACTGACTGTGTGAGAGAAAGCTTTACTTCAGGTATGATTCTGCATATTTCCTATTTGGCTCCACTCAGCAGAGATTAGCAGCAGGGAGAGTGACAGCTGGATTAAAATGAACTGCATCTCTGGCTGGAGTGAAAAAATAAATAATAATTAGACCTTCGTTATAGCTGTCACTGCAGCAGTGCTGATGGTTCAGCTCCTGCGATGAGGGTTTTCTGTCCATGCTGAGGTAAACTGAGGTAAACGCCGTTATTACACAGGATTAAATCAAATCTCAGTGTCCTGTACAACAGCCACGGCCTGCAAAATGAACAAAACTGCTCTGACTGAGTGTTTTAATCTGCAGCTTCTCTAATGCCTGCAAACAGAAAACATTAATAAAGATAAATGTGAATTGATTTTTAAAATTAGCTTGTAAACACTTCTCCTGTGCTGCCCGCACCTTTTGTGGTCTGATGGGTAATTGCTCATTGCTCATGGAAATGCGTGTGTGTGGTGGTGGTGGTGGTGGTGGGGGGGCTGTTAGCCAGCTGCTGACATGAGGTTGACTCCAAGATAAATAAAGCAGCCCAGGAGATGGCCCTGCTCTCCTCATCATCATATCTTAATTGGAAAGGACAGCTTTAATTAAAATGAAACCATTTAATGGATTTTGTAATTACTGAGTTAGATGGAGACCGCTGGGTTAGGCCAGCAGTGCCTCTGAAACACTGATTATAAGACTTGGATTTCATCAACATATTAGAGAAACATCAATTAAATTTCTCTCTGTTGATAAAATCGTGCTGTTAGGAGTTTACAGTGCTGAACTGAACCAGCTCTGAGATGGATTATGGTTTGAAAGATGAATCCAGAAGAACATGGAAATGCCCAAAGATGCAGTTCCTCTGATGATCCACTAGAGGCACCAGCAGTGAGTCAGTCCTCATAGACTCCAGTGTTAAAACGTCCAAATTTACAGCGGAAATGAACACGTTTACAGCCTGATACAAAGAACAGCTTTGGTCTCTGTAGCTCATTTCCTCCTTCATAACAGCTGCATGGGGGTGAATTTGTTTCAGAACTCACCTCTTTGGATTTGTTAAGGGTTAAAATTTGCATTATTGGGGGCGTGGCCTCTCTGACTGACAGGTGGATGGTGACAGAGGCGGCTGTAGCTGCTAGCTGTCTGCTAGGCTCCCCCTCAGGTAACTGGAGTCCCTGAACGGGACCCCTGGACTGTGTTTGTGCTGTTGGAGCCTTTGGGAGCATTTTAATGTCAGGTGTGTAGGTAATACAGGTGTGCGGTTATTTGAACAGACTGTTGCTCCAATTTTGATCAAATTCTAAAATGGTGACTTTCAGCTAAAACAACAAACAGAAAACCCACCACGATGTGAGCCAGAACGCTGATGCTGAGATCCCTGATGTCACTTTACGCTTAAACTGCAGTTACCATGGTCCCCAAAGTATGGAGTAATCCAGTGTAACCAGTGTGACCACATCCACTCTGCCTATAACCTTTATTCTCCATATATGTGGAAGAATAACTGCAAAACTAAAATAACTTTTTTGTTTGTGATCAGCTTCTCACAGAACGCACAAGGTTTGCCTTTATCAGCCAAAAACATGTGCTTACATTTCAGTTACACTTCAACACCACTAGGTGGCGTGGCATCTCCACAGGCTAAATACTGAGGATCACCTTCCTGCCGTTACACCTAAAGGTACAGAATAGATGGAAATACATCTCAAACTTTACAGTGTAAGTTCAGTGAAATGTGCCTTTAAACGGCACTTCCTGATTCTGCTCGTCCTCCTTTACAGCACTCGAAGCAGTGATTTCACATCTCTCCCTCTTGCATGCACACTCACTCTTCCTCCCCGCTTTCCTGCAGATAAATAATTTGGTCCTGCCTCCTCCATCCCTCTGCTGTTAGATGGTACAGCCCGCTGCCACGCTCAGCACTCACCCCTCTCTCTGAGGAGGATTCAGTCACTCACACTCCGAGTCGTCAGGTGTTCCTCTCTCCTCCTCTTCTTCTCCTCTTGTTATGACCCATTCGAGAAGTGGACGCCACCAAGACCGATGTGAGTAACACACACACACACACACACACACACACACACACACACACACACACACACACACACACACACACACACACACACACACACACACTCAAGTGTGTTTTGCTATCTTTGTGGGGAATTTCCATTGACTTCCATTCATTTCTACAGCCTAAACCTTACCTTTACCCTTTTCCTAACCCTAACCATCACATACCTAACCCTAACCCTAACCTAAACTCAATTCATACCTTAGCCCTAACTCTGACCCCTGACCCAAAAACAGGGTTTCCCCTTGTGGGGACAAGGTTCCAGTCCCCACAAGGAGCAATTGGTCCCCACAACGTAGTATATGTCAGGAAAATTGTCCCCACAAGGTATTATAAACATACGCACACACACACACACAGAGTTACATGAGTGTGTTTGAGAGACTGAACAAAGATGTGGTTCGGGTGAGGAGAGAACTCGTGGAGTAAGAGCAGGGCTGAAACGACGCAGATCTGCCCTTTACTCTGATGAAAAGTGTCTCAGCATGTGCTTCATTATCGCTGTGTGTGTGTGTGTGGACACGCGTGCTTGAGCTCATTGTTCACTGAAAGACTAAACTGTGCCTCTTCATCCTAACATGAGCTGCTGTCATGCCTTGTGTGTGAGTCGGTGTGTGTGCAGGTGTCACACAGCATTCAGAAACCTGCACACACAGGTTTAGGTCATGTACAGGTTTCTAAAGTCATGTGATGTTTGTGCCCATGTGAACTTATTCATCATGCTAAAATAACACGTACATGGAAATTAATAACAGGATTTCTCATTTTTCATGTAAGCTTCATAATCTTTGAGGACTGAAGGTGGTGGACGGCGGGGACGGAGGGGTCGTCTGAGTCTCTTTATTTCCATGTGTCAAAGTGTCCTGAAGCAAGAAAATGAACCTGAATTCCTCCTGATGGTGGCTCAGAGTGTGTGTGTGTGAGTGTAAAATATGTGAAATGCTGTTAGTGTAGACCTGAGAAGAGTCATGAAGAAACTAAATCTGACCCTTGTGTTCTCGGGGCCTCACACTGAGGCGTTCTGTCGGATCCCGCTGGTGTCACGGCCGAGCTGTCCTTTGGTGTTTCTGCTCTGACGCAGAGACTCGTTTTAAGGAGCTCTGGGATCGATTTTAACTTTGCTTCTTACTCTGACCTTTGGTTAGGTTCAGCCACTGAAGACTACCTGGTTAGGTTCAGGGCACGGTCGTGGTTTGGACCTTCACACTGTCACCCAAACACCCTGTGTTTTATTTGACATTAGAGGTGTCTGACGCCCTGAGAGCGAGAATGGTCTAAAACCACACACTCAGTCTGGTTGTGTCGCCCTCTCGGCGGTGCTTTTGTGCCCCTTTGCAGTGATTTTTGAACGGAGATCTTGATGCAGCTGTGCAGGGACGACGACTCTGAGGTCTAATCATAATCGAGCCGATCAGGCTGCCTTCTTTTAGGACTCGAAGCTCATTACTGTGAGCTAAGTTCACGGCTGTGTTTATTCATCCCTGAAAAACCACCCACACTCTCAGCATCAGCGTTACACTTTGTAAAAGTGGCTGAAGAAGCATCTTGGAAGGAAGAAGTGACCATGAAGCTCTGCAGCATTAGGGAAGACCAAGTAACCTTTTTTCTGTAAAGCTTGTACGGTTAACACACGGTGGAAAACAGAATGGCGCTGTGACTTTTTTGGTTTTAATAAATGAATTTAAGAAGTCTGCCACCCCCCGAAACCCTGAGCCGATGCTCAGTTTGATGACAAAGTCAGAAACTGATGAAAGCAGGACGAGGAGGAGATGAGGAGAGCGCTGCAACAGGAAACTGAATGGTTCAGTAATCTGCACACCGATCATCCAGACTGACGCCCTGGATGAGAAGCTCCTGCTTTATTTCTTCCTGTAAGACATTAAGGAGCAGACAGATGGCTGCTGATGGGCTGCGTCTGTCTGTCATGTGCAGAATGAAGAAGCTTTACTGATGTATGTAGACAGTAATGTATGCAGATTGTCACTTTAAGATAACTTACGTGGCACTATGATAGCAATATACAGCATATACAGTCAGCAATTCAACACCATATATGATCACACAGATTACACTAAACAGCAAAGGCAGCTTGAAATTTGTCAGTTTCTCCCACCCCAAATCTCTCATAAATTTCCACCTTTATGAAGGATACAGATTATTTTTTAAGGATTATGGTGCATAAATTGATTTACTTCCATTTAAAACCAGCATATCTTTTTCTAGTGGCCTGAAAGTTGTGCAGATACTCAAAAACATAAAAACATCTGAAGTTTGTCAAGCAGATATTTCCACCCACTGGTACGGATCCCCCGAGTGATACTTTCACAGTAGCTAAGGGGATGTGGGAAGATGAGGTCAGCTAACCTGAATTTAATGGAGCTGCTCTGCTCAGTTTTTGGATTCCAGAGCGCGAGCTGCTCTGCTTGATTCACACTTCGTCTTCCTTCTGGTTACATAGAGCAGGAAGTCAGTTTTCAAAATAAAAGACCCCATGTAACGCTCCACTTCTGAAGCTCCTGGTGTGAGTTAAAGAAAAAAGATCTGCAGCCTTTGTATCCTGGGTACCACCCCCTCTTTAATCCAGCTTTCCTCTGATTGGCTGACCCTTGCAAACAGAAGGCTAGGACAGTTAGTGGTAGTGATTTATCTGCTCACAGCCAGAGCTGTGTGCCTGAGATGACCATATTAGGGACATCCACCCTCTATGACATCACACAGACTGTATTTGGCTCACATGGATTACTGTACATACACTGACCCTACTGTTGAAAGCTCTGGTAATATTTGATATGAAAATCAGCCACTGGAACAGGAACAGGTTTCCAGGATGGCAGTGAGACCTGATGGATGGTTTGGAGAAGGCGGCACTGACACAAAGATAGGAGGCTGAGCTGGAGATGCTCAGATCTTCACTGGGAGTGAGCTGGATGGACAGGACTAGAAATAAGTCCATCAGAGGGACAGCTCAGAGTCAGAGAGGCTGAGATGGTTTGGACATGTGAAGAGGAGGGAGAGAAGATGGAGCTGCCAGGCAAGAGGAACAGAAGGAGACCTCAGAGAAGATTCATGGATGTAGTGAAGGAGGACATGAAGGAGGGTTGGAGTGACAGGAGGATGCTGGGATAGGGGGAGATGGAGGAAGATGATCTGCTGTGGCGCCCCCTAAAGGGAGCAGCTGGAAGAAGGAGAAGAAGAAGATGATGAAGAAGGAGAAGATGAAGAAGGAGAAGAGGACCACTGGAAGAGGAGATATGTGACAGGAAATAACCAGAAGCAGAGTAGGTCGCCTTTAAAGATCTGAATGGACCTGATGAGTAAAGTTATGGCTAAGCAGAAACAGATGATCAAACAAATGCATAAATGATTAAAAGAATATAGATAATGATAAATATTTGAGGTAAAATTATGGCTAAAGTCATAATAGACAAAATTGTTACCAGTTAAAAGTAAGTTAAACTTAATGTGTTCTAATAACGTTTCTGAGTTTCTGATTCTGGGAGTTTAATTATGTGAATTTCTTTCTTTGATTTCTTTCTTATAAATTTATGACTGTAATTTTACCAAAGCCACTTATTATTAACTTTGGTATAAAAGTCTGTGTAAAATGATAAATCAAATGTTTTAAATGTCACTCATGTGCTTCTTATTAATGTTGAGTACAATCCCATCAGCCAGCTGATTCAGGGTCAGTATTCTGATGAATATATTCCACTGATGAAGAATCAGGAATGGTTTGACCTGCTGATCCAGTCTGAAATCTACAGAAAGCCTTGGTTACATTTTTGACAGTTTTGCTGTTTTTTTCTTCATAAATCTGATGGAGGTGGACACACCATCATCATCCCGCTCAGTTCTTTAAAATCAAACTTAGACAGAAGTATTCGTCCTGGCCTCATCGAATCCCAGCAGCGCCCTCTGCTCTGCTCCGGCGTTCCTGCCAAACTCTGAAAACCAATAACCACGAGGGTGTGAAATTATCCTGTCATCACTCTCTTCTTTCCCTCCTCTCTCATTTCTCCTCTCTTTCTCCATCTCCTCCCTATAAAGCTCATGTGTCGGCCAAACAATGCAAAGCAATATAAGCTATGAAATAGCTGTAATCACTCAGTCTCCCGCTCAGCGTGCTGCAGGCACTGTGGCGACCTGGCAGCCTTATCGATCTCTGGTGGCGGGAACGATTAAAGGCACCCCGGCAGTTAACAGATGGTGAGTGACGGCACTCATAAACCTCGCACTAAAAGACTAATGTCCTACAAGCTGCATCCTGCGTGCCAGCAATAAACAACCCTGCCACAGACTGTCAGCGCTACGAGCGGGGAGAGAGGGATGATGGGAGGCGACGGGCCACCTGCTGTCTCACCGAACATGGTTTGACATGCGGGGGGTCCTCGGAGCAGAGTATGGAGCGCTGATGGAGGTCGTGGGGAGACAGCCTGCTCTCAGCTTTCAATTATAAAACCCAAATGGTGCCTGAATGGTTCAAATCTGAAGGAAAGAGGAGACAGAAAGAAACCCAGAGAGGATGCTGCTGTGGAAGGAAAATACTTTACAAACATATAGAAATAAAAACAGCAGTTTTGTAATGGCATGAAAACACTTTTTCTGAAGCTTGAAAAAGGCGACTGGACTTCTTTTTTGTTTCTTGAAGACGTTTCACCTCTCATCCGAAAGGCTTCTTCAGTTCTCAACCAAATGGTGGAGAGACCCAGGTATTTAAACCCCTGTGGGCGTAGTCCCCTGGAGGTGGTTATGACCCTCTATTGATCATGTGCTTGAACACATGTGCCCAGGTGTGAAGGGGGCGTGGGTCATATTTAATCAGTGGTTTCAGTTGAAACCAACTTAGGACTCCGCTCCATTGTTTCCTGTGGCCTATTGAGGTCACTGGAACACTTTTACTCACACCATCGCAGAAGAAGTTTCTACATTTGTGGACAAAGCCCAGCTCGCACAACACATCAAAGGTAAGGAAAGACAACTACGTAAATTTCAAACGCTGCAAACCAAGGCATACCATTCATCTGTTAACAAACAGGACGACACGATAAGCAATGGAAACCAAGGAAAGTGGGTGAAGAACCTATCAGACAGGGTCCTCACCAAACCAGAGGAAAATGTGCTAGCCAAAGGACTCAACTTTGCCATAGCCCCACAACAGCTTCCTATAGTAGACCTCATCACAGCAACAGAAACCGCTATAAGAAATAACAAACTTTCTCATCCTGTAGCAGAACAGATCAGGATGAAAGTTTCAGCCACTCTCGCCAGTGCAAGACTTCCTCCATCCAACCTCACCATTCAGGAGAAGAAGGCCATCACAGCCCTAAGCAAGGATCAAAACATCACCATACTGCCAGCCGACAAGGGGAGGTGCACGGTTGTGCTGAATTCATCGGATTACCACAACAAAATTACTACACTCCTCAGTGACAACAATACTTATGAGGTCTTGAGACGTGATCCCACAAGCAACTACAAGAAAAAAGTTGTTTGCTGCCTGCAACAACTTGAAAAGGAAAAAGCCATTGACCGCCCCACTTACTACCGCCTGTACCCTGGAGAAGCCACTCCATGCATTTATGGACTCCCAAAGATCCACAAAGAAGGAGTCCCACTTCGACCCATTATCAGCAGTATAAACTCGGTCACCTACAACATTTCCAAACACCTCGCCACCATCTTATCACCGCTTGTTGGCATCACACCCCACCACATTGAAAACTCTACAGATTTTACTAACAAGGTCCAGAATCTTGTACTGGATCCAGATGAAACCATGGTGTCCTTTGATGTGGTTTCACTTTTCACTTGCATACCTACAACTGAGGCAGTGGAGACCGTCAGAAGACGACTACAGGAAGACGATTCCTTACTGAACAGAACCAGCTTCACCCCAGATCAGATTTGTGCACTTTTAGATCTCTGCCTTACCACAACATATTTTAAATACAATGATGGATTCTACAGACAGAAGCATGGATGTGCCATGGGCTCCCCAGTGTCTCCCATTGTAGCCAACCTTTACATGGAGGAAGTGGAAAGTAAAGCTCTTGGTTCTTTCAAAGGGACGGCACCTAGCCACTGGTACAGATATGTAGATGACACCTGGGTCAAAATCAAAACCCGAGAAGTAGAAGCCTTCACTCGTCACATTAACTCAGTGGATAAATACATACGTTTTACCAGGGAGGACACCAGAGATAACAAGTTACCATTCCTGGACTGTGCGGTGCTTATCGAGGAAGATGGAAGCCTCAACATTGAAGTTTACCGGAAGCCCACACACACAGACCAGTATCTCCTCTTTGACTCCCACCACCCTCTGGAACACAAACTTGGGGTGATCAGGACCCTACAACACCGTGCGGAAAGTGTTCCCTCTAAGGCAGAAGGGAAGCATAAGGAACACACACACATTAAGAAAGCCCTCAAAACATGCGGTTACCCCAACTGGGCCTTCATCAAATCAGCTAAGATGCACAGGAATGAAGGCCAAACACAAACTACAGAGAATGGGAAGGACAAGAGGAACAACATTGTCATCCCATATGTGGCAGGCTTGTCAGAGAAACTCAGAAGAATTTTCTCCAAGCATGACATCTCAGTATACTTCAAACCAAGTCACACCCTAAGACAAAAACTGGTTCATCCCAAGGACAAACCCGCCAAACACAAGATCAGCGATGTAGTGTATGCTGTTCAGTGCAGTGAAGAGTGCTCGGACCTCTACATTGGTGAAACCAAACAGCCTCTTCACAAACGAATGGCACAACATAGAAGAGCCACTTCGACAGGACAAGATTCAGCAGTACATCTGCATCTGAAGGAAAAAGGGCACTCTTTTGAGGATGCCAATGTCCACATTTTGGACAGGGAAAACAGATGGTTTGAAAGAGGAGTGAAAGAAGCCATCTATGTCCACTGTGAACAACCATCATTGAACAGAGGAGGTGGATTACGTCACCAACTTTCCCCCGCTTACAGGGCTGTCCTGAGCTCCCTTCCCAGACGTCTCAACCCCCATTCACACCTTTGTTCCAGTGACCTCAATAGGCCACAGGAAACAATGGAGCGGAGTCCTAAGTTGGTTTCAACTGAAACCACTGATTAAATATGACCCACGCCCCCTTCACACCTGGGCACATGTGTTCAAGCACATGATCAATAGAGGGTCATAACCACCTCCAGGGGACTACGCCCACAGGGGTTTAAATACCTGGGTCTCTCCACCATTTGGTTGAGAACTGAAGAAGCCTTTCGGATGAGAGGTGAAACGTCTTCAAGAAACAAAAAAGAAGTCCAGTCGCCTTTTTTCAAGCTCCAGAGACTACTATGACCTGGATAACTGAGAATCTACACAGACACTTTTTCTGAAGCTCCATGTATGCTAATGTTGGTCGAGCGAGTCACCACTTCAGTTTAGTCGGAAAAATCTCAAGGACCAACTCAGCATCCACCAACCACTTAGGCAGGATTCACACTTAAATGTTGCTTCTAACTTTTAATAGTGTACAGGAGGATATTTATACTGGTGCAGCTGTCACAGCAACAGCAACCAATCGCTCACATGGAAAGAAAACCCAGCTTCGATCAACCATTAGCACGAGCCGAGCTGCCTGCGTGTTGCTGACTTTGTTCAACAGTCGGATTACTTAACACAGCTTCTCCTGCATTTACCAGCAATCACCTCACTCTACTGGCACATAACATGAGGCTAGCAGTCACTCTGAAGCTTCAGCATGAATGGGATGGGATTGGCTGACACCTGCACTCGCATTAAAAACTGAACTACTCTCAACTTTTCGGCATAAGCAGCACGAAGCAACAGCTCCAGGATTCCACGTTCTAACAAATTCTGACGTCAGAGTTAATGAGAGCACTGAATCCTGAAAGGTCTCCATGTGAGTCCTACCTCAGGTTTAGGGTTAGCCCTGTGGACAACAGAGGTCCAGTCAAACCATCTCTTAAAAAGCAAGAAAGCCTCAGTCACACAGGCCTAGAGACTGGTCAGTGACCCACAGTAACCTCTGGTTGCTAGGCAAAATGTGTATTGCCTAACCAGCTAGTGAGTCCTTGACAGAGGGTGATGATTGCTGCTGGGTCACACCGATTGCAGAGAGGGTGCTGCACTAAAAACCTCCTTGTGATTGCTTTGGTCACTAGCAAATTGCTGTAGTTGCCCATTGTTTGTCTGCAAACAATTAAATGGGGAGTCTTCTAAAGTTAATTATGGAGTTCCACAGGGTTCTGTGCTGGGTTATTTACATTATACATGCTTCCCTTAGGCAGTATTATATGAAAGCATTGCATACATTTTCATTGTTATGCAGATGATACTCAGCTTTACCTATCAATGAAGCCAGATGACACACATCAATTAGTTAAACTGCAGGAATGTCTTAAAGACCTAAAGGCCTGGATGACCTCTAATTTCCTGCTTCTAAATTCAGATCAAACTGAAATTCTTGTTCTCGGCCCCACAAATCTTAGAAACATGGTGTCTAACCAGATACTTACTCTGGATGGCATTACTTTGGCCTCCAGTAACACTGTGAGAAATCTAGGAGTCATTTTTGACCAGGATATGTCCTTCAATGCACATATTAAACAAATATGTAGGACCGCTTTTTTGCATTTGCTCAGTATTTCTAAAATTAGAAACATCCTTTCTCAGAGTGATGCTGAAAAGCTAATTCATGCATTTATTACTTCTAGGCTGGACTATTGTAATTCATTATTATCAGGCCGGTCTTGAATAATCAGGCCCCATCTTATCTTAAAGACTTGTGGTTCCTCGGATACTTAAGAGTAGAATGGGAGGCAGAGCCTTCAGCTTTCAGGCCCCTCTTCTGTGGAACCAGCTCCCAGCTTGGATTCAGGAGACAGACACCCTCTCTATTTTTAAGATTAGGCTTAAAACTTTCCTTTATGATCAAGCTTATAGTTAGGGCTGGATCAGGTGACCCTAAACCATCCCTTAGTTATGCTGCTATTTGCCTAGGCTCCTGGGGGGGGGTTCCTATAATGCACTGTTTCTTTTCATTCACCTCTTTTTACTCTGTTTATACCCCACTCTGTATTTAATCATCAGTTATTATTAATCTCTGTCTAATCCAAAAAAGGATACAACAAAACTTTACTAGCACATTTATGAAGGCTCCCAGGAAGGAGTGTCTAGAGGATGGCTGCATCGCCGACTTCAGTACAACTTTCATTTAAGAATGTTTTTTGCACCAAGGTTAGACATCGAGAAAAGACAGTCAGCTGATGGTTTTTCTGTTAAATAGGTGAAAATATATAAAGAGGTGGATGTAAACCCCACCTTCCCTCCAAACAGGTTACAGGTGACCTGTTGGATGTTGAGAAGATAAGGATGCAACTTTCTAACTTTCCTTCTGGCCATCTTGGTGATGAGTCTGGGTGGTTATTTGGGCAGCTCCTACCTAACTTCACTGGGACATAAAACGGTGTCCTGTATGAAGCAGATAGAGCTGCCAGTCAAATCTAAAAACACCTAAAAAGTTTGATGACTTTGCCCCAGGATAAGGTTTTAAAAGGCTATTGTTTTCCCTTGCACATTTATTTCTACTAAGCACACATGACATCATCATGACATGACATCATGAAGTTGTGGGCCAGCAGAGGACTTTCAGTTTTATGGACTTGTTCAGAGTTTTTCTGCAGCTCAGTTTCTTTAACTTTATTACAGCAGCATGAAGTCACAGTCCAGCACAAGAGTTTCCAATGGTTTCCTTTTCCTTTGAGTTAGGACAGACCCTATTTTTGCTCGCTCTGGCTGACAGATATGTTTGTTGTTGATAGGAGAGCGTGAGAGAAAATTAACTCCAGTCTGACAGATGGAAGCCAATTAGACTCTCTGGCCACTCGTTAAGGTGGCCGGCTGAGCCCGCCGGGGCTGTGTGTGTGTGTGTGTGTGTGTGTGTGTGTGTGTGTGTGTGTGTGTGCAGCTTCATTTAGTTCTGTGAGTTGTGAAAGAGCTGTGTGAGTGTTGTGTTGTACATATTTTTAGTGTGTGTTTATTTATAGACTTGCTTTGAGGCTAAGATGAGACGGAGTCTAGAGGAAATGAATGTGAGTGTGATGTCAAGTAAAGTGACGGACAGTGCAGGAATTTGTGTGTGTGTGTGTGTGTGTGTGTGTGTGTGTGTGTGTGTGTGTGTAGGCCTTTGGGCCTCAGTGCTGAACCTAATTTGATGGTTTGTTTTTCAGACACCAGGATGAACGGTGAGCTGAGAGCTGGTCGTGCCGCCACAACCAAGAGAGGAAACGGTGCCATTGACAGGTGAGTCTGCATACCTGCTGCTCATTCAAACCCACCTGAGCTGTCGGGTGTAGAAACCTGAATTTAAAAGAAAAAGGTAATGATTTGCAGAATTGCAGCACCATAAAATGTAATTTAAATAAGCCTGAAATAATAGAAATTTGACCATGAAGTTCCCTAAAGGGGAATTTTGTTCTCTACGCTGTGCTGGGAATTGTTTTATGGCTGTGTTGCTGTGTTGGAGGAAACTTCCAGCATGAAGTTTGGGGATTGCTTGGAAAGCAGCTCTGCCGTCGTCACTGTGCAGTGATGATGATTTGGAGCGGTGTGCCCTCTGCCTCAGAGACATGAGCATGGAGAGAAGCAGGAGCTTCATCTCAGCGCAGGTGGAAGTGATCAAAGTACATCATCAAGGCAGAACAAAGGCAGCATCAGTTTTAGGTTACTTTGTATCTATTTTAATATTTTTATTGCTGCAAATGCCAATCTTAAAGAACAGGAAAGAAGAAATGAATTAGTGGGAGCATTTTGGAAATGTTGAAAATGCCTGAAAAAGAATAACCCAGCAAATATTTTGATGTTGAATAACCGTCGGCTGGCGGTCTTTTCTTAATGTCTGCTGAAGAGGAAGGCTGTGCTGAGCTTATCGTTGACTCTGTGTGCTTCTTCAACATCACCTCGATGTCCTCCTTCGACTTCTCGGCCAAAGGAAGCTCATGTTCAAGAACGGCATCATATTTTCCTTTTAATGGTTAGATCAAAATTTTAAGAAACTAAATATTCTTAATTGAGAGAGGAGAAAAATGTCCAAAATGCTGCGCCCCAATGGTAACCTGAACACCAGACCTCCCTGTTTGGGACCGTTTTCTCGTCTTAGCTGACCACAGAAAGGTTAGCTTGCGTCACAGATTTATAATGATGTCATCAGGCAGCAGAGAAGCGATGACTGTGACAGTAAAGGCTCGTTAAATTTGCCACTTGTAGATAAATGTAAGTGACTTAAAACTTTTAGATTAGAAAATAACAAGCTCTGATAATACTGCTTCATTCACAGCAGTTTAGTAACTAAGTGACAGGAATTAAATGACATTAAATGTTTCTGGGTTTCATCATCTGAAACACTCAACACTTTGTCCTGCTGAGTGCCCCAAGGATCTGTTCTGGGACCTGTTCTGTTTGCACTGTATTTACTGCCACTTGGACACATCTTGGATACCTTCATATCATTGTTACCAAAACGATATTGAATTGTACTTTTTCTCCACAGAATGTCCTAAAGTAACTATCCTTCAGGACTTTATTGATGCCATAAAGAACTGGATGGCTGATAATTTTCAGGTTTTTTTACTCAACACTGGGAAAACTGAAGTGGTGCCGCTGACAGTTTTGTTCCCACTGTGATCAACAATCTTGGCTCGTTATCATCTCTTCAATCATTCTTGGTCGATCTTTCCAGCGTCGATCTTTATTTGTATTTTATTTGCTCTTCAAGATCCTTATTTAGGAAGGTGCTAAATAAATGCACTTTACTTCCTTTCTCAATCCCTTGATTGCAGTAATCTGATGGATATTGATTACTTTGTGTGACTGAACCTTTATCATACATGGAAACATCAACATCTGCCTGTCTGCATTTTTACCATCACGCCACCATCAGTTTGAGCTGGGAGATGTCAGCCACGTTTGACAGAGAAAGCATGAGAAATCAGAGCGATGCTCACACACGCTGCACACCTGGCTGCTGAAACATGACACCTGAAAAGTCTATTTGGATGAAAACCTAAGGTCTCAGTACAAATGCAGATTTCTGTTCAGTACCTCCTCTGCCAGTAACGGTGTCTTATGTTGTGTTTGAGTCTTTGCAGAGGCCCTTTTATAAGTGTTATTCTTTAATTCAGTCATAACACCTGTGACACCTGAATGGATCCAAATTTGAGCCACAGGACTGTCACGTGATCATCAGATCCAGTCATTCTGCTGATGTGAGATCATAAATTAATTTCTCAAAGTCGGATTAAAGACAGTTTTTATTTTATTTTTTGGAGGAGTTTTTGTTCAGGGCTGTTTAAATTGAACCCTCACTGTAACCACATGACTTCAGCAGCAATCACAGCAGATCCATGTGAAGGAAAAGAGCTGCATGTGCAGAGACAGCATCCGTCACATGGCCTGTATTTGGCGCTGCAGGCGTTTACGATCCCTCCCTGAAATGCTTTGCAGTGATGTTGCTGACACCAACTGCACGCTGAACTGGCCGTAGTGCCACCAGAACAGCGGCTCTGTCCACAGCAGTTTTTAGTGCTTGTTGGTTCTGCTGTTGGCACTCTGTGTGACGCTGACAGTGAGTGATGGTCCAGCTGTCCCCAGCTTTAACCTCATTTTCTGTTTACATGGAAGCTAAAGCCAAACTGTCCTCCAAATCCCACCGCCGCACGCCGCTGCACGGATTAAAGCTGGGACGAACACGACTCAGCGCCAGCCAGAGCTGGGATTTACAGCCAGGCAGCCGCACAGCCAACCCCCAGAGAGGCTGCGAGGATCTGTGGGGGGAGCCAGTGGGAACAGTTCACTGTGTGTGAACCCTCACTGCTCAGGATTTCACATCAGTCACTTACCACAGCTGCGAAAGACGGCGGGCTTTAATAAGCTTTACGTCTCGAGTCACCTCCATCAGGAGGAAGTGAGGGGACGAGTTCAGCGTGTGACCTGGGAACGTTAGCTCAGAGGTTAGAGACGGTGGAGAGAGCTCGGCCCACGTCTGCTCTGTTATTTCAGCTTTTCTGTCACCTCAGAAATTTAGTTTGATTTTTGTTCAACGTGCAAAATGTTGATATTGTTTCAGCCCTTTGGCCCCACAGTGAGCCTGCTGTGAGTCAGAGGCATTTCCTTTCCCTGCACACACACTTTTCATCACCGTGTTTTCTGCAGCATTCTCCATCTGAACAGCCCAGCTTGTCTTCCAGATGGGTTCGGCCTCCTTCTCCGTGTCCTAATCAAAACTAACGACACCAAACCTGCTTTGAGCAGCAGAGCCTCCGCCTGAGGTACAAACACACAGCAGCTCGCTGCGGCTACAACATTCATCACTGACAGAAGTGTTCACAGGTAGCACGCCAAGAAACTTCAGGTGACGAGGCAAAAGCCAGCAGCGCGTCGACCCCGGTTCAATAATGTTTACTCAGCAGAGTAAGAGGTTTGGCTGCTGCGGGAGCCTGAGAATCATCGATGTGACACCAAAATCAAAATGGAGTGTAATTTCAGGGGCTCGAGAACCTTCACAGGAAGTCTTCACTGAGCCACGCGCACAGCTGTCTCATTAGTTTGCAGTGCCTAAAAAAGTGTGCTGCAGGGAGACCACCTGCAACACTCTCCTTCACAGACTACTGAAAATACACAAATCTTTTTTTAAAGAACATGTACACTCCCTGGACACTTTATTAGGTACACCTTGCTAGTAGCTGCTTGCTGAGATTCATGAAGGAGCTGCACAGATTCTGGTCCACGCTAACACACGGCTGCTGTTTTTGTGTTAATGGACTTTGAGTCAGTTTGCCTTTGTGTTCACTCGTATTGTTTCACGTGTTCTCCTTCTGTAAGTTTATTCATGCGCCTGCCTCCCAGTGCTGTCAGGTCTGCGTCTCCGTGTTCAGTGGTTTCCTGTTTTACTTTGTCAGTCTGTGTCTGTGTCTCGTTCTCTGATTACCTTCAGCTGTGCGTCCCACCTGCTCCCTGATTATCCCTGATTATTGTGACTTACTGTCTCGGGCCTGTGTTCCCTGTGCTCCTCACATTCCCGAGTTAGTTTTCCCAGTTTAGGTTTTCTTTAGTTTAGTAACCTGCCTGGTTTTGGCACGTGTGGAGGTGGTCCTCACCTCCACACGTGCCCCACAGTCTGCTTTACTCCCGTTCCATCACATCACAGAGGTGCTCTGCTGAGTACAGTGACCTCATCATCATGTTCCAGAAACCAGAGCTCTGTGACACGGTGAGTTATCCTGCTGGAAGCAGACATCAGATGATGGTACACTGAGGTCATACAGGGATGGACGTGGTCAGCAACAACACTCAGGTAGGCTGTGGGGTTCGAATGATCAGCTGGTACTAAGGGGCCCAGAGTGTGCCATGGAAATGTCCCCCACAGCATCACACCAGCAGCCTGAATGTGGCAGGATGGATCCATGCTGTTTACACCAAATGATCCCCCCCCCCCCCCCCCCGCCCATCTTTGGAGAGCCTGTGGGAAGTGTAGCCTCAGCTTCCTGTTCTCAGCTCTTCTGCTGCTGCAGGCCGTCTGCTCAGAGATGCTCTGCTGCACACCTCGGTTGTAACAAGTGATTATTGGAGTTACTGTTGCCTTCCTATCAGCGTGAAGCAGTCTGGTCATTCTCCTCTGACCTCTGACCTCTGTCATTTTCTCTGAGAGCTGCTGCTCACTGCATATTTGTCTGTAAACCCTGGAGATGGTCGTTTTTTTTTTTTCTCTTCAGCTCTCAGCGGAGACGGTCGCACTTTTCTTCTCTCCCAGCTCTTCCTTTTCCCCCTGCTTGCTGATTTACAGCCTCTCTTCACACAACTTCTGAACTGGAATTTATAATTATGGATCTGGTCAGCTGGTCTCTCAACGCCATTGTTTTGATCAAATTTTCACCATGAGGAGATTGGGGGAAGGAGAACCCTATTCCCTCTTATTGACATTCCAGCTGGCTACGTTATGGATTCCTGTGTGGTGTGGAAGATGACGTGCCTGGCCATATTGTCAATGGAGGACACACACATTTGGCTTATTGACACTGGGATTTCTCTGAATTGGACCTGGAGATACCTGGCTTGTCGTTGCAATTCAGGAAGTCTGGGCAGCTGTCTGGCCTTGGTAAGGCTGCTTATGACGGGAACGTGGGAAGGTACAGACTCAAACTCAGACTCTGTGTATCTGGAGCTGATTCTGAGGGGTAAGATCTTGGAGATGTATGTATCTGTTTCTGCACGGAGAAGGAACGAACCAAGAAGATTCGGATGAATTGGATTTTTTTCTCCACAGAGAGGTGCCAGAAAGACTGAAGGCTGTCAACAATTTAATCAGTACAGTCTGTACCAAAACAAGTCCTAGAATCAGGAATTTGGCTCCCTGGCGTTCTTGGACTGCTGCTTATCAAATTGTCTTGTTTGTAAACAGATGCTCTACCCCCCCGCTGTCCTGTCTTCTTCTGACCTGTGCTGGACTGATCTCCCTGACCTAGCTGCTGATGAACTCTACATCTTATCAGAGCTGTTAGCCTCCGCTGGCTCCCCTTTCCATCCCTCCCCACCCTAGTGCTCCCATGCTGTTAAATGTGCTGCTGCTTTGCTGAGGTGTTTTTTGGAACCTCGTAAGGTGTTCATAATGAACACAGTACCAGATGATTTTTTTGAACCTACCTATCCCAGTGTATCTCTTTCTGTTTTCCTGCCAAAGGTAGCGCCGGTAAAACGGCTGCATGACCTCAGACGCCTGTCTCCCCTGTTTGTGTTTGTCTCTGTGTTCTTGGATGGGTGTTCTGGAACGTAATTTCATTGTACGTCTTGACGTATAATGACATTAAAATCTCTTGAATCTCTTCTTGAATGTGGGAAAATCCCAGCAGATCAACAGATTCTGAAACACTCGGCCCAGCCCGGCCGGCACCGGCAACCACGCTGCGTTCAAAGTCACTTAAATCATCTTTCTTCATCCTGACGCTCAGTTTGAACTTCAGCAGGTCGTCGTCACCATGAGTTGCTGCCATGTGATTGGCTTATTAGATATTAGAGCATATTTCATGTTGAGTTAATCCGTGTTTAGTTGTGAAGTTGCTCAGGTTGTTTCAGAGTGAAACTGGGTCAGTGTTAGCACAGAGTTCAGTGATGCTCTGTAAAAATGCAGACCTGTAAGACTAAAGTAATGCAGGTCCTGCATGTGTTTAAAAAAGCTTACAATGCTGAGTTAGATTCAAAATAAAACATGCAGCCTTCAGGCTGTAAGTAAGAAAAGGTAAAAACCCTGAGAAATGCTCCTGTTTTACACAGGAAAGTGTGTGAGTGTGCAGAAAGTCAAAATCACATTTCTGCTTTAGCTGTGGCAGAAATGCTGATTTTCACTCAAAAGCTGAAGTGACTTCAACTTTCTGCACTTCAGATGTAACTTTTATACCTGGAAATCTTTCTCAGACAGCAGGAGACCCGTACTGAGCGCGTGCAGAGATGTTTCAGTTTGGCCCACAGTTCCTGTGGTCGGTCTGGCTGTGAGGTAAAGTCTGAACGCTTTGGTCCCGTTTGGCTCAATCAATCACGATCCTTTTCACAAAGCTTTTCGTTGCTTTGTGGTTTTCCCTTTGACAAACATTCCAACTCAAACGTGATGATGAAGATCACATACATCAGAAAATCCTTCCAATCACTGTTACATATCTGAGTGGGATTGAATGATTATTTCCCCTTTGATTCTCTGTCCCTGATCCTCTAAAGGTTTGTCTCCCAGTGTGAAGCTGACAGAGAGGTCCTGGTTGCCCCGTCCTGCATTTTAAATCTCTTCCCTCCCTGCAGACGTCCTTTCATGTTAGCAAGAAAGACTTTTTAAAAGCAGCCTATGCATCTCTGAGCTTCAGAGACTGAGACTCTGGGGGAAGGCTGTGAGCTGCAGTCTGAGGTGAAGGAAGCAGGGCTGTGTGGCGTGACTTTACATTATCGATACTTCACTGCACCGCTGATGTTAAACAGCGCAGAGAAAAGCTCTGCTCTCTCTGGGGCTCTGACAGCTGAGCACTGTGCTGTTCATTGTTTTTAATGATTTTAATCAGCTGCTCACATGGCTCTACTGTACAGTGAAACACAGTTTGCTCTCATATCAATAACAGGTCATTGATCCAAATGCAGCTCTTCTTTGACCTGCATCAGAAAGCTCGCTGTAGCACAGAGCACATCCTGATTTTGCCAAGTGGTGGTCAAAGTTTTCCTGATCGCCCAACTGTGGGACGACAAAACTCACTGTTCGCTCTGCGCTGGGGCGTCTGCTGGGGGGAACAGGCTGTTATTTCTTGATTTGTGTTCATGAACCTCCTGTTAATGCTTGCTGGATTAAAATTATCCAACTGTTCTCTACATTATGTTTAATATCAGTGTTTCATGAAGTGTACGCCACTGTATGTATTCTTGCTTGTTCCTACCATGAGGTCACAGCAGATCATCTGCCTCCATCACCCCCATCCCAGCATCATCCTCCTCTGTCCCTCTGCATGTCCTCCATCCATGAACCTCCTCTGAGGTCCTCCTCTTCTCCTCCTGCCTGCAGCTCCATCTTCTTCCACCCTCCCTCCTTCATCATCTGTTAAAGTTTTTCTTCTGCATGAACACTCTTCTCTCTGCTGTTTTTCTTAAATGCAGAAATTTATAAATGAAAGTTTGAATAATAATTGTTTGCCTCTTTTGGCCTGGATAAAACTGTACCTCTGAAATAATAATAAAGGTGTTTTTCACATTTAAGGAATAATTACACAGATTTGGTTCATTTTATTACGATTATACAGATTAGGCCATTTTTTAACATGTTTTTGTTCATGAGCCTCAAAATGAGCTTCATAAACAAAAACACTTCATTTGATAAAAAATTATTTTTCTGTTTAATTTGTGCCATAACATACATTCTTTACTAAAACAAGAAAACATGAATTTCTTCATTTATTCAAATGTGGGTCCACTCTGAGTCCCTCCTGAGTGACGGAAGTCTTCACTCATTTAGTTTGAACATTTCTGTGTCACAGTGCAGCAGACAGGTGACAGGTGACGGTCATTTTAGTTTGACAGAGGCCAGAAAAAGGCTCATGTTAACGTGCTTGGAACAAATGAGGTCTCCTGTGCAGGCGCAGCAGCAGCAGCACGGACTCAGTTACTAATGTTACTGTAGTTTCCTAGTAAAGCTTTGTTAGTAAGATGACCTTCTGCTGTATATTTTATCA